>NC_088378.1:910714-1214285 GCF_037993035.2 Macaca fascicularis
GCCACCCTGACCTCCCAGGTCCTTCCATGGTGTGCACAGAGCGTGGCTGTGCTCGTGGCCGTTGCTTTGATGCTACCTCACCAGGTGGGACTATCTGGTGGGACTGGCGAGAGGCATTGCAACTGTGCTGCCATTTTACAGAGAAGAAAATGGGAACCCGAGGGGTGGGGGGACTTGTCTGGAGTTGCAGAGCCTAGGACAGGGCAGAGCCAGGTCTTCTGACCCTGAGCTCCCGGTGATTCCGTCCCACCTGACAGGTGGATGGAGGGGCTGCTCCAGCAGGGCTGGCAGCCAGGAGGGCAAGAAGGGTGCGGGGCTCTGAGCCCAGGTGGCCCCGGGGTGGACGAGGACAGCATCCTTCGCCCCGACCCGACGTCAGTCCAGCCTCTCCTCACCCCTCTGCAGAGGAGGCTACGAACGATTCAAGGAGGGTGAATTTCCTGCTCATTTTACTGTGTTTTGCTGCCTCCCCCCGCCCGCCCCACAATGTGAAGTGACTCCCAGGGTGACCATCCATTCTCCCAAGGAGAATTGGGAAAATTCCCAGCACCCTGCAAGGAGGACCTGCCACAGAACAAGACACTGAGCCACTGTGATGGGCAGGGGCACAGGCGTGAAGGGCCCCGGCTGCTGCTGCTTAGGCTTTGCCATGTGGCGTCTGCTGCGGCCGGGGTGTGGGCTCCAAGCCTGTGCCTGAGATGAGGGTCCTGGGGAAGCCTGGCCCTGCCATGTTCACCTCAGGGATGGCACTTGTGCTCCTTTGCAGCTAAGACTGAACTTGGGAAGGCATTCATGACGGCCTAGTGTCAAGGTCTCGAGCATCCCGGGGGAGGGGAGGCTGCACCATCTTGTAGACGCCTGAGGCCTGCAGGGCAGGGCCTGCTATCTCCAGGTCACAGAGGGAGTAGCACTCATGGGGGCTGAGGCCAGGACTCTGTACGTGGTGCGTTTAGGGGTCAGGGCATGCCCCCTAACCCGCCTGCTTCCTGGGACCCTCTTTGCAGCCTGAGGCTGCTCTTCTACCCTCTAAGCCTTGCTTGGTTTCTGCCTGCCCAGGGCAGGGCTCCCCCGGACCAGGGAGGCAAAGAGGAGAGCTCCTGATGGCAGCCTGCTCCCTCTCATCTGAACGGTGCACATTTTCAGGTTTTCTGAGGAATGTGTTAGTTCAGCCAAGCACAAGCGCTCGCCGTGGGGAATGCGCACCCAGGTGAAGCCACAGTCAGGCTGTGAGGACCCCCCACAGCGTCCTCCACCTGCACTCCTGGACTCAGGTGATCCTCCCACCTCAGTCTCCTGAGTAGCTGGGACCACCGGTGCAGACTATTCTACCTGACTCATTTTTAAAATTTTTTTGTAGAGATGGAGTCCCACTATGTTCCCCAGGCTCGTCTCGAGCTCCTCGGCTCAAGTGAACCCCCCACTGTGGCCTCCCAAAGTGCTGGGATTACAAGTGTGTCACCGTACTTGGCCCCAAAATGTATATATTTTATTAACACAATGCCATTGCAAAAGAATTCAAATCTCTCTCCAAAATCTCACTGTAGGGGAAAAAGCTGTCCTAAATACTGCCTGTCTTTCCAGGTTTTCAACACGTATGTAAAATACGAGCTAAATATTTACTATAAATGACAAACTACGTATTTACTGCAAGTTACATCATTTATACATTTTACCCTGTAATAGTTTTGTTTTGTGTTTTTCTGACTCTGGAAATAATAAATGCTCACTGTAAAACATTTAAGCTACTCTGAAATAAAGAAAATGAAACAAAAATTCCGTAGAGTCACATCCCCCTAAACAATTCTTATACATGTTTTGGTGTGCGGCCTTGCAGACTTCTCCTATGCATCACAACACACATTATTTATTTATTTCACAGAAATGGTTTACAGTAAACATTTTATTATAAAATCTGCTTTTCTCATAACTTGTCACGTCCAGCTTTGGATACTGTAACACACAGGTTTGCCTGATTCTTTCTTAAAGCTACGTGTACTGCATTTCTTAGTGTACGTGGTTGCCTAGGTTTTCCATATTTTCACAATTATGATTAATATTGCAGAATATTATTCTCATGTGTCTATGCTCAAGTTATGCATATCCTTCCACAGCAAAAATTTCTGGAAGTGGCCCTGCTAGGTCAAGAGCAATGAGCATTGAATACTTTGATGGTGGTTAAAGGTTCTTCACGTCAGACGCACCAGCTTAGACTCTCGTCAGCAGATGGTTCCAGTTTCTCTGTTAGCACCTCAAGACTGGAAAACATTGATCATTTCCAACTTTGTTAATATGACAGGACGGCAGTTACTCATGGTATCAATCTCGATTGCTGCATAACAATCCACCAAAACCCTTAGTGCTTTCAAAGCCATAGCCATTTTGGCTGGGCTCAGCTGGGCAGCTCTTCTACTGGTTTCATCTGCAGAACTCAGGCTCCAGGTGTCTGGGGGATTGGCTGGGGCTGATATTGGCTCTGTCCCATGAGGTCTAAGTGGGTCTTGACTGAGACGGCCTGGCTGTGCTCCATGAGGTCTCTCATTCTCTAGGAGGCAAAACCCAATGCTCCATACACGTTTTGGTCCATCACGTTTTCTGACACCATACGGGCTAAGGGCCCATGTCTCCATAAGAGGGGGCTGCACAGGCAGCACGGTTCCCTGTGGGGACTGTGCTATTACTGCACGAATCTACCACACTGGTGATTCCAGTATATGAAACTGCATTTCTTTTTTTTTTTGAGATGGAGTCTCACTCTGTCGCCCAGGCTGGAGTGCAGTGGCATGATCTCGGCTCACTGAAACCTCTACCTCCCGGGTTTAAGCAACTCTCCCACCTCAGTCTCCCAAGTAGCTGGGAGGCACCCGCCACCACACTTGGCTAATTTTTATATTTTTAGTAGAGATGGGGTTTCACCATATTGGTCAGGCTGGCCTCAAACTCCTGACTCAAGTGATCCTCCCGCCTTGGACTCCCAAGCATTTCTTTCATTACTAGTAAGTGTGTAGCATATTTTCACGGAGTTATAGCGTTTTGTTGTCTTTTCCAGTGACATTTATATCTTCGGCTTCTTTTTTGTCATACTGCCTCTTTCTTGTCAGTTTGCATGAGCTGTTTCTGTTTTCGTCATGTTTCGTGTTGTCTTGCTGACCTAGTCTTGGAGGTTACTCTTTGTTATTTCTGCAACGTCCTTCCAGTTACACCAGCGAGGCTTACTCAGTGTGGAAGGGACATGAGCTCCAAGGATCAGGGACCACAAGGCTGTCTGTGGGGCTGGCTACCACAGACATTGCAAATAGGGATGATTTTCCTACTTTTGTTCTTTATCTTCTGACCTTTAGCAGGTCATTTTCTACAGATCTGTCAGCCTTTTTGTTTGTACTTTTTCAACTGGTATTTGCTAAGGAAGGTCTTCTTCACCTCAAGGTTGTAAAAATTCTGGGGAATGTTTGAGAACAAGCATCCGAGAGTCATTTTGCAGACCTTTCTTCGTTTGCACTGGAGTGGCGATGCCAGGCTGTCAGAGGGTGTTCCATGCCCGATTTCTCCTCGCCCTCCGAGCAAGCCCAGCAGGTGAGTATTTTCACCATTCCCAATTCAAGTCTGGGGAAACTAAGGCTCAGGTCCCAGGAGGCAGACCTGGGACCACCGCTGATCCCTTGGCAGGCCTGTCGTGTGTTCAGATGCTCTGCTGAGCCCTGGGCCCTCCTCGTGGTGACTGTGGGGTCCTCTCTCTTCTCCCAACTGGACGAAGAGGAGCAGGGCCAGGTACCTTTGCCTCCACTTTCCCAGATGGAGGGGCTTCCAGGCCCCCAGGGCTCTGCAGATTCCTGGCTCCAAGAAGCCTTGACTGCAGAGAACCTCAGCTGTGCCTCCGAGAGGGCTACGATTCTGGCCTAGAGCGTCTTCTCTGTGGGTCCCTGGCCAGTTGGAGCACAGCAGCTGGAGAAGCTGATTGCAGCCCTCACCGACCCCTGCTCATGGTATTGCGAAGTTTTCATTAAAATGGCATCTGGTACCATGTCCCACAGCCAGCCAGGCCGCATTGCTCCCGTTTGCTTCAGATCAGAGGCTCTGATCCCAGATGTGCATTTGGACCAACTGAGAAATGCCTGCAGCAACTCGTAAGCTTGGATATCCCCCTCGGAGGCACATTCAGCAGCTCTGGGGTGGGGCCAGGCCTGCGAAGAGTTCAAAGCCTCCGCAAGGCAGATTTACCAGGAAACCAAGGCAGTTTCAACCTACTCATCTCTTATTTGCACAGGTCTTTTCTCAGGCTGTAGTAACGTTACATTCGTAATTTGGAATTGTTTCTCTTACAAAGGGACTTCCGAGCTATACACGTTTCAGGGCCTCTGAAACACCAAACTGCTGCTGCCTTTAGGTAAGAAAATCACTTCAGATCTTTGTTTTTGTCACTTAAATTTCTTCTTCCAACCATAGCCTAGAGTAGGCAGGACAAACAGTTTTGATCATGTTAATTTTAGATAACTTGGTCAGAGCTACCAGCGGTGCGGTGTTGAGAAGGGTTCTGAGGGGCTATGCTCAGCAGGAAAGAGGTCGGAGTTTGACCCAGAATGGGTGATGTGGGCGTGGGCGGGGAGGTGGAGCCTGGCTGTCAGGTATTTACATGCCTGCAGCGCAGGAGAATTTTGTTTACCTTTTTTACATTCCATAGATCAGAAGTTGGCAGATTTTTACCTGTAAAGGGCCAGACAGGAAGTATTTCAGGCTCTGCTGTGACTTTTCAACTGCTGTTGCAGCTGAAAGCAGAAATAGATAATAGAAGCATGTTTGTTCCAATCATGTTGTACTTATAAAAACAAGCTGCCAGCTGCGTTTGGCGCACACGGTATAGTTTGCTGACCTTTGCTACAGTCTATTGGGATAATCCCTTATCCAATAGGATATTCATGAGCAAACTAAACAATTTATATGAAATTGGGTGTATCTCCGATGGAAAGATTTTATATTCTAAAGCAAGTTTATTTATCTCAGACCTACTTATATATCTAAATGTATAAAAGACCTGACCACGATTAGTCACAGTAAAAGGATTTTTGCTCTGCAACAATATTCATTGTTATCATTTAGCACTTGTTCTCCGGACACATGGGGGGATGCTTGTTTACCACTTCACAAGGAACCTGAGAGGCAGGGAGACCAAATCTAAAACCTTTGGACCCTTACAGTTTATTGGCCAACCAGAACTAAAATAAAGGCAGTTTCAATGCAAGTCAATGAGAAAATAATTTAATTCCACCACCAAAATTCAATTTTCAAAGCTGCATCTGGGTTTGACTCTGATGAGATGCAGTCATTGCACCATTCCACCCTCACATGGGATGCAGCTACTGACCTGGACAGAGGCACGGAGCAGCTGCTGAGAGGCTCTGAAAAGCAAGTCATTGCAGGGAGATTGGAGGAGACCAGAGCCCAAATCTCTCCAGTTCGTAGTGAGTTTGCCTATTCAGTACTCCTGGCTTTAACTGAACATAGCCTCAAACTCAATAGGGACACAGGATAGATGGAGAGAACCCCACGAGAAACCCCCTAGTCCTGGCTCACAGAGCAGAAAAGGGGACTCCTAACACTCACACAGAGTGGGGGTCTCATTTTTATTGTTTCCACTTTTTCTGTTCCCTGTGCCTTGGCCCCAGCTGTCCATGAAGGCTGTTGTGGTGCCAGCAGCAGGAGTAACCCACAGGGCTCTCTGAAGAGTTCACCTTCCTCTCTGACTTCAGAGATGAGATCCCAGGAGGGCTTGCAAACCTTGCTGCTTTGTCCTCTCCTGTCCTGTCTCCCCAGCACTTGGCTCCAGAAGCAGGCATGTTCGAGGAAAGTGCATAGCAGAGCCCAGTGCTAATGGTTCAGCTTCCTGTCCAGAGGATCAAAAAGGGAGTCCAGGAACTGGAACATACAGGGTGGGGCAGCAAGGGAGGAGATAGGGGAGCAGCCTTTACAGTTGTTTGTGAACTCACAGACACGTCCTCAAGCAAGGCATGCATGGGTCTAGCTCCGCATAGCATGCGCCAACTTTGGGAATGGAAGATACAACGCTGCCTGGCTCCCAGACTGGCCACTGGGTGGGGCATACATGGGATAGGTCTTAACTCATCGCAGAAGCTTGAAAGCCAAACTGACATTGGAACCACAACCCACAGAAGGCACATTGGGACTTGCAGCTTGAATCCGGCCTGAGTTATCTCCTGCTAAATAAAAAGCACCATTCTCCAGGGGCTTTCAGCAAGATCTAGAGTCTTATGACATAATATTCAAAATGTCTAAGATATAATACAAATTACCTGGCACATGAAGAACCAGGAAAATTGTAACTTTCATGGAAAGAGACAATCAATAGACCCCCTTGTGTATGTTGACAAAATGTTGAAATTATCTGAGAAAGCTTTAAAGCAATTACTATAAAAATATTTCAACAAGTAAGGGTGAACACTCATGAATAGAAAGGAAGTCTTAGCAAAGAACTAGAAGACCTAAAGAAAACCACATGGCAATGTTAGAGCTGAAAAATAAATTAACTGAAATCAAAACAAACAAACAAATAAACCTCACTACATGAAGTCAGTGGCAGAGATGGCAGAGGACAGTCAGCAAACTTGAAGATAGACCCAAGTATTCAATCTGAACAATAGAGAGAAAATACATATTTTAAAAGCAGCAGAGCCTCAGGGACCTATGGGGCATTACGGAAGGTGTAATATTTGTGACATGAAAATCAAATAGGAGAGAAGAAAGAGTGAATAAGGCAAATGGAGAAATATATATATATATATATATATATATATATATATATATATATATTTTTTTTTTTTTTGAGACAGAGACGTCTTTTTTTTTTTTTTGAGACAGAGACTTGCTCTGTCACCCAGGCTGGAGTGCAGTGGTGCAATCTCAGCTCACTGCAGCCTCCACCTCCTGGGTTCAAGCAATTCTCCTGCCTCAGCCTCCCGAGTAGCTGGGACTGGGACTACAGGCGTGTGCCACCATGCCCGGCTAATTTTTTTTGTATTTTTAGTAGAGACAGGGTTTCACCATGTTGGCTAGGATGGTCTTGATCTCCTGACCTCAGAGGTTCACCCGCCTTGGCCTCCCAAAGTGCTGGGATTACAGGCATGAGTCACTGCACCTGACCGAGATGGAGTCTTGCTCTGTTGCTCAGACTGGAGTGCATTAGGGTGATCTCGGCTCACTGCAACCTCCACCTCCTGGGTTCAAATGATTCTCCTGCCTCAGCCTCTGGAGCAGCTGGGACTACAGGCGCATGCCACCACACCCAGCTAATTTTTGTATTTTTAGTAGAGATGGGGTTTCACTACATTGGCCAGGCTGGTCTCAAACTCCTGACCTCATGATCCACCTGCCTCAGCCTCCCAAAGTGCTAGGATTACAGGTGTGAGCTACCACGCCCTGCTAGAGAAATATTTTTAATGCTGCATAACAAATTACCACAGTTTAGTGGCTTAAAACAACATCCATTTATTATTTTTGTTTTCTGTGGGTCAGAAATCTGGATGTGACTTAGCTGGATTCTCTGTTCAGTGTCTCATGTAGCTGAAATCAAGGTCATGGCTGCGTTCATTGGAAACTCAGGGTCTTGGAAACTCCAAGCTCACATGGTGGTGAAAGGATTCCGTTTCTTGCATCTGTAGAACTGAGGTCCCATTTCCTTGCTGACGCTGAGTTGGGCTCTGCTCTCAATTGCCAGAAAATGCCTGCATTCCTCACCGTCCTCCCATTATCTTCAAAGTCATCAAGGGAGTCTCTCCCTTATGTTGAATAACATTCATGCTTCCGGTATTTCCAGAAAGAGCCAAATTCCTTTCTAAGGGTTCACTTGATTATGTCAGGTTCATCCAGGATAACCTCCTTTCCTAAAGTCAATTGATTTGGTCTTCAGTTACGCTTCAAAATCTCTTCATAGCAGCACTTAGATTAATGTTTGATTGAACAACTACAAGAAGATGTGTGTATACCAGGGAGTGGGAATCTAGGGAGCCACACTAAAACTCTGTCTGCCACATAAATAATAGCTGAAAACTTCCCAACTTGACAGAAGATGTAAATATACACATTCAAGAAGATAAGTGAACCTCAAACAGGATAACCTAAAAATCCATGCCAAGACACATTATAATTAAATTTCTGAAAACTAAAGACAAAGAAAAAAATCTTTAAGGCATCCAGAGAGAAATGACACCTTACCTATAGTAGAAAAACTATTATAATAACAGTGAATTTCTCATAAGAAACTATGCAGAACAGAAGGAAGTAGCATATTTTTTCAAGTGCCAAAAGAAAACAACTGTCAATACAGAACTCTACATTTGATGCAAATATTATTCAAAATAAAGTTAAAATAAGGCATTTTCAGATGAAAAAAACAAAAAGAATATTTGCCACCAGATCTGCCTTAAAGAAATTGCTAAAGGAAGTACTTTAGACAAAAAGGAAATGGTACCAGAAGAAAATTAGAACCTCAGTGGTTAAGGAAGAGCACCAGAAATGGTAAATATATGAGTAAATATAATAGACTATTCTCCTCTGGAGTTCTTTAAATTACATTTTATAAAAGCAACAATTATAACATTGTCTCATAGAGGTTTCAATGTATATAGGTGTAATACAACATAAAAGCAGAGGATAAAGGAATCCATATGGTGGCAAGACTTGTATGCTCCACTTGAAGTGGTAAAATGTTGATCCCAAATAGAATGTGAAAAGTTAAGTACGTACATTGTAATCTCTAGAACAACCACTAATAACACTAGTCAAAAAGATACGGTAAAAACACAATAGATAAATGGAATTGCAAGAAAATTAAATATCTTCCAGAAAATATAAGAAGAAGAAAAATTTCCCAACTCCTCTTATGAGGCTGATATTTATTCCCCGAAGAAGTCAGGGGAAGGGAAGCAAAATGATGAAAAACACAGGAAACAAATGGAAACCAAATAGTAAACTCGTAGATCTAAATGCAAACATATCAGTGTTTAGATTACATTAAATGTTAATGATCTAAAGAAATTAATTGAAAGAGATTGTTTTAAAATGTTAAAAAAAAAAAGACACAACTATATGTTGTCTATGAGAAACCCCCTTCAAATATTATTATATAGATAGGTTAAAAGTAAAAAAAAAAAATAGAAGACTATTCAAAGCAAACACCAACTAAAAGAGAGTTTGAGTGGCTATATTAATCTATATTAATCTTAGACAAAGTAGACTTCAAAGAAAACTTCCAGGGATAAAGAAGAATATTTTGTAATAGTAAAAAGTTCAATTAACCAAGCAGACTTTTCAATCCTAGATATGTATATATATAATACACATATCTACAGAGTTTCAAAATACATGAAATAAAAACAAAACTGAAAATAGATATGCACAAATTCACAATTATAATTGGAGACTTCAATACTCTTAATAATTGATAGAACTAATAGACTAAAAATGTTGGAGAATACAGAACTGAATAGCAACATCCACCAACTAGATCTAAATAGGCATTACAGAGCACTCTACTGAATGAGAGAATACATGTTGTATTTGAGTTTATAGTAATCAAAATAGACCATATCCTGAATCAAAAACAAATCTTCAGACATTGAAAAGAGTTGAAATAAAGTACATTCTCTGACCATAATGGTGTTAAATTAGATGTCAATACAAAGAGATACATGAAAATCTCCAAACACTTCAAAAATCAAACAAAACACTCCTAAATAATCCTTGGATAAAAAAAAGTCTCAAGAGAAATTAGAATATATTAGAGGTCTTTATGAAAATAAAAATACATGTATTAAAACTTGTGGGTTGCAGCTAATGCAGTATTTGCAGGGGAAAATATAGCATTAATGCTTCTATTGGAAAAGAAAAAAGAAGTCAGAACAATACATTTCAAATCTAACAGTTGAGAAAAAGAAGAACCAAAACAAAACAAAATACAATGAAAAACCAAAAGCAAAACCTCAATGAATTAATATAAGAACAGAAATACAATTGGAAACAGAAAAACAATACAGAAAAATGTGAAACAAAAAAAAATCAGTCATTTGAAATGATTAATTGATCAAAACTCTTGCAACACTGACAAAAGACAGAAAAAAATAGAGAAGACACAAATATCAATATCTGGAACAAAAGAGGGGACATCATAACAGAACCTACAGGCATTAAGAGGATTAAAAAGGGAAATGCTATGAACTCCAAACTGAGATGATTTCACTGACAAATTCTACCAAAAATGCAAATAGAAAATAACATCAGTTATACACAATCACTTCCAGAACATATAAGAAGAAGAAACATTTTCCAACTCCTCTTATGAGGCTGATATTTCTCTGATAACTAAAACCAAAGACAGTGTAAGAAAATAAAACTGCACATGAATGCCTCTTATGAATATAGATTTTAAAATCCTCAACAGAAATTAATTCTACTTGGTGTATATATTATTTATATAATATATGGTGTATATAAATAATATATGACAAAGTAGAATTTTGTTGTTGTAATGCAAGGCTAGTTCAATAGCTGAAAATCAATTGACATAATCCGTAATATTAACAGTTGAAGAAGAAAAATCACACAATAATATCAATTGATGCATTACAATCATTTGACAACATTTAATATTCATTCATGACAAAAACTCTCAGCAAATCAAGAATAGTAGGAAACTTCCACATTCTGATAAGAAACATCTCCAAAAAGAAACCCCACAGAAACTTCGTATTTACTGATGAAAGCCTGAATGTTTTCCACAAAGATTGGGAAGAAGGAAAGGCTATCCACTCGTCCTTCTCCTATTCAATATTGTACTGGAAGCTCTAATCAGGGAAGTAAAAGACATGCGGATTTTAAAGAAAGAAACAAAGCAGTTCCTATTCACAGACAATATGATATTGTACACTATATAATCCTAACAAATTCATGAAAAGTCCCCTAGCACTAATATGTGAGTTTAGCAAGTTTGTAGACTACAAAATCAACAAACAGAAACCAATCTTAATTCCATATATTAGCAAAGAACAATTGACAACTGAAATTAAAATAAAAATACCACCTAAAATAGCACAAAAATAAAATATTCAATTATAAATCTAACTCTCTCTATATATAGGATCTATATGCTCAAAACTACCAGATGATGATGAATGATGAAAACAATCAAAGATGATCTAAATAAATGAAGAGACATAGTGTCATCAATTGGAAAACTCAGGATAGTAAACATGTCAATTCTCCTCAAGTTAACCTTTGTATTTAATGTAATTTCAATAAAAATCCCAGCTAGATTTTTTTTGTGTTATAGAAAGAAGATGATTCTAAAATTTATACAGAGCAACAAAAAACTAGACTACTCAAAACAATTTTGGAAAAGAATAAAGTTGAGTGAACCATTCCATTTTAAAGGCTGTAATAATTAAGACAGTGTAATATTGGCAAAGACAGATGAACGGGTCGATGGGGCAGAATAGGTAGTCCAGAAACAGACCCACACAGTTATGGCCATAACAACAGAGGTTTAGGGCAATTCAGTGGAAAAAGGATTTCAACAAATGCTCTTGGAACAACTGGACAACCGTTTGCAGAAAAGTCAATACTGACTTAAACCTCAACCTTATAAAAAACTAACACCAAATATGTCATAGACCTAAATGCAAAAGGTAAACTGTAAAACTTTACAAGAAAACATAGGAGAAAATCTTCATAACTTGGGGTTAATCCAAGAGTTCTTAAGCACACAGCAAAACTACAATCCATAAAATAATTGATAAATTGGACTTCATTAAAATAAAAAAAAATTTCTGTGACAGACAGTGTTAGAAAATGAAAGGACAAGTTACAGAGTGGGAGAAAATATCTTTAAAGTCCATATCCAACAAAGGGTTTGTCTTCAACATATAAAGAACTCTCAAAACTCAATAGTAAGAAACCAAACAACTCAGTCAAAAAAATGAGCAAAATATTTGCATAAACACTTCACCGATAGATCATAAAGGTGTAAGATACATGTAGGAGAAGATGTTTAACATCACAAGCCTTCAGGGAAATGCACGTCGGACCTATGAGGGGCCCCCGCTGCGCAGCCATTCAAATGACTAATATAAAACATGCTGACAACACTCTGTTGATAAAGATGCAGAGAAGCGGGAACGCTCATACTTCCTGGTGGGAATGTAGAATGGAGAACAGTTTGGCAGTTTCTTGTCAACATAAACATACCATATGATTCATCAATCCCAGTCCTTGGTATCTTCTGTAAAGAAATGAAAACTTTACATTAATCTAAAAACCTGCACACAAATATTGACAGCAGCTGTATTCATAAACTGTTTTCCGGTTTGGCAAAAACTGGAAGCCACTCAAATGTCCTTCAACGGGTGAAAGGATAAAGAAACGGGTCCTTCCATGCCATGGAATACCTTTCAGCAGCGAGGAGAAGGTGTGGTTGAAACCCAAGGCCTTTTGCTGAAGGAAGGAAGGCAGTTTCTGAGGTGGCATTCCATCATCCCACCTCCGTGACTTTCTCTGGAGAAGGGGTCAGGGCTGGCCAGGGCTTCGAAGGGGCTGGTGTGTGACTGTGGAGAGGGGTTGTTGTGGGGTTTGGGGCATTGGGATGTACCCTGCCCTAATTGTGGTTGTGGCCACTGAAATCTACACAGGAGTTAAAATCCACAGAACTGCGAACCTTGGGGCGTTGCCTTCTGTTGTCTGTTTACCACAACGAAGCAAGCCTGTGTCTGTGGCTGTTTCTAGGTCTGCCGTTCAGACGGAGAACCAGAGTCCTCAATTAGGAGGTGCTGTGGGGAGTGGGCCCCAGACCGAGGGAGGCAGGAGGCCCGCGTTGGGGCTGCGCTGAGCAAGGGGGCTGGGCCTGTGTGACTTGTCTGGTGGGCGAGCTGTGCTGGGCCATGGCCCTCGGAGGGAGGCTGGCGGCTTCCTCCCACGCTCCCGGGGCTCCTGTGGGCGGAAGGCCGGCTCCCTGCCTCCCGTGCAATGGAGGAGGCCGAGGGCGGCTGTGCTGGGAAAAGCTCATTCCTGACCTACGGGCCTGCCCGTCCCAGCCTGGGTTCTGGACCCTGGAAAGCCCCGAGCCGTGTAGCTGGGGAGGGTGAGCTCTGGGGGCATGAGGGCAGCTCCTTCTGGATTGTTAAGTGGAGGAAGCAATAGTTTCATTTGACAGAAATATTCTCTGAAGGGGAGTGCATGGAAAATGCTTGGAAAACTCACGTCACTGGAAAAATAAAGGCTCCTTCCCTCCAGCCCAGGACCGGCCTCTGCTGGGCCCTTAGAAAGCACCATGGCCTTTCCTCAGAGTCCTGACTGCTGTAGTCCACGAGGAAAAGCACCTGAGCGGCCCAGGCGCTGAGGGGCAGATCGCGTTGCTCTAGGTTGTTGAGGTTAGAGACTTCCTGGAAATCCCCCAGCCTCTTGCTGTTCCTCCTGGAGCTTAGCCCCAGCGCCAGCCGATGGGGGACGTTGTAGCCTGGGCTCTGGAGCTAGCCCCACCCCACCCCACTAGCCCTTCTTAACACAACTATTACCTCCCAGAGAAAGGAGCTCAGACCCAGCGGGAAGCGAGGAGGGAGGGAGCTACCAACACTGCGGTGACCCGCATTTCCCTAGGGCAAAGCAGTGCTAGGAATGAGACCGTAATCCCACACAACAAACACACCCACACTTCTTTTTTTTTTTTTTTTTTTGAGACAGAGTCTCACTCTCTCGCCAGGCTGGAGTGCAGTGGCGTGATCTCAGCTCACTGCAACCTCTACCTGCTGGGTTCAAGAGATTCTCCTGCCTCAGCCTCCTGAGTAGTTGGGACTACAGGCATGGATCACCAAGCCCAGCTAATTTTTGTATTTTTAGTAGAGATGGAGTTTCACCATGTTGGCCAGGATGGTCTCAATCTCCTGACCTCATGATCCACCGGCCTCGGCCTCCCAAAGTGCTGGGATTACAGGCGTGAGCCACCGCGCCCAGCCTACACACCCACACTTCTATGATGTTTGCAGAAATAGAGCTGGCTAGCCGTGGGGACCACAGAACGATCGATTGAAGCGGAAGACAGTCGTCATTGTTATTGGAATGACTTCCAGATGGAGCTCTTCATTACTGTTGCAGAGGTCAAGTACAGAAACATCCCTTTTCAGTCAAGCTGATGTTGACA
Organism: Macaca fascicularis; assembly: GCF_037993035.2. NCBI lineage: Eukaryota > Metazoa > Chordata > Mammalia > Primates > Cercopithecidae > Macaca > Macaca fascicularis. The sequence goes on from NC_088378.1 coordinate 924,906, forward strand.
TGGGAGCCTGCATTGTTCCAACAGCATCTAGCATGTCTTAAGTCTTGGTGATGGCAATTGCTGTTACCACACAAAGGCACCCTGGATAGCACTGGAATTTTCAGGTGAGATCTTGTGAGGTAGATTCCGATTAAGACTTCATAATTTTGAAATCTGGATTTCATTATGTATTAATGCTGCCTCAGAAATCCAGTCTTGGCTTTCTTTCCCGTCACTGGATAGAGACGGTGCTGATGCATTCTTTGGAAATACCCATGGTCTGTAAAAATTGTGTGCGATGCTTCAAAGGGTACAACGTGTCTATATGGGTTCTTTGGTTTGAATCCATCCTCCTGAAACCAAACACTGTGTTTACAAAAGAGAAGATTTTCTCCTCCATTTCCTGTTCTTGCAGTTCACGGCCTCTTGCCGAGAGTGCCCTGTGCTGGGGGCAGGGAGGCCTCCCCCAGGGCTCAGTGAAGGATGGATGTTCCAGGGGCCTGCTGGCCAGATGGGAGACCTGGAGGATGTGGATGGACGGGTTTCCAGGTTGCCCTCAGCTCCAGATATCCAGCCCTGGGGTGGCGACTCCTCCCCAGCACCCGAGGCCCAGGGCCCTGTGTGAGCTCAGGAGGACCCTGACGCCAAGGTGAGAGTGGGCACCTGTGGAGGGCCTTTCTCATCAAGCAGTGTCAGCCCTGAAAATGGCTTATCTCATTTAATTGTTACAGCAGCCCTGAGACGGAGTGCAGACTGTGCCCCTGTGTTTCCGGGAAGAACACTGTGGTTTAGGGGACAAGTAACTTGCTGAGTCAGCCAGGTAGTGGGAGCAGAGCTGGGAGTCAGACTCTGAGGGCAGATGCTTCAGCTTACATGCTTGGCCACAGCTGTGTGCTCCTGCTGTGGAATGCTGGGTCTGGAAGGACATGAGAGAATGTCTGGCTCCTGGCTCTGGTCCCAAGGCATTACCTGGACAGTAATCCTGGAGTCACCTGGGCCCTCATCAGGAATGCAGAGCCTTGGCCTCAACCCAGAGTTTCTGAATCAACATCTGCATCTTAGCAAAACCCCAAGCGACTCACACATACACTCAGGTGAGAGGCGTACTGATGTAGTTCGGCCTCCGTGGTTCATGGTGGGGAATCTCAGGGGCCACAGTCAGAATCCAGCATCCAGACTCTCACCAGGGTTGTTCCCACTTTGACAAGAAGGAGGCTCAGGGGATGCAAGTTACATGTTAGGAAGGAGAGACAGAAGCCGGGAGAGGTAGGGAGGGACACACCACATTATTGGTTTGGAAGGCAACGGGAGTCAGTTTTGGTCAGGGAAAGGATGTGATTGAAGGCTGCCATATGCAAAGCCTACCAGAATGAGGAGAGCAGAAAGAGGGAACCTTGAGGAGATGGCGGTGGGACCTATGACAGGAGTGTGGGGTAAGGAGGAAGTAGAGACCTACGACGACATGCGGGGGCTGCAGATGGGCATCAGGCATTCCAAGGGGAGCCAGGAAGGGCCTTCACCCAGTGGGTTCTGAGGCTACTGGTCAAAGCTTGGGAAGGACAAGTTAGGAACACACCCAGGCCAGGGGGAGTGGTAAGTTTGTCTTGACATGTTGGGTGGAGGTGGAAAGTCCAGAAGGCAGGGAGAAATGTGTTTGAGGGCAAGGAAGGGGCAGGCGAGCTTCCTGATACCTCAGAAAAATATCTAAGCCTCAGGAGGCCTGGAGATGCGGAAGACCAGTAGGCCACAGAAGTTGGCTGAGTTCCAACAAGTGTGGGCATCCTGAGACACCCCCGAGGGGACTGGGACAAGACAGAGTCTAAGGCCCAACCAGGAAGATGAATACAAATAGAAAGATAGAGATTCAGATGCAGACACAGATGCAAACACGGATGCAGATGCAGATCCAGATTCAGAGGCAGATGCAGATACAGAAGCAAATGCAGATGGAGATGCAGATACAGATGCAGATACAGGTGCAGATAAAGAGACAGATGAAGGTGAACAGACTGTTTTACATCTGTACCTGTGTCTTCCTTGAACAGACTCTGTCTTGCATCTACATCTGTATCTGCATCTGTATCTGCATCTGCATCTGCATCTGTATCTGTGTCTGTATCTGTCTGTATCTGCACCTGCGTCTGCATCTGTATCTGCATCATTATCTGCATCAGTATCTGTATCTGCATCTGTATCTGTAGTGTCTGTGTCTGTATCTGTACCTGCATCTGCATCTGTATCTGCATCAGTATCTGTATCTGCATCAGTGTCTATATCTGCATCTGTATCTGTATCGATGTCTGTATCTGCACCTGCATCTGCATCTGTATCTGCATCATTATCTGCATCAGTATCTGTACCTGCATCTGCATCTGTATCTGCATCAGTATCTGTACCTGCATCTGCATCTGTATCTGCATCAGTATCTGTATCTGCATCAGTGTCTATATCTGCATCTGTATCTGTATCGATGTCTGTATCTGCACCTGCATCTGCATCTGTATCTGCATCAGTATGTGTATCTACATCTGCATCTGTATCTGCATCAGTATCTGCACCTGCGTCTGCATCTGTATCTGCATCAGTATGTGTATCTACATCTGCATCTGTATCTGCATCAGTATGTGTATCTACATCTGTATCTGCATCAGTATGTGTATCTACATCTGCATCTGTATCTGCATCAGTATGTGTATCTACATCTGCATCTGTATCTGCATCAGTATCTGTACCTGCGTCTGCATCCATAACTGTATCTGCATCTGTATCCTGCATGTGTCTCTGCATCTGCATTTGCATGTTCCTTTGCATCTGCCTCCGTCTCTGTATCTGCATCTTTACATAATTTTGTTTCACCATGTGGTTGACATGTTTCCAGCAGACCCAAGACACAGGTTGCAGTGGTGCTGCTGATGCTGATTGGCAGGGGCTGTGCTTAGGACCTAACGTGGATGCCCCTGTGGTCACTCTGGAATGTCTTTCTCTGCCTTCTCCCTCATCAGGGGTATTGTTGTTGCCCAGTGGCAGAGCTTCTCGGGACCTTATACCTTTGGATCTGTTCTGTATTGCCAAGATGTTCATCTGCTGCCCTGTGCCACCGCCAGTGCCAACTTAAAAAACTCGGATGGGCTGATAGTGCAGAAGCTGGTCCTCATCAGCATCTCGAGGGGAGAGGCTCCTGTGGGAGGCCCTGGTTTGCAAAGGCGTATTTAGCAGTATGTAATATTTTGTGTTTGGAAAAACAAAAATACAGTTTTTCTAATGCAACAACAACAACAAAGTCCTACAAAATTTTCTTGGTTATTTTGAGATTTTCAGAAGATAGTAATTTCCTAGGGAAAGGGGCCAGGACTATTCCTGGAGGCTCATGTGAGAATGTCAGGGAGGGACAGGGCAGGGGCCTTTCTTTCTGTCTGCCGTCACAGGGCTGTGTTTAAGGAAGTCGAGAAGCTGTGTGGTGGGAGGAGAGTGGACCCTTGGGTTTGATGCTGTAATTTCTCCTCAATAAGCAGTCACCATGCAGAGAAGGTGGGATGGGAGTAGGGGAGCCAAACTAAGTACGGCATTCACTTGAGATGAAAAATTATTCCAAAATTATGTTTCCTGCAATGAAATCATCATTTAAAAGATGACCTTTGCAAGCAATCATTCCACTGACCATTGGGCACCTCTGGTGTAGGAGACACAGTTCTCACCACACAGCTGTGGGTGCGGCCGCCCAGCAGAAAGCCACGCACAGAGCCACCTCTTCCGAACCAGCTGCAGGCACGGGGAGCCTTTGCCCCAACTCTCTGCAGGCCAAGCAGCCTCGCCCTGCAGAGCAGCAAGTAGGTCCCTGGATGTGGGCATCTGCAGTTTCCTCAAGACTAAGGAGAGCAGGAGTTTGCCCCTGGAATTAGCTGGTCTGCACCGTGTTTCAAACGTGATTGTAGTAATGGAGGTAATAAAGCCAGTCGTTCAGCACAGCAGGTGCCATCTCCAGCCCACTCCAGGGCCAGCACAATAGCACCATTCTCTCCTGCATCCTGTGCAGGCAACTCGCTCCTGAAGAGGTTGGCTTGGTATTCTTGCCCTGGGTGATAAGAGCCTGTTGCCACAGCCGTCCTTTTAGGAGGGGTGGGAGGAAGGAAAAGAAACAGGTAAAAAGTCCAACCAGAAGGTCTGCAGAGCCTCTAATTGTCAGTAGCCTGGGACTGCGAGGACTCTGTGGATTAACAGTTTGGACCCACAGGGCAGGATGACGAACGTTCTCAAAAAAATAGTGCGTGAAGCCCATGGCGGCTGGTCTGGGAATGTCTTCCACCTGTTGAGGTTGGATTACGGTTTTCCCACCTGCATGCTCACTGCTCGATCCACCAGTGGCGGCTGCTGAAGCCCCAGCCTTGCCCTGCGTCCTGCCTGCTTAGTGCTTCCCTGGGGCCAGCCTATTCCCGTGAATCCGGCACCCTCATGCCGGGCGGGACTGTTGCCTCCTTTGCCTGTAAGTTACTCTCCTGTTAGTCATCAGTGCTATCCCAGGAATGCCAGTGGAGGAGGTGCAAAACGTGAGGGGCCTTTCCTACCACACTGCCCCAGGCACATTCTCAGCAGATGGGCATCTGATGGTCTTACATGTGCCGCTTACTTTGAACAATCAGAGGGTTCGCTGGATGCGCCTGTGGCTTCCAGTCAACACGGAGGTGTGGCTGACGCCCAGGCGAATGTTGAAACCAGTCTGTTTTCTAGTTTTCCAAGAGTTGTTTTTTATTTTAGTTTATGTTTTTTTATTTTATTTATTTATTTATTTATTTATTTATTTATTATTTTTATTGCTCGTTTAGGCAAGTTAGATGCTATTTTTAACAAACAGGTGCAAGATAGACACAAACCAGAGCTTCAGACAAACATGTTTAAGGGCTGGGCTCCTTGCATTTTACTCATTTTTAGTATTTATGACCTGAATTCCAGTCTTGACTTTGTAACTCACTTGTTCTATGTGACCTTAGGCAAATCACTGATGCTCTTGGCTTCCTAATCAGTACAATGAATGGTTTTGTGCAAATGAAATGAGGCCCTAATTCCGGAATGTTTCTAAAAAGTTGAAATGGGCTAGGCATGTTGGGTGTGGTGACTGGTTACAGCACCCGAGCTTGGCCCGCAGTAATCAGGGGTCGAGCTCAGCCCATAGAATGAAAATGATCTTAAATTTTATTTTTCCTAGAGCAAAGCGAAAGGCGGCCTCTGGGGTGGTGGAGGCAGCAGGGCCCTCCTCTCTCTGGGGTTTAAATAAAACCACTTCAGGTTTGCCATTTCGCCCACTGGAAGCTGTAAGCCATAACCCTCACGCTTCTGTGGTCAACGCCACATTGATCCCCACTTCGCTGTGCAGAAGGAGCATGTTTCAGAGCCATAAAGATCCACCTGAAGTTCCCCTGTACCGGGCAGCAGGGCGGGTCCAAGCACCACACGCTTGCAGGTGTGGCTGTGGCCTGAATCCTGCTGGAGGCCCCCATAAGTTCCAGCTCCAGGAGGGACGTGAGCATCTGTGCAGTCCCCATCTCCTTCTGCAGGTGAGAACGCATGCCCCAGCAGCGTGTGGCCACCCGACAAGGCTGGGGTCCGGGCGCTCCTTCCAGCACCGGGGCCAGGGCCTTTTCCGGCTCCATCCACGTCGTGAAGGAGCTGAGCGTCCTCTGGACTGAGGCCAGGCAGGAACATGCCGTCAGCATGAGGGAAAAGGCAGCGCCCCTTCCATTTTGCAGATGAGGAGACCTGGGCTCTGAGAGAGGCCGTGTAGAAGATGAGACCGTGGAGGGCCGTGGCTGAGTGGCCGCACACTCCTTCGTCCATGTGTTCACTTGCTGGGCGATTGGGCCACACACCTGGCGGGGACTGTCGGACTGAGCATGGGGCTGAGATGTGGAGGCTGTGTCCGGGCTGCTGATGCCAGAGAGCACTTCGGAGCCCTGAGCAGGTGTTCCCCGGGCAGGCGGACACTGACTGGAGGAGCTGGGTGGCTCTGGCTACAAGCTAGTCTGGACGGGCGCTCCTGGGACCACCCTGGCACTTTGTCCCTCTGTGCCATGGGGACCAGGGCTGCAGAGCCGTCCTGAAGAGGCTGTGGGTGTTACCATCAGCTTCTGATGCTGCCAGAGCCTGAGGCAACAGGGGAGTTGGAGGCCACACTCTGTGGCCTTATTTATGGATGGAGCTTTGCAACGTTACATGTTCGTTCTGCTCTCTGAGACTTTAATTTGGATGGTGGTCACAGGGTGCCTCATGGTCTCTGGTTTACAGCTGTATCAGTCACAGTGCTGGTTCTCTTAATTAAAGGGTTTTTTAAGAAATTGAAATTTTTATTAAAAATACTTATTAAAGCCAATCCTCATAGTTTAGGCATGAGTTAAAGAAATATAAATGCCCCATCCTGGCTAACATGGTGAAACCCCGTCTCTACTAAAAAAATACAAAAAACTAGCTGGGCGAGGTGGCGGGCACCTGTAGTCCCAGCTACTCGGGAGGCTGAGGCAGGAGAATGGCGTGAACCCGGGAGGCGGAGCTTGCAGTGAGCTGAGATCCGGCCACTGCACTCCAGCCTGGGCGACAGAGCAAGACTCCGTCTCAAAAAAAAAAAATAAAATAAAATAAAAATAAAAAAAATAAATGCCTCGGCATCATTAATGATTTTTAACGTTAAATGTAACAGCTGTGAATCATTTTTTAATCTACCTCTGGGTTTCCTCCAGGGTTAAATGTAATTTTTTGGTGTGTTCACAGATTTAATATTTGTATGAAGAAGACTTGAGTTTTTCCTCTAGAATCCAGTAAGGGTCTATCAATGTATCCTTTGAGACAAAGAAGGAAATAGTATGTTAGCTACTGCTAGAGTTTCAGTCAGGAATGAATGGCATTTGGGGCCTTAATGTCTATTTATATGGAAAGAGAAATGGGGAATATGGGCTCTTAGCTCAATTATCCCTTGGAAATGTAATTTCTGATAAAGTTGACGATGTGGCCAAGAATGAGACCATCGTCTTACATATCACATTTCTCCAGGTGGATGGTTTACTTTCTGAAAGTGGCTCCTTAATAAGTAAAAATGCAAAAGAACATGTGTATGTATGTGTGTGTGTGTAGGAACCCTGCCCCTAACTTTTGCAAAAAAAAAAAAAAAAGAAGAAGAAGAGACAAAGTAATGTCAGAAGCATAAAAGCAAGTGCCATGCTATGCCTCGACCACCTCCCCAGGGCGGTCAGAGACAGGCTCTGACCCGGGAAAAGACACCTGGCATTGTGCTGCTCTGGGGGTGTGTGGACGCCATCACAGGAGGCCCCTGGACATACGAAAACTGCAAACCATCTGCCCATTTTTCTCAAGCTTCAAAATACATGCTGCATGTTTTAAAAAGCAACAAGCAAAATAATGATAATGTCATCAACACAAAGCAGTTTTGTAAGAAAAATATTCAACAAGTTATTAGTAAATAAGGCATTGGTTTAACATAACATTTAAGGAGAAGAGGGTGCTAAGCGTGGAAAATCAGAACTCTGAGAGTAACACGATGAGGCTGTGCCTCCTTAGTGAGCTCAAGGAAGGGCGCCCCTCTCCTGAAATGTGGACGCACGGCCTCGTCCTCTCCTGTTACCGGACGCCACTTGGTGCTTGAGGAGCCAATAAGCTGGAAGGTTATAAAGCAACGTTATAAAAACATGTATTCACCATAGGGGATTAAAATAGGAAGCTTTATATGGTAACTTAAAATGTAGGGGAAATGTAGAAAGCTTGAAAGCTGGGCCAACAGACAGATGAATAGAGCTTCAAACACAAAACCGTGGAACAAGACCGAGAAGACCCTCAGACCACTTTGCAGGACGGTCCTGCCTCCTGTGTGGCGGCTCCTCTTGGTGGGTGGCCTGGCTCCACCCAGGGCCTGAGAAGCTCAGGCCCCAGAGCAGCTGTGGATCGCACTGTCGGGTTCCTCACGACACCAGTGCCCCTCAGCTCAGGGTCGGGCGCGGCTCTGGGGGGCCTGTGAGAGTCTTTCCTGGGACTTTTGGCCTGAAGCCAGAGGGGCAGGGGCTGCCCGTTTTCTGGGGTAAAGCCTTAAGTTAAAGGCTCTGGAGCTGTTGGTGGCCCTTGGTTGCTGCAACAGGGGAAACTGACATGCAAGGGAAGTGTGGAGGTGGCCAGAAGAAGCAGGTGTGTGAGGCGAGAGGGCGGGTCCACGTGAGGGGAAGGGTCCTGGAAGCGTGGAGGTGGCTGGAAGAAGCAGGTATGTGAGGCAGGGAAGGCTGATCCGCCTGAGGTGAAGTGTCCTGGTCAGGCTCAAGGGCTCTGGGGCCAGGTGGCTTCTGCAAAAGTCCTGGCTTTATTACTTCTTGGCATGCGCTCTTGGGACTTACCCTCATGTCTCAGTTTCCTTATCAATAATAGGTTATATCCCAGAACTGTTGTGACGATCAAATGTGTTAACGCTCCGGGATGCTCAGAACTTGGCCTCTCACAGCCGATCCTCCACAAGCATCCGCAGCCGTCTCATGGCTGTAGGCGTTGTCTCGTCACAGGCACCACGGCCTCTGTGCCAGCCACAGGTCCACCTTCCTCGCAGCCTCCTGGCCCTTCTTCCAATGCCAGGAGCCAGCACATTTCTTTTATTCTTGCTTTCTGAAGCTGAGTTAAGTTGGCTTTCTGAAATTTTCAAGCAAAGCAGCTCTTATTAACACACCATATAACCTGCATCATTCCGGCAAGTCTCCAACACACATGGCCCTTTCACTGGTCCTGAGCACTGAGGAATTTCCTACGCAGGGTCCGTGTTTGTGGCTGTCACCTGCAGACCGAGCTCCTAGTTGCAGATATCGTTTCTGCATGTGTACTCAGATGTCCCAGTGCGCCTACATTTATTATATGTAAATTCAGATGCCATGGGCTTGGCGTGGAGGGCAGAGTGGATGGCTCTTTCCCTGTCCCACCGTAGGAGTGAGTGTGAGGTGGGAGATGGGAGGCTTTTGAAAGTTGTTGTTTGTCAGAAGCCGGTGATCTTGCTGCATTGAGCTTGATTCTGGTACTACAGTCTAGGTACTACAGTCTAGGTACTACGGTCTGGTATTACAGTCTGGTGCTACAGTCTGGTACTACAGTCTAGGTACTACAGTCTGGTACTACAGTCTGGTACTACAGTCTGGTACTACAGTCTGGTATTACAGTCTGGTACTACAGTCTGGTACTACAGTCTAGGTACTACAGTCTGGTATTACAGTCTGGTACTACAGTCTGGTACTACAGTCTGGTATTACAGTCTGGTACTGCAGTCTGGTATTACAGTCTGGTACTGCAGTCTGGTACTACAGTCTGGTACTACAGTCTAGGTACTACAGTCTGGTATTACAGTCTAGGTACTACAGTCTGGTACTACAGTCTGGTACTACAGTCTGGTACTACAGTCTAGGTCCTACAGTCTGGTATTACAGTCTGGTACTACAGTCTGGTACTACAGTCTGGTACTACAGTCTAGGTGCTTTTGCAGACACTGTGGCACCTGGCATGATGGCCGACTCCTTCCCCAAGAACTAACGATGGGAAAGCCAGAGATGGAAGAGGGAGGTGTGGACGTGAGAGCATGAGCACCTGGAGAAGCCAGTGAGAGGCAGGACGGCCGTGTGAGTTTGGGTGGGAGACGGGGCGGCCAGGGCTAGAGAGGTGGAAGCTGCTGGCGGTGCTGGCTGGATGTGAATGGCAGCACTAGGGGCTGGAATTCATATTTCCCCTTCCTCATCCAAACTCCTGAGGTGGAAACTGCACCCAGAAGAGCACCCACTCAGAAGCAGATTATTCACCAACGAGGTGTCCTGAGGGATGGGCAGTGGAGGTCGGCCTGGCTCTGCAGCCCGTCCTGCCTGCTGTGTCTGCCTGGTGTTTGTCCCTCTCCTCCAACCCGGGGCTGGGGTCTTGGTCTAGGGCCTGCCGTGGATCTTCTCCAGCAAATGTACCCGAGAGAGGAGCTGATGCCTTCAAGGGAAAAGAGCCCACAGGCAAAGTCATCGGACACCTGACCAGCATAGCCACTTGGAAGCACAGCAAATACAACACACCTTGAGGTAGGGCTGGAACAGACAGACTCAACGCCTAAAAGGCATAATGTGCTCAAGGACACAGGTGAGATTATTAGTGAAATAAAGCAACTAAATATACTCAGGAGGGAAGAAAGGGCATTAGAGAATTAAAAATGAAATAGTCATAGTAAGCATGAAGAGGCTAATAAATGGACAGATGGCAAACAGGTGAGTTTCCGTGAAGATGAAACTAGTGAGGTGCTCCAAACCAAGGAGCACTGCAGCAAGGCCGCCCTCCTAGGGAGATGTGTGTGTGTCTCTGTATGTGTCTGTGTCTGTGTGTGTCTTTGTTTCTTTGTGTATGTCTGTGTGTGTTTCTTCGTGTGTCTATGTCTGTGTGTGTCTGTGTGTGTGTGTCTGTGTCTGTGCCTGTGTTTCTGTGTGTCTGTGTGTCTGTGTGTGGGGTGTTTATGTGCATGATCACACACATATGTTGTAGAATACAGCTAAAACTATGAAACATTTTGCTTTAAATACATTTGTCTACAAATAGAAATGGCGGAAAAATAAACACCAAACATTTAATTCAAGAACTTTGAAAAAAATCAGTAGAGAAAAATCCAAAGAACAAGAAGGAATGCAGTGCTAAATGTAAAAGAGAAATTGGTGAAATAGAGAACACAGAAAGCAAGCAAGCAAAACACACAATGCATACACCCACACACAATAGAGAAGGCTAATGGAAACAAATCTGTTTCTTTTTAAGGACCTCTGGCAAGACTCATGAAGGAAAAAAATGCGAATAAACAATGTAAAAAAATATAAACACATAAATGAGAAGGCAACATAATATTAGCTACAGTAGAGAGAAAAAATTAGTAAAAGAATGTCATAAACAACTATAACCTAAGCAATTTGGAAATGTAGACAAAATGGATGCATTTCTGCAAAAACAACAAAATGGCAAATTGGTGCAAACAACAGGAAACTTGATTAGGCTAACAAACATTAAATAAATCAGAATGGGAATCTAAACTTTTTTCTCTCAAACCCAAGACTCACAGTTAATTTTAACTTAAACAGAAGTTCTAGAAACTAGAAAAATAGTGAAAATATGCTCAGCTTACTTTACAAAGCTAGTATAATTTTTATTCCCAAACCAGATAAAGGTAACACATGGAAAGAAAATTTTAGGTTCATTTTACTGGTGAATGTAGATTAAAAAAAAAACTTAAATAAAATATTACTCAATGGAATCCAACATTGCATTCAAAAAGCAATGCATAATGATCAAGTAGGGCTTATCTCAGGAATGCAAGGATAGTTCAACATCAGAAAAATTTTTCAATACAATATTGACAAACTTAGAGAAAAATCATATGATTACTTTGGTAAATGCAGAAAAAGCATTTACCAATGTTCAACATCATTCAACACCAATTTATGATGTTCAACACCTATTTACAATAAAAACTCTTTAAAAGTCATATACAGAGGCTTTTAACTATGCAAAGTTGTGTAGTTTAAATATACTGTAAACTCTATCTTGATAAAGAAAATGTTCTTTGTAAGATGGGAAAGAATACAAAAATAGTACCAAAATAGTTTAAAGTAGTACTGACTAACATCCTCTCTGATGCCATGAGGAAAGAGACAAGCGTTCCAGATTAACATAAACTTACAACATTACAGAGGCTTAGCCCAGTCACCAACCAAAAAATACAATAAAAATAGATGCATTCACAATAGCAACGAAAATCTGAAGTATCTTAGAAGTTCAAGTAACAAGTCCTCTACGGGGAAAAAGATAAAATTCTATGAAAGAATAACAGAGAAGTTCTAAGTATCCAGAAAGATATTCTGTGGAGAGATCTTGGATGTGATGATGATATTTTAAAGACATCAGTTCTCAACAGGACCACCTGTTAATTCAGTGCAATCCTAGACAAAAAGTAAAAGCCAAAGTGAATCTACAGCTCAAGAAAATTGGTGTACACTGAGAATATAATACACAGTCAACAATGTGTTTTGTAAGAATATCTTCACATTAGGGGATATTCATCTGATACGTACTCATGGTGAGGGAGGAGAGAAAATTGGAGTGGGAGATGGGGGTTAAAAGAAATAAATATGAATAGGTAAATATCTAAATGTTGTAAAAACGCCAGGTGGATATGATTCACACAATCTTCTGCATGTGAAGTTCAACATTTTTCTAAATGATATATTTCATATAATAATGTTTGTTAAATGCAAGTCAATTACTTCACCTGGCATTTAACCAAAGAATCAATAATCTCTTTTAGCACTGAAAGAAGAACTGGCTGAAATTTTTGCATGATGGTCTATTGGTCTCCAAGAGGTAGTATCTGTGCAGTTTTTAAGGACAATTCTGACTCTACCCAGTTTTTACCTTGTTTCCTGACTTTAGAATAAATCACATTTTTTTTTATGGAACTTATTGGCAACAAAAGATTAATTCAAGAGAAAAATGGGTAGCAAAACATGCTGATCAAATATCCAGCAAGGACCTGGCAATTTTCAAAGCAACAAGACAGAAATTGTAGCAGAGTCCCTGGGGCTGCTTTCTAGCTTCCAGGGTGAAAGATGAAGAGGTTGGGTAAAAAAAATGGTGTGTTTCCTAGAAAAACCCTTAGGGCTTCGGTCCCTGTGTGAAGCTGAACACATGGCACCTAGAGACCTTTCTCTCTTGTCACTGTAGGAGATGAATGATGCCCATATGGTGGCTCATGTCTGTAATCCCAGCACTTTAGGAGACTGAGGCAGGAGGATTGCTTGAGGCCAGGAGTTTGAGACTAGTTTGGGCAACATAGTGAGACCCCAAGTCTACAAAAAAAAAAAAAAATTAAACCAGCTAGGCATAGGCCAGGTGTGGTGGCCCAAGCCTGCAATCCCAGCACTTTGGGAGGCTGAGGCAGAGGCAGGAGGATCACCTGAGGTTAGGAGTTGAGGCCAGCCTGGCCAACATGGCAAAACCCTGTCTCTACTAAAAATACAAAAATTAGCCGGGTGTGGTGGCTGCACCTGTAATCCCAGCTACTCAGGAGGCTGAGGCAGGAAAATCACTTAAATCCAGGAGGTGGAGGTTGCAGTGAGCTGACATCGCGCCACTGCACTCCAGCCTGGGCAACAGTGTGAGACTCTGTCTCAAAAAAAAAAAAAAAAAAAAAAGAAAAGAAAGGGAAAAAAATCAGCTAGGCATGGTGGCAAGTGCCTGGAGTCCCTGCTACTTGGGAGGCCAAGGTGGGAGGATCCCCTGAACCTACACATTCAAGAATGCAGGGAACTGTGATGGTATCTCTGCACTCCAGTCCAGGTGGCAGAGTGAGACCCCATCTCTAAAAAAAGAAAGAAGATGAAGTAAAGCAGAAAATATAAATCTTGGCGAATTGATTTTGTTTTGCTTTTTGCTGTTGTCTCTGTACCCCACGGTCTCTGCAGAGGGACACGCACTTCCTCACAGCACCGAGTTTTTCCTCGGTGGTGACCACGTTTCCCCTAAGGGTGGTCAGGGGTCCGGACAGGCTTGGTGAGGGGCCCTGTCTAGTGACCCTGATTTCTTTTACCGACGACCCTGCTGTGCTGCTGTGGAGCTGGCCCAGGACATCCTTACTGCTCATGTTTTGTTGACAGAAGCAGCTTCCTGGCTGGGCCTAACAGGGGTTGGGGAGCGAGGCCTGCTGAGAGACGGAGCCCACATGGGTCTTTCTCAGGAAGGTGCTCAGCTTCAGTCATCCCTGGGTCCGTGGTAACTGAACAGGAACCCCAATTCAGAGCTGTGCAGACGCAGAGGGCTTAGCGTAGATTTTACAGAGACGTGGCCCCAGCCCCAGGGCAGCAGGAAAAATGTGACAACGAAACGCCCTCAACAGCCTCGGCCCGGGACCCCCCGCACACCCGGGGAATGTGGGACAGCCTCGGCCCGGGACCCCCGCACACCCGGGGAATGTGGGACAGCCTCGGCCCGGGACCCCCGCACACCTGGGGAATGTGGGCAGAGGCCACACATGGGTCCCCCGTTGCTGCCTGCACAGGGCTTCCTCTCCACGTGGGTCCCGCGGCTGCCCCTGGGGCTGGGAGATTGGATGAGGCGCCTGGGCAGGCAGGCCTGGAAGAGCGCTTCGGTCCTCTCCCCATCAGGCTCTGCTCAATCCTCAGGCGCTTTTCCACCACGGATTAGTTCGTGCTTGCACTAGGACATCTCATAAATGGAAACTTAGGGTGTGCAGTCCTGAGTGGGGGGCGCCCAGCGTCTGAAGCAGTCTGGGCTCCTATTGGTCAGCCGGGTCCTGCAGTTTACCCTCCTCCGGAGTTGGCCACACGCCGTCCCGAGGTTTGGGCTGTTAGGAATAAAGCTGCTATGAACATTCTTCTACACATCTTTTAGACTTGGACATGTATTTTCATTTCTCTAGGGTAAATATCCAGGATTGGTGGGTCATAGGATAAGTGTATATTTATTTTCGTAAGAAACTGCCAAACTCTTTTCAACCCATGTTTAGCCTTTCACAGCTCCTCCAAGGATTAGGAGAGTTCTCATCGCTCCACATCAGTGCCAACATTTGGCACTATTCCCGTTTAATGTCTCAAAAATGCACAGACCTTATGTTACTTGAACGTCTCCTCCCCTTTCATCTCAACCTGATTTCTGCAGCTGCTGACCAATGGTGGAACCAGCCTATGTTAGAGGTCCCTCCTTCTGCGGTCACCCCAGAGGAGGGTGGCACAGCCAGAGTCACCGGAGGAGGCCACCAGGCAGACGGAGAGGAAGACATGGAAATGGCATATGGGGCCATCAGGTCTAGCACAGGGAGCGGCTGAATTCCTGAGAATCCTGCAGCAGGCCAAAGGTGGGGTGCAGCCATCACATGCAAATTCAAACCAAGGTCCTTCGCTCACTAGTGGAGGGGTAAGGACGAGTCCTCCCTCTCTCAATTCTTTATAAGAAAATGGATGAAAAGGAATAATAATGTTTGACCCATATGGTCAGCAGGGTTTTAAATGCTACAGTGATGCTGTAGGTGGAGTTCAGGGCTCACGAGAGAAGCTGCTTTACCCAAACACCACCATTCCCAGGACTCTGGAGCAGCTGAAATCCACAGAATGCCACGGCCGACTCCAGATGGACCCCGGCCCACAGCCTCAGTCCTCAGTGCCCATGGTCACCCCCACCCCTGGTCCCTGTGGACACTGCTGTCTGCCCTGGGCTGTCCTGCCCTCGTCATGTGACACCCACAGCTCCCGTGCAGCAGGGGCAGGGTTGGAAGCTTTAATTTTGAGGGATTTTTCCTCTGTGGTCAGCAGTGACTTTTCTGGAAGTTGGAGAGCGGGTCCCTGGAGCAAACCTGCTGCACACTCATGGGGGCCCCGTGGCCACCCACTCTCACAAGCTCTGCGCTCAGCTTCCCATGGCCTCCCGGTCAGTGTCCCTGGGTCAGATTCCTCCTGGGCCTCAGGGTTCTCATCAGGGACAAGGGGCACCTGGGCCCCTGCTACTCTCACCTCTGCCCAGCGCCCCTCCCACCACAGCACAGGGGGATGGGCCAAAAGATGTGGATTTCCCTACTCACAGTGTTGCTGGCTGAGCTGGAGGCAGAGTCCAAGGGCAGGACCCTGTGAACCACGGGGTCAAGGCTGACCAAGTCTGAAGGGGTGCAGGGGGTGGACTTGCTGCCCAGGTCCTCACTTCTTCCCCACAACCGTCCCTTTCCTTCCTTTCAACCTCCTTCACGCTGGGATTTTTCCATCTATCAGCAGGATTCTCTCAGCAATTAGGGACATTTGTCTTGTGCACAATATAAATGTGACCTCTTTTTGACTGATAAACCATATTTTAAGAAAATACTTTAATTTTCTTAAGTGCAAGGCCATATTTTGTGCTGCTTTACTGTTTTTGAGGTAAACTCCATCTGACTGCCTGTATTAGTCTGTTCTTACGCAGCTATGAAGAACCATCCAATACTGGGTAGCTTATAAAGGAAAGAGGCTTAATTGACTCACAGCTCCATGTGACTGGGGAGGCCTCAGGAAACTTACAATCATGGCAGAAGGGGAAGCAGCACCTTCTTCACAAGGTGAAAGGAGAGAGTAGGGTGAGGAGCGAAGGGGGAGGAGCCCCTTATAAAACCATCAGATCTCATGAGAACTCCCTCACTACCACAAGAACACCCTGGGGGAAACCGCCCCCATGATTCGATCACCTCCCACCAGGTCCCGCCCTCCACACGTGGGGATTGTGGGGGTTACAATTCGAGAAGAGATTTGAGTGGGGACAGAGCCAAACCATATCACCCTCCATTCCCTGTTCCAATCATTTGATACATTTTAGGAGATTTCCTATACATACATATATATATGTCTTTTCCTTCAGAGAATTCACGATCTAGATATGGAGTAAAATTAATCATTACTTAAGAAAAGACAATGTATAGTGAGGAGCTAAATTCAGTACCAGCAACTGAGGGCAAGGAGGAGTCGGGAGCTCAAGTGGCGAGAAAGTCTGGGGGCTTCAGACGGCAGGGGCAGCAGGGGCCCATGTTCTGAGAACGGGAAACATATTGAAGACACAGGTAGGGGCAGGGCATAGGGAGGCCCTGGAGGCTTAGAGAAGATGAGGAACTGATAAAGTACTATCCAATTTGTAGGCTATCGATCTGGGCTGGGGTGGGTAGGAGGGTCTCAAAGTCAGATTCCAGCAGGTGGGAGCCCGGCTAGGTTCACACGGCCTGAATTCTGCAGACTGGAGTGGGAGGGGTGGGAGACCCTTCCAGTAGATCACAGGCCCACCAGGGCAGGTGAAGTCATCCCAGGGGCAGCAGGGACGAGGACGAGCTGCGTCTAAGTGGGGAAGGGAAACTGTTTTAGGGCAACTTACAACAGAGGGAGGTGGAGGGCTCGGTTTGAAGGGGCAGATGGGCCTGCAAACCTCTTTTCTCCCTCCCTCCCTCCTTCCTTTCTTCTTTCTTCCTCTGTGCTATCAAGCCTTCGTAGAGTTGATAGGGCAGCTGTGTGTCACGTTGTCGAAGCTTCTCTCTCGTCATGTTCTGGAGGGTGTTTGAGACTTGTGAATATTCCTAGTGCTTCTCAGTAAAGCTCTTCATTCCCCCCTTCACGGGCATTTCCTCTAAACCCTGGGCCTCCCATTCTGAGATTAGTTAAAAGTCTCACTGGCAATTAGACAGGATGTAATTGGGAACAGAAGGGACATCGATGAGATCTCAGGGGTTTTTGTCCCATTAAATAGGAATGTGGGTGGCTCATTTGCTCGGAGGAGAAGCAGACACAGCTTCCTCTCTGTGTGGAGCTCTGAGCCAGGAGTGACCTGTTCTTTTGAGGTAGAAACCACCTTAATGGTGATGAGTTCAGAGACCACAGGAGAAGGTGGAAAATACAGGCTTTTCGGGGTGACTGTAGCCTAAGTGATGACTGTAATCACCTCTTTGTCAAACGACTTCAGCCAGGGTTGACCGTGGACTCTGCCGACCAGCCAGGCAAGGGCGGTGTGGTGCCTGGGCTCGGGGAGGTCAGCCTGACCCCCTGTGTCCACGGTGACTGCTGTGGCCTGTGCGAGAACCAACAGGCCTGTCTTTAAAGATATTAACGTATTGACTCATTTTTGCTAAAACAATGCATTTTATTATACTTCACTAGCCTATGAAATGCAGATAAGCAAAACAGAAGCCACACGGAAATCCACTGTGCCAGTAACTTTGTGAACATTTTTTTTGTGTTCTATGTTGGTGTGAACTCCCTGGTCTGGAATGGAAATCTGTCATCTAAACTTGTCGTCTGTTTTCACTTCGCGACATATTCTCTTTGTGAAACATGCATAGCTTTCCCGGGTTATTGAAAACGCTTCTGCACCATATTTTAAAGGGCCCCGTGTGTGTATGGCCACTGTGCTGGCGTCATTCGGTGACTTCACCAACTCCCGACTGTGGGGCTTCTGAGTTTTTCCCGTTTCCCCACAACGTGGGAAACAGTGATGGGGAACATCATAGCGCTGGCAGAGACACCAACTGCCTTTCTTTTCAAGGACATTGTGCCGCGAACAGGCTTGGAAGGTGGCGCTTCCTCAGGAGTAAAGGACGGCTGTGCCGGGGCCTGCAGGAGGAATGTGGCCTCTTGAGGGCTGGCACCCTTTGCAGGTGTCTCTTGGGCCACTGTGCGTTGCTGGTGGGACCCGGGCTGGGAGCTGGTCTCAGGACATGCTGATGATCTTTGCACGCCATGCTCTGCTTGTCTATCAGGTGTTTCATCTCCAACCCAGGGGGCTAGTCTTCTTCCCACAACCATGAAGCTGCGGCAGGCTGTCTACTCAGCTTGCAGGTTGGGTAAAACCTCACACTCCCACGGTCCTTGACTGACGCTGTCTGAAGTTCCAAGCTGGGTCAAGAAACAGGATGATCCCCACTGGTGGCTCTGCAGGCGATGGTCTCACCAGGTGTGCGCCCTCACGGTGAACACGCCTCACGGTGAACATGCTGGTGTGGCCTCGCCAGGTGAGCGCCCTCATGGTGAGTGTGCCCTGACTCTGCCGGGGTCACCGGTGGCTCTGCTGGTGTGGCCTCGCCGAGTGTGCGCCCTCACGGTGAACACGCCCTGACTGTTGAGTCAGATGTTCTACTTTTGGACCAGGACAGGTAGCCTCATGCATGGAAGCTGTTCCTGCGGCAGGGCCCTGTTTTCCCCACTCTGATGGAGGCAAGGAGGCTCCCTGATTCTCAGGGTTAGTCCTGAGGGTGACTGTGGAGAGGGCCTGTGTCTCTGTGCCCGCCCACGGGAGCTGCTGTTTGCAGCTGCAGGAATCGCATCTGCTCCCCGTCCTGCCCTTCCTGCCTGCCACTCTCTTGGTGGCTCTCCCTGCAGCCCCGCCCTCCCCTGGGAGCTCTGCTGACCAGTGCCTGTCACTCTCCTTATTTCCAGGAAGGCGCAGGTCTCTGCTCGGAGTCAGTTCCAGGTGGCGGCTCCGGCTCCTCTGTTTCCTGGGCAAGGGTGACGCGGGAATCGCAGTCCCGCGGGGAGGAGGAGGACACACCGCCGCTGGGGGTGACGTGTGTCCTTTCCTTTGGTGAACTCGGGCCGGGTAACTTCACGTGCAGGAAAGCCGCCCCGCCCGCACGTTCGCCGCGTTGCCTCACTTCCGTGTGGCGGGTTCTTCCTGCAAGGGACGGGGTGACTCCCACCAGGGGCTGCTGACCGCTCCCAGACACGCGAGACCCTCACCTTCGCCCTCCTGGCAGGGCCGCAGAGTTCACACTCCCCCAGGACGGGGAAACACACACAGCAGAGATGCCAGAGCTGTTTGGCATGTGGGGAAACCGAGGCCTAGAAAGGCCCGGGACATCTGGAAGTGTGCACGGTCCCAGTGCTCTTCCGTGGGGAAGGAGTCGGCTCATCTGAGAGTGACCTTTGCGTTTCCCGTTAACTTTTGTCTCTGGGGGAAGAACACTCCCATCCTCCCTTCTCCAAGCCTATAGGGCTGGGGCAGCGTGGGGAAGGGTTAAGAGGGCCCTGCTGGGCGGGGCGGTCGGGGCTGCCAAGGGCCCCCTCCTCCCAGTGTGTTTTCTGTTCTAAATATGGACCAAGGGAGGCAGCTATTTTTAGGAGGCAAATGGTAATGCTTAGAGTTCTGAGGTTGAAGTAGTCATTTAGTCATAAAAGCTGAATTCACAGGCTACAGAAAAACAGCCGTTTCCCCTGGTTGATGATAGAGGTCTTCAGGCGCGGTAATTGTTCACCTTTATGAATGTGCTGAGGGCTCCACCCCAGGTTCCCTGGGAGAAGGGGAAGCCAGACTGAGCTCCCCCAGCCCTGTCGAAGGAGGCGATTATCCTGCAGCCAAGGGCATGAGCACAGCCTCCCACAGACCCCATTCCTGTGCCGTCCGTCTGCGTCTACCACGAAGGGAAGATGTGATTTACAGGCTCTGAGAGGAAACACGTTCAGAGCTTTCCCCATCAGCGCGCTGGCAACTGACCTCAGGAGCCGCTGAGCGTGCACAGGCTGCTGTTCCAGAGGCCTTTGTGATTGTCGGAAAATTAAAGCTCGGGCTTCCTAGTAAAAGCGTTGGAAGAGCAGCATCCGTTGCTGGAGTCATTAGTCAGAAGGAGAGCTGTGAAGAGGGAGATAAAAAGCAGAAAACAGTTTAATTTGCAGAGCTGAGCCCCGGGGTGTGGAGAGGCGCCTGTAATTACAGTGGCGGCCACCCCTCCTGGAGGCGGCTCCAGGCTGCCTGCATGGGAGGGCGGCTGGGAGGGCCCAGGGCTGGGAGGGAGAGGAAGGCACTGGGAATGGTCTGAAAAAGGACCAGAAACGAAGCTGTGGGTGCCGAGGCCTTGGTTCTGAATGGATGAGGGCAGAGCCTTCCCAGACACAGCCTGCAGGGTTAATGCACTTTCTCATCAGGGGAGAGGCAAGGTGCTCATAAATGATGTTCAGAGATAAATGGCAAGGGGAGATTTATGACAATTCAAGGGAATAATCAATAATTCAGGGAGAATGGCTCTGTCTTAGGAGCTTTTCACTCTAGAGATGCAGAATCGCCTCAGCAGATGTGAAGCCATCAGAGCTGGGGTAACAGCGAGTGGACAAAAGAATGCTGTCCTGGGGAAATCAGCCTGGAATTGAGACTGGGGAAGGGGAGGGCCTTTTAACCGCTGGGAGAACCTGGGTTGGCCTCCTGGTTCCCTCATCATCCCTGAAAGCCTGGAACTGAGACCCGGGAAGGGAAGGGCCTTTTAACCGCGGGGAGAACCTGGGCTGGCCTTCTCGTTGCCTCACGATCCCCAAGGCTCCAGGGCCCGCCCTCTGTTCCCAGGCCGGGGTCACATTTAATGCTGGCTCCAGGCCAGACTGGGCCACAGGGGCAAGTCGGCCGTGGAAGAGGCCACGACTGGCTTAAGAGATGCGTGGCCTCCGGAGGGAGAAAGAAGGCTGGGCTGAAGTCCCCACACTCATAGAGCTGCAGGGAAGGAAGGGGCCTCTCACAACTGCAGAGGTACTGGCAGGGCAGCGACAGCGGTCCTCAGAGCACAGCCCTCCCCAGAGCAGAACCCCGGAGGCCTCACAGGGGAAGGTCTGGCCAAGTCTTCAGACGGGCCGTGTGCAGGGCAGCACGGAGGAGAGGGAAGGGCGAGTCAGAGGGGAGTGACCGCCGCCTCTGCTGCAGGAACTGTGCAGGGGGCTTGACAACAGCCCGAGGCCAAGTGCCCGCCCTGGTCAGTGCCTCAGTCATGGTGGCCGACGTTCCGAGGGGGACCAACCTCTGCGCCTCCTCATCCGCTGCCCAGGGGCTTACTGACCCCAGGGGCTTGGCTGACTGTCCACGTGCTGGAGGTCCCTGGACCCCCGTGAGGGTGTGGGGCAGGTGGGGAGCCTTTTCAAGGAGGGCAGCAGGCGAGAGTATCCCCTTCTCTCAGAAGAGCCCTCAGTCCTATTTCCACCCCTTGGAACACCAGCCCTGCCTCCCCTCCAGCCCAGGACGAGTAGACGCAGGCCTGCAGCACCCGGCTGTGACGCTCCCGGAGTCGTCTCCCGCCCACAGATCGCTGTTTCCAACAGCAGCCCATCGGGACCACGGCCATCTCCACGCTTCCGACAAAGCCTCTGGGGGCTACCGTTCTCCTGCGAGTAAGTGGCAATGGAGGGCCAGTTTCAAAGGCAGTGAGGCTTCCCAGAGCAAAGGACTTAGGATCCCCAGGTAGGGGGTCCCTGGCCTCCTGGCCGCCAGGGTGACTCCTGACCGCTGAACTGAAGCTGGGGTCAGATGCCACAAATGAAACACAGCCAAAGGTGGATGGCTGGCTGGCAGGAGAGTCTGTGCCCATTCTCTTCTTCAAACTATAAAAAATACAGCAAATTCAGTAGCCCAGAGGGAGTAAGAGGAAGGCCCCTTACTCCTCCCCACTGTGGGGTGTAGACACACCCAGTACACTGAGAGGTTCCGGCTCCTGGCCTGCCCGTCCCATCCCCAGCTCAGGAACCAGTTCATCTGCAGGCCCTGGGAGCTCAGCCGTGGATCCCAGTGGGCAGAGCTCGGACAGTCTGGGTGGGAACCGGAATGGAAGGAGCTCAGCTGTGGATCCCAGCGCGTGGTGGCTGATGGGCAGAGCTCCCGTGGTCTGGGTGGGAACTGGAATGGAGGCTCCTGTTTCCTGCTGCTTGTGGCAGGGCTGCTGCCGCAGTAACGCACGTCTGACCTCTGGCCGTCCGTCCTGGGGAGGAGCTGAGAGGTGCCATCAAAGAGCCATCCGGAAAGATGGAACTCCCGGCATCCAGGGCTCCGGTTCCCGGTGCTGGGGCAGGCCCGGAGGACACAGGGAGGGTCTGGGATGAGGATGTGTGGCCCATACCAAGGCTCTATCTTCGCTAATGGGATGACCAGAAAAGTTTCCGAACTCATTCAAGCTTCCGAGCTCTGACCTGTAAAATGGAGCCAACAGCAAGTTACAAAGCCGTGAAAAGGATTCTGTGAGGCATCCCGGGACAGAGAGATGCTCCCTAAGTCACAGGCATCTTTCTGGTGACCCTGTGTCCTCAAATCATTCTTGGAAAGGCCCGCGGCTGGGAAGCAGCAAGAGGGTCCGGCCTGGGGCCCTCGGAGCCTCCAAATCTCCGGCTTTCCTCAGCGAACCTCATGCACCACACAGAGCCCCGGCCTGAGGGAGACCAGCTCAGGGGGCAATGATTGTCCCCTCCTCGCCGAGTAACAGGGACCAGTGGCAGGACCAACGGTGTGGGCCTCTCCTGAGTAACACTGCGGAGGAACCGTGAGGACACACCTCATCCGCAGCGCCTGGACTCCACGCCGGGCAGAGCACGCAGGGCAGGTGGCCTTGGGCAGCCCTTCCTGCTCCTGGAGAGGCCTGGCTGTCCCTGCAGATGCCACCCGGCCTGTGTGGCTCTGGCTGAGATGGGGCAGGAGTGCTGTCTAGGGCCCTGTGCGTGTCATTACTTCTGTAGAAAATGACGTCATCCCTCTAGTCTGGCCCTGCGTGTAGAAGAGCCAAGGGTGAGACCCGGGTCTGGGCAGGGTGTGGTGAGGGGCCTCTCCCAGGTCCCTGGTCCAGCACTGCATCCAGGGCAGAGTGTGGCTTCAGGGCCACGCAGCCCCTGACATGTCTGGAAGTGCTGACCCGAATCTGGAAAGTTCTTTAGCCCCCGGTAGGTGTTGCGAGGGCCTCGAGAGGAGGAGGCTGCAGCAAACGCTCTCCGCCCAGCAGTGCAGGTTGCTCCCCTCCATCTCCCCTGCTGTGGACTCGGAGATCCCAGCCCCCCAGGACACAGCCCCAGACAGAACCTCAGCACCGAGGCCACCCCGTCCTCCTGCAGCCGCAGCTGAGGCACACAGCGGGGGCGCTGGCCTGGACCTCCTCTGCCCGGGAGCTCCCTGGGGCTGGGGAGGACTCAGTAGGCCCAATCCTGCTTCACGGGCCTGACTTCATTTCCCACAGGCGTCCCCCGCAGGACAGCCCCAGGCTGCCATCTCCACCCCGATGTCTGTGTCCCGAGAGCCCAACGGCCTGTGGAGCTGGGGTTCCTGGAGTTCCTTTGCTGCCCTCAGAAATGGCGGTTTATTGGAAGGTTGAGTTGTTTTAAAGAAAGGACTTCTGTTGGCTGGAAGGGAGGTGCCATGGGAGGACAGGACACCCATGAAGCCACACATATGTGGGGAGGTGCCAGGCAGCCCCCAGCTGTGGGAGGCCCACATATCCCAGCTCGCGAGTGCCCAGAGAAGCTAAATTGTTGTCATGTTTTTACAGAGAAGTACGGATGTGGTGGGGTATAAAATGAAGAAAGCGTGTTTTCTCAGCCCGTTTGATGTTAAAGGTTGCAATCAGCTCTGTGACGGAACGGTGGTGATGCAGTCATCGTGCTGAGAACAGGAAGACACGGCGCAGTCCGGGCAGATAATGAGGGTGAGAGCGTCTCCTTCCTGCTCAGGACAATCGGCTTGGGGAGCTGGAAAAACACAGCCCGTGACACAGAAGGAAGGCTCAAAGATTTAGAGAGAAGATCACAGGCTCTGCAGCAGTAGAAGCCCCTCGTCTGGCAGAGACAGATCCACTCATTGCTGGTGCCTAGGAGCTTCCGACATGGAAATGGCAGACCTGCCGTCCCCATCCCCAGTGGGGACCCCCCGCACCAGGATCCAGCAGGTGCAAGGCCAGGTCACCCAGGTGTCCCCCAGTTGAACTTCTGACCGGGGGCCTGGTGGTCTCCCCTGGTCCTGCCCCTTCTGTTCCAGGCCTTGTATGATCTCCTTCCCTTGAGTGTGGTGGGACCCTGACAGCTGGACATGCAGACTGCGGCCACTTCCATCAGTGAGACTTCGCCGGGCAAGGCACCCTCTAGACTCTCCTTTCTCCTCCAGGCAGTGAGAGGCCATGATGAGGAAGCCCCATGGCACGGACATGAGGGCGGCCTCTGGGCTGGCAGGTGCCATGGGGGTTGAGGGGTCTCCAGCCCCCGTCCTCCAGGGCAGGGAAATGGGTTCTGCCAGTGGCCAGAGGAAGCGTGGCTGCCGTGCAGGCTTCTGACCTGCAGAGGCCGTGCATTGACTGAAGCCACCGAGGATGCCTGACTCTGACACAGAAACGGGAAATGGATGCAGGTGTGGGAAACCTGTGCTGGGGGAATGTCATCCCCAGAAGGCTCCAATTTTCTTAAATATCATTGTATTTCTGCTATTCTTGAATGTATGTAGTAGATTTCAGCAAAGAGTTAAGCAAACATTACCATTTGCAGAATGCCATGGGCTGTGTCTATCTGAGAGGGGTCTTCCAGTTTAAATGGAGTGGGACAGTGTGTTTCTAGTCCTCCTGTCCATACTCGCCCTGAACTCATAGACTTCAGCCTCACGCACCTGCTGCCAGGTCAGCCCCCCACCCCGGTGGGCACACTCAGGCTTGTCCTTGGGAGTGAGGGTCTCCCGAGGCATTCTCCGTTGCTCTCTCCGTGGCTCTCTCCATGGCTCGCCACTCCTGTGACTCTCCCCGTGGCTCTGCCTTTCCCGGGGGCCCTTCCCATTGAGTGGGCTGTGAGGCAGGACCATCTGTATCTCAGGGCCCTGCCCGTCAATGCCGACAATTCTGTTGATTCTAAGTACCATGAGGGACTTGTCCACAATTTAATAGCATGAACCAATTCTGTTTAATTCAATGCAGCAAACTTTTAGTGACCACGTAATGTACCAGGAACTGAGGTTGTTTCAAGGATAAAAGGTGCACACAATCTAGCCCTGCCGCCCAGGAGCTCAGAGTCTACTGGAGGAGAGAGAAACATGTAAGATTGAATGGGATAGGTGGTGAGAGAGGAGTGTGTCGGCAACCAGGGGTCCCACTGCCCATCACACCAGTCTCCTCTCCCAGTTCCATCTGTGATTCCTGGGTTGCCTCCTGCTCCCAACTTAGCTGATCACTTGAATTTCTGCTTCATTTTTGGCTTCTCCTTTGAGAAGGAGAACATCTCCTTAAGTCACCTCCCTGGGAATCAACACTCCACGCAGCTCCACCCTGGGGCAGAGGACGGAGGCGAATTATAACCCATCTTGATATTGTTTGTTTTTATAGCAGGTCCTGTCTTCCCAGAACAGACTCTCAAAGGACAAAATGTGGAAAGTATGAAAGAAAAGCTGCCATCAAAGTCTGCAGTCCACACGCCAGGCGCTCCAGCATGCAAGAGCTTCTGTATCGCTGACCACGGCTGCAGAGACTGCATGGAAAACAGAATTGATTAGAAAAGACACCTGCTCCGTAAATGTGGTGACAATTTATAGCTCCACAAATAAAGACACGCAAATCTAATCGCTTTCAGCTGGGTGCAGGGCAGAGGCGGTGGTGAGAGAGGAAGGCGTGCTGGGTGTCTGCCCTGTGCCCCGAGCAGGGAGGGTCTGGTGTGATAAGGAGGGGACTCTCTTGGAACGTCACACCCCACCCTGGCCCCAGCCAAAATTACAAACGGCCGTGCATGGGCCTTTCAGGCCCCGGGAGAATTTCTTGCCTCACAAGTTCTGTTGAGATCCCCAACCATAGGAAGTGCCAGGCACGGTTCTGGCACTCACCGCTGCCCTTGGTCTCACGCTGGGGCCCTCATGTGGTGGCCAGAAGTGTTGGAAAAGCCGTGACATCTCAGAGCCAAGGCCCAGCGTTCCCGCTGAACTCTGACCACCGCCACTCGAGGTCTGGCTGGGAGCATCTGGTGTCACCTGTGATACTGAAAAGGTGCCTCTAAGGCTGACATGGGAGGAGGGGAGAGCCTGGGTAAGGGGGGCTCTGGCTTGTGGTGTCTTCTGAGAGTCTGGGTGCTGGGGCCATCCGGGGACGCTAGGACCTGCAGTCAGCTGCCACTCTGGCCCAGTGGTTGGGGGTCATGAGGCTGGTTCAGGGGGAGGTTTGGGAACAAGGGGAGTTGGGGAGTAGGCGCCTCGCCAGGTGGGAGGTGGAGCCTGGCACGGCAGTGCTGCTGAGTACCAGCTGTGGTTCCCTGAGGGTCACCCAGCCAGTCTATGCCTGCTGCAGAGAGGCCTGGGGCCAGGCTCACCTGCTGGACAGAGACCCCTCTGGGAGAAGGTGAGTTCCTGGGAGCAGGGGACTCCCAGCCAGGCCAAGGCACACAAGTTTGTTCTAACTGTGGATCTGGTGGCTGTGGGCAGAGCATGGGGCTGTGAGGGGCTCAGGCCATGCTTTGGTCCAGCAGCAGAGACGGTGCCGTGGGGAAGAGGCAGACAACACCAGAGCTCCCCAGGGCCAGGGCAACAGGGGAAGAGGCCGCACGGCCAGGGCCTCCAGGAGGCAGACAGGCTGGGCCTGCGGCTGTCCTGACACCCATGTGCCTTTCTAAGGTGCTGACCTGCAGAGGAGCCGAGGGAGCGATTTCACAGGAGGAGACCCCATCCATTCCCTACTCAGACTGCTGCTCTACCCGACCTGGGAATGGCTCTGGGCTCGTGTGCCCTCGAGGGTGGGAGCAGGGGCTGCAGAGGCTCCTGGCGGGGGAAGGATGTCAGGGGCTCTGGTGGCAGATCAGTTAGAGCCGTGCGGTTGAGAGAAGCTGCCTCCTGGGGAGTGGTGCTGCCTCACGCTCCCAGCAGAGGCAGGCGTGCTGGTGGGAGGACTGCCCGTTTATTCCAAACACCCTCCGCGGGCCCATCTTTCCACAACACAGCCCAGGAGGGAAGGAAATCACAGTTCACACTACAGACACGAAAGAGATCGTGACAGCTCCAGTACTAACTCCGAGTAAGCCACCTTGCTGGTCCAGGAAAGACCGCAGAAACAGAATAAAGGAAAGCTAGAAAGCAAACAAGACCAAACAGCGCCAAGCCCGCGGTTGGTTGTTGTGAGCTTCTAAGGTGCTGTTGTGAGCTGCGTGGTGCTGTTGTGAGCTCTGTGGCGCTGTTGTGAGCTGCGTGGTGCTGTTGTGAGCTTGTGTGGTGCTCTTGTGAGCTCTGTGGCGCTATTGTGAGCTTCTGTGGTGTGAGCTCGCGTGGTACTGTTGTGAGCTCTGTGGTGCTGTTGTGAGCCCGTGTGGTGCTGTTGTGAGCTCTGTGGCGCTGTTGTGAGCTGCGTGGTGCTGTTGTGAGCTTGTGTGGTGCTGTTGTGAGCTCTGTGGTGCTATTGTGAGCTTGTGTGGTGTTGTGAGCTCGCGTGGTACCGTTGTGAGCTTGTGTGACGCTGTTGTGAGGTGTGTGATGCTGTTGTGAAGTATGTGACACTGTTGTGAGCTGTGTGGTGTTGTGACTGCCCAGCATGACACAGTGTTGACTGATGATGAGACGCCCGATGCAGATAAGTCCTAACCTATTCCCTGGTGCAATTTACCAAAAAGGCTGAGCCTCACTGCAGGCCCCTCACTGAGGGAAACGTCTCCCCAGGGCGGCTCCTGCCTCCACTCAGTGAAGCCCTAAGGGTCCTCTGACTTTAGAATTTGATAATTTGCTCCGATTGCCTCTGACAGATGGCCTGTCTCCATCTACCCCGTCAGCACAGGCAGGTCAGTCGCTCCAGGTGGGACAGACATCGGCTGCACGAGGACCACGGCACATCTGCCCCTGGGACGCTTCCTACAGAGGCAGTGGGGGCACTCAGCGCCTGTGAACACTCAGGCACCATGCTGAGTAGCCCCCAGCTCAGCAGCCCCCAGCGCGGCCCTCAGACCGGAAGGGTGGGCTCCTGCTTTAGCCTGGCATTGTCTTTGCTTCTGTTCTTCCTTCTGGTGACTTCTGCCTTGGAACCTGCGAGCTGGAGCGGTGGACACCCCACAGTGTGTCAGAAACATCCTCCGAAGCCTCCAGACACTGCTCCCCTTGGAAGGACAGGAAGAGGCCCTATCTCCGACTCCCTGAGGGATCTCACCCGATGGGCAGGTGAGCGGCAGACCTGGGACAGAAGACTGTGAAAGGTGACGGAGGCTGGGAGCAGGGCAGGGAGCAGACCAGGGGGCAGGGCTGGGAGCAAGGCCAGAAACAAGGCCAGGAGCAGTGCCGGGAGCAAGGCTGGTGCCTGGCATCTGGTGGCAAACATGCTCATGGGAAGTGTAGCTCTGGGCACAGGACTGCACAGCCAGTAAATGAGCCAAATCCCTCATTTACACCATTCACAAAACTGGATCCCACTGAAGTTAAAGCTCTAAGCACAGAAACAAGAATTCCAGCGTGACGGGAGAAAGAAGAGTGTCCGCGTGGTCCCGGCGGCAGAGAGCGTCTTCTTGCATATAACAGAAAAACTGAACGGCACAAAAGAAAAGATCCATGAGTATGATGGCATCAATATGACAGGCGTGTAGAGAAGCCTCAAGACACGAGCAGCAGAATGAGACCCACAGTGTTCATGGGAAGGGGCTGGCACTGTGGGCGAATCCAACAGCACTTCACAGGCGCAGGGAGAAGACGGTTCCTCCACCGTGGGGAGAACACACAGCTGTGAAGAAAAGGGCCAAAACTTACAAAAGCGAGTGAAACTTACAAAAGCAGAAATGCAAATTACCAAGAAGCATTTAAAAGCTGCACAATCTCACAACAGATCAGGGAACTGCAATGGAAAACAGTCTGATTTTTCCGCTATTAAGTTAGAGGAAATGGAAACACTTAACGTCAAACATTAGAGGAAATTGGTGCATAAACGGTGTTTTTAAAAATCAGAACTCGGCATCTCGAGATCAATTCATCATATTGATTAATTGATTACATTAAAATTGCACCGACTTTGATGCATTCTCAGCATTTACCCCAGGGAAGAACAGAGGATGAGCAGGGAAGCAGCTGAATCACTGGCAAGGCAGAGACCATGGCAGGGTCCATGGCAGAGGTCATGCCAGAGACCCCCTGGGAGCAGAGGGAGTGCCCACCCACAGGATGTGGGGGAGCGAGGCTGCAGCTGTGGGGAGCACTTGGAGCACATCACAGGGCGGGCACAGCAGACGAGCACTTGTGCCACATGCAGGAAGGCACAAACGCACCTATCAGTGTCATGGGGGCACTGGGTGGTGTCACAGGGGATGTGAGCTTGTGTCTGTTGTGTGTGTGTGTGTGTGTGTGTGTGGTGTTTTAACAGTAAGATTGTGTTCAGACAAAACCTAAGGGAATAAAAAACAGGAGAGTGACTGTGTGAATCTGGAGTGCAGGTGGCCATGCAGTGACACTAAAAATTAGGTCAAAGGAAAGACTAGAGCCAGAGGCGAAGGCGGGAGCGTGGTAGGAAGTGGAGACGGCCTGGCCAAGGCCCTGCCGGACCACAAAGCTCAGGCCCAGGCCACAGAAGGCTGATAAGAGCGGTCCGGAAATCAGCTCTGTCTCAGAAAGGGCCAGGCCCATGGGCTCCTGGCCGTCGGCAGCCAAGGCTGAGTCGAAGCCACATTCTCAAGAGAATCCAGCACAATTATGCAGAGACTCGTTTACAATGACAAGTATTTTTTAAAAGTCACTCTCTGAAAATGACATTCAAACCAATTATTATTAAGGGAAGATGTAAGTTAGCTTTGCTTGAAAAACGAGAAGGTAGAGAAGAATAAAAACCTGTTTTTGGATACTTTATATGTCACAGTTTGGAAATACTCCTGCTGAATAAAGTAAAACTGAAGGAAATGGAAGCAGAGGTGTGCACAGCCAGCTCAGGAGGGAGGAGGTGAGCCTTGCTTTGCCTGAGTGCTGGCAAGTTTTTGCCATGGATGCCGTGATGCGTGGAGACCCTGGCTCAGTGAGTCCCCAGGGGAAGCCAGCAGCAGGAGGAAGCCTCAGATCGCAGTGGGCAGTCGGTTGGTGTCTTTTTTTTTTTTTTTTTTTTTTCTGGAGATAGTCTTGCTCTGTCGCCCCAGGCTGGAGTGCAGTGGCTCTATCTCAGCTCATTGCAACCTCCACCTCCCAGGTTCAAGCAATTCCCCTGCCTCCGCCTTCCGAGTAGCTGGGACTATAGCACCCACCACCACGCACCATACCTGGCTAATTTTTTTTGAGAGACAGGATTTCACCACGTTGCCCAGGCTGGTCTCAAACTTTGAGCTCAGGCAATCCGACTGCCTCAGCCTCCCAAAGTGCTGGGATTACAGGCGTGAGCCACCGCACCCAGCCCAGCTGGTGTCTCATCAGACTGGAGAGCCACCTGCACCAAGTGGGCCCTCACCCCTCCCCCAGGAGCCTGCGCTGCGGCCTGCGGGGACAGTCCAGGGCCAGGGGCCTGCAAGGGACGGCGAGGCACGGCCCTAACGCCTTGGCTGTCAGGATTCCAGGCGCAAGAGGAAGCGGCCGCCCATGTGCAGAGTAAGGCGATGTCTCACGGCTGCTCCACAGGAGGCCCGGCACGGATGGTTCTCGCTCTCACATGTGGTCTCAGTTACGTACACAGGTGTGCCCTGCCACGTACCAAGCAACCTCCACCGCGCTCGGCCTGCACGGGGACCCAGCGCCCGAGGGCCCCCGAAGGCCCCGCACGAACACTTGTGCCAGAGGCCAGAGGGTACAGCAGGGTTTCCCGCAGGCCCAAAAACCTCTCGGGTGGCTCGTGTTAGGCCCATGGCTTCCTGCACCGAGGCCACGCTCCCGGCTGGGACACACCTGCAGGAGAAACCTCTGTTGGCTCCACGGCCAAGAATCTGTTCTCCGAAAACTCACAGACTGCTTTTTGAGTGACTGGTCGGTGTACCACTTGGGAGCTGGGGCTGGGGTGGGGGCCCGTGCACCTCTGGCCGCCCTCCTTCGTTCCAGCAGCCCCTCCCCATCTCCGGTCCCTCTCCCCGCCCAGCCCCAGCCCCACGGTCACACCCAGGTTCCCTTCCCCACTCTGCTCCCACGAGCGGCACCTCACAGCCATGTCTGCTGTGTCTCCTTCATGCAGAGCCTGTTGTCTACAGACTTCATCAGGCTGTGGCCGCGGCGTTTCGCGGGCCGATGCTCACCACATCCTGTCCCTTGCCTGTTTTCTCCCTCCCAAGGGCAAGCGCCCCTGCCCCGGCCCCGAGCTCAGCCCTAGCCTGTGCTGCCACCCACCCCACGGCCTCCCGGCCCCCCCACACCATGCTCCTCCCACCCCACGGCCTCCTGCGCCCCCCCCACACCACGCTCCTCCCACCCCACGGCCTCCTGCGCCCCCCACACACCACGCTCCTCCCACCCCACGGCCTCCTGCGCCCCCCCCCCACACCACGCTCCTCCCACCCCACCACCTCCCGCCCCCCCACACACCACGCTCCTCCCACCCCACCGCCTCCCGCACCCCACACACCACGCTCCTCCCACCCCATGACCTCCCGGTCCCCCTACACCACGCTGCTCCCACCCCACCGCCTCCCGGTCCCCCCACACCACGCTCCTCCCACCCCACCGCCTCCCGCACCCCACACACCACGTTCCTCCCACCCCACCGCCTCCCGCACCCCACACACCACGCTCCTCCCACCCCACGACCTCCCGGTCCCCCCACACCACGCTCCTCCCACCCCACCGCCTCCCGCCCCCCACACACCACGCTCCTCCCACCCCACTGCCTCCCGGCCCCCCCACACACCACGCTCCTCCCACCCCACGACCTCCCGGCCCCCACACACCACGCTCCTCCCACCGCACGGCCTCCCGGTCCCCCCACACCGCGCTCCTCCCACCTCAGGGCCTCCCGGTCCCTCTCCACACCACGCTCCTCCTTCGCAGCCTCAGCCTCACTCCTTTCCTCTAAACCTCCACACTCGGCCTCCCCTGCTGCGGCTCCCGGATGTCTCACGGCCTTTTAACAGTGCCATGCTCCCTTCTGTTCCATGCGCCGGCCCTGTCCTGCCCTTCCCCGGGCCTGGCAGGTGCTGTTCCCAGCCTCGGGCCGCCCTGCACCCTCAGTCACGTGCGGCTCTCTCCAAGGGTCCAGCTCCGGTCCTGGCTCTTTCTCGAAGCCTCCCCTGACCCTTCCCACTGGTCACTTTTCTCTGCATAGTCTGTGGCATTGTCCCGTGCCCTTCTTTCTCCGCATTTCCTCGTCTTTCCTCGTGGGCAGTGAGCTTCCTGCGGAGGGGAGTGCGGGCCCTGCGGGTCCTGGTGCTGCTAAGCACAGCGCTGGTTCTGTGGTGGGCACTCCAGGCGGCCTTCTCCGAGGAGGGGGCATGGCGGGAGCAAGGCTATGGGATGGACGTGGATCATAAAGCTCCCTTCTGCCCAAGAAGCTTACACTCTAGACAGGCGTTGGAATTTGTTCCATTTGTACCAGCCAGGTGGCATTCCCTGCCTCCCTTGCTAAGGGTGGCTGCCTACCCACGGCTTGCCCTATCCCTCCTGCCACCCCTTCTGCGGTCCCCACCCTGCTCCCCGCTGGGTCCTCCCTGGCTTCTTGCTGCCCACCCAACGACCACCTCTGGTCTCCCTCCATGGGCTGGACAGAGACTGGACGTGGTGGCTTTCTGTGTGAAATGTACCCTTTAAGATGTTCTATAAATATAAATAATTATCATGAAGACAGTTGGAATCATTTAATTGAAAAATAAAAATGATATTAATGATATTGTTCTAACCACCAATTTTTTTTTTTAAACTTATGTAAGTAGAATTCTATTTTCAGAAAATGGAAAGATTAATTCGTGGCTATGTTACCACAATAGTCTCTTGAAGTCTCAGGCCTGAGAAGGAAAAGTAGGTCATTCAAAATCTAGCACAATGATCTTGCAAGAGGCCAGGAATGGAAAAATTCAAGAAACATTTTAATCCAAACATCTTTAATTCTCGAATTAAAACAATGATTTCATGGAAGAGGCAGGAGAGGTATTGAGTCATTGTTTGGTTCTTTTGTTCCACACATATTTATTGAATGGGTTGTTGGGCCAGGCAATGTGTGTTACACAGTCTGGGCTCTTGACAGAACAGAGGGGACAAGACAATAAATATTGTGTGAAAAGAGGACATGAGAAAAAACGGTGGGAGCAAAGACAATGGAAACATGGACCTGGGAAGCCACAGAAAGCCCTCGGGGCCAGGGCTCCCACATGTCCTGACGGGTGCGGGGCTGGCATGGATGCTGTGGTAGGGAGGACGGTGCAGTGGGTGGGACTGAGGCCCAGAGCACAGCCTCACGGCTGAGAAGAGGCCTCGAAGGAGGAGACACCCCACTTTCCGAGAATTTCCCTGTGAGCGTCCTGTCTTCCCTCTACGTGGAGATGATGATGCCGTGTTTGTGTGCAGGAATTGCCTGCGGCAGTGAAGCATCTCCCTGCATCTATGGAAGTGTTTTCCATGCTCACCTGAGGGAGTTCGGAAGCAGAACACACAGCCCGTGCGGCCATCCCCAAAGCCGCTTCTGTCTCAGCACCAGCTCATCAGGGCAGCCCAGCATGCGCACAGCTCCGCCCCGGGGCAGAGTCCAGGCAAATGTGCTTCACTTTTAAATACGCTACAGAGGAAGAGATCAGGACACTTCCGGAAGATTGGCTGGGTTGCTGCAGATGGTTTTGTTAAATGCCAGGCCTTTAACTCCGTGAAACGGCAAAGTTGGGAAGAAGAACCCACTGGCAGCATTTGGAGTCACCCTCGGCCATTGACAAGAACTCGGGACGGATGGTGCCGGCACCTTCATCAGCAGAGCCCGTCCCAAGCAGCAGGCGAAATCGTTGGAAGGGTGACTTCCCCAGAGCTCCTGAGAATACCGGAATTCAGGCCTCTCACCCCAGCAGTGTGTAAGGTGTATAATTAACTGAATACACACACTACACACAGACACTTAAATCTGGGGACTTTCCTTTAACACTGAGGGTATCTGGTTACTCACTGCAGAAATCCTCGCACCATCCCAGAGATGACCGATGCCCATTTTCCTTCTGGGGAGATGTGTGAGTTGTTGGGGGTACTTCCTTCTGAGCTCAGATGTTCTTATTTCTAGGGCTCCACTTTCTGCTCCCATCTTTAGAAGCACCCAGGGAAACTCTCTGGGCTCTGTCGTAAATGAATGGCCTCTCTGCTTTATGACCCTGGTCTCACCCACCTGCTGTCCAGGTGGCCGTGGGATGCCCGTCCTCTTTCTCATCCACACTCTTTCTGAGGCCCTGGTGCGAGCTGCATCATCTCCTGAAGCTGCTGTCTCCCTGCTCCTGTGTGATTTGCTGCTTCTCCCGTCGTCAGGAAGTCTCACTCTGTCATCCAGGCTGGAGTGCGCTGGCGCGATCTTGGCTCACTGCAACCTCTGCCTCCCGGGTTCAAGCGATTCTCCTGCCTCAGCCTCCTGAGCCGCTGGGATTACAGGTGCACCAATATGCCTGGCTAATTTTTGTATTTTTAGTAGAGATGGGGTTTCACCATGTTGGCCAGGCTGGTCTTGAACTCCTGACCTCAAGTGATCTGCCCGCCTCGGCCTCCCAAAGTGCTGGGATTGCAGGCGTGAGCCACTGTGCCCAGCCGCATTCAGTCTTTTTTTCAGTTATTCTCCCAAGGACTATGTTGCCCAGATCAGTTCTCCACCCACCTCTGTTAGATCACTCGATACTGTATTAAATGGCGTGAATTACTGATGTCCCTTGCAGGTGGAGAGGCAGACACGCTTGTGGTGCTGGGGGCACCCACATGCGGGGTCAGACTTCCAGGATCTGAGTCCTGGCTCTTCCCTTCGTCAGCTGGAGGCCCCTGAGGGGTCTGCTTTGCCTTCGCGTGCCTTGGTCTCCCCATCTGTGAAACAGGGAGATGCTAGGACCCATCTCATAGGGTTTTCGAGGGGTTGAGTTAACACACAGAAGCATCAGACAGCTCCAGCCCACAGTCGGTGTCGGTCTCAACACCCTGATGGTCCAGAGCAGGAGTAAGCCAAGCTCCACCTGAAGTTATGTTTTCGATCCACTAATAAATGCATAAAAATATGGCCCCTGCTTTTAGGTGCAGACACAGCTGTGGGTGCCAGCGACACGGTCACGAGGGCGGCTTGTCATTAGCGCGAGGGGACACTGGTATCCGAGGAGGGCAGACTGTGCCGGCCCGAGGGTGTCGGCCTGTGATGGAGGACACTCCTCTGATTATTTCAATGCATAGGCCTTAGAAGCCCCTTTCCTGCTGTGACCCTCAAATCCTGGAACTCATCTTTGCCTCCCGGAACAGCCTCAGCGCCACCGTGAAGCTCTGCGTTGTACTCCTGAGCTGACCCTGAGGATGCTGCTGCCCCGTGTCGAGCCGTGCGAGCCTCGTCTTGTTTAAACTTCATTCTCCGAGAGGGAAATCTGTCCCGTCAACCAGCACTGAAGCCAGATGGTGCAGCTCCCCACACAGCAGGACGACGCGTCAGGACAGCCTCCCTTGTCGAGGCTCTGGGTCCCTGACAGTGGCCACTTCCCAGAAACTCAGAATTAGAAACTTGTGAAATAAATGCGCCAAGTCAAATGTGTCACCCCAAATAGTTCCCGTTGGATACCCGTAGGACGCATGGCCCTTGTTGCGTAGTACCGCTGTTAAATTGCCAACCGTCTCCAGGCGAGCTGCTCACGGCGGGCCTCCGTGCGTTTGAAACAGGTCTGTAGGTGTCCACAGGGCGTCTGCACCACCCGGGTGTGGCTGTTGTGCGGTTTGCAAATGGCCCAAAGGCTTCAAATATTCCACACTTTGTGAAAACACGCGTCTAAAAATTGACAGGAAAGATGGGATTTAAATAGAAATTTAAATAGAAATCAAACAGACCTACTAGTCTAATTACCAAAAAGGAGACAGAGTTTCAGTGAGAATCCCGGGTGGAATGAACCACGGGAGTCCCGTCTCTCAGGGCGAGGAGGCCATGGCTGGGAACCATCTCTCTGGGCCGTGGTGCAGAGGGAGTGGGGTGCACAGGCTGGTGGCCCAGGTCTCTCCCCTCTCTGCCACCTCATCTTGTAAACCCAGGGAGATGAGAAAGCATCTTTCAGAGGAACTTGAGGAACAGCCAGTGAGTCATCCGACCTGCAGCCTTGAGGGGCCTTAGCGCCGGTGGCTAGCTGGTATCTACAGGCAAACCTGTGGCCCTGAGCATTCAGGTGAATTCTTGGTAGCTCGTTTCTCCCTTATTTGTTCGCCTCAATACCAGCAGCATCACAGTTGTCAGTCGTTAACTGTCTTCTCCTCCTGCTTAGGTTTTGTTTGCATTCAGAGGAAGACAAAATCAAGGGCTGGTGCCTGCCATGGGGTATAGACTTTGAAGGAAGGAGAGTGAGGCCAGGAGTGTTCAGGCCGGCAATGCCCTTTGGCTCTGACCTTTGTGGAGTTACTTCTGCTGCTCAATGATTTCAGAAACTGTGTGTCAAGCACATGTGCTTTCTCTGGAGAGAACGGAACGGGAGGCTTTGACTTAGCAAAGGGCAGCCCCTGGGTGGGGTTCAGGGAGGGAGCCCCTGAGGCCTGGCCCTCCCCACTTCTCACCGGGGGCAGCACACGAGTTCTAAGCCATTTCTTAGCAGTGTCTTGGTCTGCTTTGTGGTGCTATAATAGAAAGGGTAATTTATTCAGAAAAGAAATGTGTTTCTCACCACTCTGAGGAAGTCTGCCATCGAGGGGCCTTCATTCGCCATACCTTCCCACAGCATAAGGCGGGAGGGCCGTGCTAGCACAGGGGGAGCCAGAGAGGGCCAGGCTCGCACTCGTAACACACTCACACTTGCAATAGCGGCGGCGTTAACCATTCACGCAGGAGCAGCCCTTGCCACCCGGTCTACCTCCTGAAGGTCCCACCTCACAGCACACTTGCATCAGAGGCCACCTTTCCAACCACGGTGTCTGGGCACATTCAGACGTAGCAATGGGGAAATAGCAACAGGTCACTGCTGCAGCAGATTCTGCACGTTTGCGGGGAATCATGCTCCTTCTTGGAAAGTGCTGCCACTTTTGGAGACAATGTGTGGCCTGTTCATTTAACAACTGAGGAGTGAGTGACAAAAGCAGCTTCATGGAGCCTCCAGGACCCGAGGTTTGTGGTTCCAGACCTCACAAAGCTCGCGTGGGAGTGGGAAGTCTCAGTCTCCTGCTGCGAAATGGCGTCCTCCTGTTTACGGGGAACGGGGTGGGGAAGACAACCTCACCAGACCTTTTCAAAGACATGCTGGGGCAGGGGAAAGGCCCAGGGAGGCTGCCGGTAAAGTGCCCTCCAGCAACTCGCCTCCCTTTCGGAATGCTCCCTCAACTGATGCAAGTGGAATCTGGATGTTTTTGCTTCCATTTCTGCAACTTCAAAAGTGAACTTTTCTCTTCTCACCTCACTTGTTTTTAAGAAAAGGGAGCGAGCTGTGCTCCAGCCTGTGCGGCTGCGGCTGCTGTCATCTGCTCCAGGGGCGGCCGAGCATTTGCTCTGGGGGGTCCCTCCCTCCCAGCCTCTCTTTTTATGTGACGTTCTCTCTGCGAACAGGTGTGAGGGCTGAGCTTCGGAAATGCGAGCTTCCAGCCTGGCTCCTGGACCAGGAGGGCCCTGCCAAGCCGCGGGTGGCAGCTGCTGCTGAAGTCCTCCCAGTCCCTGCGGCTGCGGCTGCTCCCCTCCTCCTCTCCCTCCTCCTCCCCCTCCTCTTCCCCTCCCCGGCTGCTCCTGCCACCCAAGCACCAGCGCTGGCAAGAGGCTGCGGACGTCGAAGGCAGAGAAGGCAGAGCCCACTGTGCTGGAAGAACAAACTCTGCGGACCCGTCTGGCCCGGGGGTCAGGAGGTCGCGGCGGGCGGGTGGGGCCCGGGCAGCAGATTGGGAACCCCTGCCCCTGCAGCATCGTTTAGACAAACAAGCAGATGGCAGGTGTCATGGGGACAAAGAGCCATCTGTGCAGCGAGGCCGCCCCACCGCCACTCACACGGACTTCATTAAAGCCTCGACGTCGGTCGCTGTGCTCCAGCCTGAGCCAACGGGGCCCTCACGGGCTTCTGAGGCAGAGGCAGCCGCGCTCTGAGCTCTGCCCAGCCCTGAGCCTGCGCCAGGCCAGACACGGGCCGCAGGGCACTGTGCCTGTGGTGCTCACAACAGGGTTCCTGTTTGCTTTCAAAGGGCTGTCCATCCAGATGGTGTGGCCTCGGGGGTGGGGAAACAGGCAAGATTGTGAGGTTGATGGAATTTCTCCTCGAAGGGGTTCCCCCCTTCCCCGCTCCTCACTCTGTCTCTCATCTGTCCATTGTCCCCTCCTTGGGTACAGTCCCATGTGTCCATGTCCACAGAAGCTGCCTGAGCAAAGGGAAAGAGTGCCCTCGCCCCGTGCCCCCAAGGCCGGCAGTGTGGGGCTGCTCCCAGGGCGCAGGTTTTGGGCAGGTCTGTGCTTACTCTGAGGAAACGGGGTCAGTGTCCATGTTCTGGGCAGCACTTGGGACGGGGCAGAAACTGTCTGGCCACACTGACATCCCAGCTGGGGCTGTAGCTGCCTTTCCTGAGTGGCTGCGGGGCTCCGGTGGAGATGAGAGAAGACATGCTGCAGATCTCACCTCAGCCAGAGGTCTGTGTTTGGGTTTGGAAAGGTGGGTCGGGGAGGTGCACCCTTCTGGTAGGAGGGACGACAGCAGGGGAGGAACACAGGACACTCGGGCTGTCTTCCCAGTGTCAGAGGCCAGAGCTGTCCCTGTCCACTCACACGTTTCTCTAGGTCTCATCTCTAAAAAGAGAAGACTGTTCTCCAGGTCCTCTGAGAATCCTCCCAGTCTGCACTTCTTGTGTCCTAAGACTGGCCAGGCATCTGCACCAGCTCCTCAACTTTCCTCTCTCTTCTAACTCCAACTTCTCTCAACAAACCAGCTGCCTCATCTGTTCAGGAGCTTCCTTGAACTGTTCTTAACTCCCTGTGGGGAAGGATCATTAAACACTGATGATGAAGGACCTTGGTGGTAAAGAGCCATGGTGATGAAGGACCTTGGTGAAGGACCTTGGTGATGAAGGACCTTGGTGATGAAGGACTGTGTTAATGAAGGACTGTGGTGATGAAGGACCTTGGTGATGAAAGAACTTGGTGATGAAGGACCTTGGTGATGAGGGACTGTGGTGATGAAGGACTGTGGTGATGAAGGACCTTGGTGATGAAAGAACTTGGTGATGAAGGACCTTGGTGATGAAGGACTGTGGTGATGAAGGACTGTGGTGATGAAGGACATGGTAATGAAGGACCTTGGTGATGAAGGACATGGTGATGAAGGACCATGGTGATGAAGGACTGTGGTGATGAAAGATCATAGTGATGAAGGACCTTTGTTATAAAGAATCATTGATAATGAAAGACCACTGTGATGAAGGACTTGGTGATAAAGAACTATTGATAGTGAAAGACCTTGGTGATGAAAGACCTCGGTGATGAAGGACCTCGGTGGTGAAGGACCTCGGAGGTGAAGGACCTCGGTGATGAAAGACCTCGGTGATGAAGGACCTCGGTGGTGAAGGACCTCAGAGGTGAAGGACCTCAGTGGTGAAGGACCTCGGAGGTGAAGGACCTCGGTGATGAAATACCTCGGTGATCAAAGACCTCGGTGATGAAAGACCTCGGTGGTGAAGCACCATCGAACATTGGTAATGAAGGATTATTGATGATGAAGAACCATTGGTGATGAAGGATCATTGTACGTTTTGATCTTCTTTATATTGGTAGTTTTTAAAATATGACAAAAATTAGTTACTAGAGAAATGAAAAAATAGAAAGACAAAAAATTATAAGATCAAAATTGTATTATTACACTCAACAGACATAAAGTATGTTTCAAATGGCATGATCAGAACAAAAATAAAACAGGAAA
This sequence comes from Macaca fascicularis, assembly GCF_037993035.2. NCBI lineage: Eukaryota > Metazoa > Chordata > Mammalia > Primates > Cercopithecidae > Macaca > Macaca fascicularis. The sequence continues at coordinate 965,084 of NC_088378.1, forward strand.
ATAGAAACAAATTACATAAACTCTGCATATTGTTTGTTGAAAGAATGCACATATATGTTACAGAGAATTGTCAGACTGCCATGGACAGAGCTGCCTTCCCTCCAGTTTCATATACTGAAGCTCTCATCCCCAAAGAAAGGCTGTTAGGAGCTGGACCTTTGGGAGGTGATAAGGTTTAGATGAAGTTGTGAAGGTGGGATCCCCATGACGGGATTAGTGCCCTTATAAGAAGAGCAGCCAGGCGCAGTGGCTCATGCTTTAATCCCAGCACTTTAGGAGGCTGAGGCAGGCAGATCACGAGGTCAGGAGATCGAGATCATCCTGGCTAACACAGCAAAACCTCATCTCTACTAAAAATACAAAAAATTAGCCAGGTGTGGTGGTGGGCGCCTGTAGTCCCAGCTACTTGGGAGGCTGAGGCAGGAGAATTGCTTGAACCCAGCGGGTGGAGGTTGCAGTGAGCCAAGATCACTCCACTGCACTCCAGCCTGGGCGACAGAGCGAGACTCCATCTCAGAAAACAAGAAAAGAAGAACAATTGCTCAGAGCACCCTCCCTTCACCACCAGAGGACACAGCAAGAAGGCGGCTGTCTGGACGCCAAGAAGAGGGCCAGGAAACCAAACCGGCTGGCACCTTCATGTTGTACTTCCAGCCTCCAGAATTGTGAAAAACCAGGTTTTGTTGTTTAAGCCACCTAACGCACACGTTAAAAATGTTTTGCCGTTCCACAACCATAACTGAGCAAAATAGGAGTGAAATAGCAATTCATGCTTAAATGCCTTTTTGTGCAAAATCATACCATGTTGTGTTAATATTTAATATCTCTGATGGACAATAAATGTATGTTTTGCTTCCCTATCCAGTTTCAGTTTTACTGATTCTGGCAGGGAAAATGTATATCGAAAATAGTGTTCAGATTTATTTTAATAATAGTCACAGTAGAAAAACTAGTCTCATAAAATATGTTGCTAGGAATGGAAGGAGAGATTTCAAAGACGTTTTCAGCAAGCTCAGTATATTCACATGCAGCTTTTGTTTAAACTGAAGCAATAGATGCTCTATTATCAAAATTTGTCTTCAATGCTTCATTAGTAGCCAGTTCCAATAATTTACATTCAAGCTGCAATTGAATTGAAATTAACCAACAATGAAAGAAATGGTTTCCAGATTATATGCATTTTTGGATTATGGTTGACAGATGCCTCTTCTGGGGCCCTTGTGCAGGGTCCTCCCTTTGTGTCTGGTGCTCAGCGCACCCCTTACGTGGCTCCCATGCGGTTTGTGGGCACGTCTCTGGCCACGTGCCGGAAGTCACAGCCACAGCCAATCACTGCCAATGCTCAGCCCTGCGCTTACCCTGCTGTGGGTTGGGCAACTGTCCGTGTCCCACACTCTGCAGAGCCCTGTGGGGAAGAAGGGAGGAGGGCAGGGGAGGTAGCGGCAGTCGCAGGTGGCCGGGTGGTTCCTCTCGTCCTGTTCTTTCCACCCGGCTTCCCATCTGAAGCATGGTGAGCCTTCGAGTATCCCTCACCTGGGCTGGCCCTGGCGTCACTGTCACCTCCAGGCAAACCTGTGACTCCAAGTCCTTGTCCCTAACATGGGGTGACCGCACAGACTCTGCCAGGGGGCGTGGAGATTGAGCAGGGTTGCACTGCAGCCACGGGTCCCAGCAGGGAGCCCAGGGCAGGGTAGGAGCTGACGGGCGGGTCACCCTCGCCGCTATGTCAGGACGGGACTTCTTAGATGGATGGCTTGGGGTGACGTCCACACGCGCCTCTCTCCATCCCTTCTCCGTTGCCCTGGCCTGGCCTGGCTGGAGGGTGGGCAGAGGTGTGGGAGGTTTCAAAACCCAGGAGGTTTTCTCAAGTTGTAAAAGCGTCCCAGTGTATTTTCTCAAAGAGTATCATGAATGTAAGACCAGCAAATTGAGCTAGCTAGCAGCTAAAAAACAAACAAACAACAAACAAAAAAAAATCTTTCACCCTCAAGCCCCAGCCAGAAAACATGCAACAAAACACGCTGAGCTGAGCTGAGAGGGTTCCTGTTTTGTGTCTGTGCCCAGATCTGGCAGGTCTGGCAGCCGTGGCACCTCCTGAGCAGAGGGGAAAGCCTGAGAGCCTGGCGAGCGCGTTCACTCTCGTCCTGTCTCTTCTCACCTCCGTTTGCCTCCTTCTCAGCCTCCCGCGGTGGCCACCCATCAGTCCCTCCCTCACTCCCATCTTGCCTTCTCCTTCCGGGCAGCGCATAGCTCGTGGGAATCTCTGAGCCCAGTGGAAGGAGAGGCAGATTCTGTGAGGTCACCACGGCCTCCCCAGCACTCTCTGGCCTCTTCCCAGCCACAGGCCCAGAGCCTGGGACACTGGCCCTGTGCACAGTGTCCCGCCTGCTCCCTCGCCCTCTGGCCTTCTGCAGCGTGTGGCAATGAGGGCACCTGGAGGCTGAGGGCCTTGGTGGTCCTGCGGGAGCCCCTTTTCCTCCAGCCCTCCCTTTCCTACATCCCTCCAGGCTCCTCTGGGCTATCCTGGGACAGCCTCATCCCTCACTTCTCCTGAACTCCTTCCACACTGCTGTGGGTTGAATTGTGTCCCTGACCCTGAAGTTCATACATTGAAGTCCTAACCCCGACTGTGGCTGGATTTGGAGCTAGGCCTTTGGGGGTGATTAGGTTACACGAGGTCATGAGGGTGGGGCGGCAACAATAGGATTGGGGCTCTTTTCTCTCTCTCCCTCCCTGATGGTTCTTCTCTCTCTCTCCCCCTCCTTTCCTCCCTTTCTCTCTTCCTTGCCCTCCCTCTCTCCCTTTCTGTCTCTTTCTTCCTCTTTCTTTTTTTTTTCTGTTTCTTTTTCTTTTCTTTTTTTTTTTTTTTTGAGACAGAGTCTCACTCTGTTGTTCAGGCTAGAGTGCAATCTCGGCTCACTGCAAGCTCCGCCTCCTGGGTTCAAGCCATTCTCCTGCCTCAGCCTCCCGAGTAGCTGGGACTACAGGCGCCCACCACCATGACAGGCTAATTTTTTGTATTTTTTGTAGAGATGGGGTTTCACCGTGTTAGCCAGATGGTCTCGATCTCCTGACCTTGTGATCCGCCCTCCTCAGCCTCCCAAAGTGCTGGAATTACAGGTGTGAGCCACCACGCCCAGCCTCTTTCTTTCTTTCTTGCCCCTCTCTCCCCTGCTTCCCTCTCCCCATCTTTTTCTCCACTGTTTTCCGACACAGCCAGGAAGCCATTGCCTGCATGCCAGGCCTACAGCTCACCCGGCAGGAAGTCTGTAGGAACTTGGATCTTGGACCCCCAGACTCCAGGACTGTAAAAAAAAAAAAAAAAAAAAAAAAATGTGTGTTGTTTACACCCCCAACGTGTAGTGTTTTGTCAATAGCTTCTTCTGTCAGCTGTCCTCAGTTAAGCCCTCCCAGGCCGCGTTTCCATGGGACAGTCCACCCTCCTCCTCCCTGCCCCGGCCGTCACGATTCTGGGAAGACACTCGGAATCGGAACGGGGCAGGCAACATTCGGGAGCTGGTGCAGCTGCAACGCAGGAACACGCACACCCACGCCCACACAGATGAGTCAATGCCTGAACACACGTGTTCCAAAGTAGCAATGCAGGAGGGGCACACGTGTGTGTGACACGGAGGCTGCACACAGCAGTTTCTCAGTACGCATTTCTCGAATGAATGAATGAGTGAATGAGAAAGCAAATCATAGATACAAGGTCATTACTGAGTCAAGGCCTCATCAAGTTGAAATTTTTTCCAGTTTCTAGATTTTTTGTTCTTCTACAAAGTTTCAAAAAACAAGTCCAAGTCTTTTATTGCTCAGGTTTTGAAAAACTGAAAGCCTTTTCCTGTGTTCACCCGGCTCCCAGGCCCAGGCTGTCACTCCTTCCCAGGTTTCTCTTAGCTTCCGAGGAATTAAGAGCATTTCCAGCCCATCCTGCAGGCCAAGCCCCAGCCCAGCCATCCTGTGACACCAAACGGTCCGACAGTGGCCACGCGTCCCTGGGCGCTCTGGCCTCTGTGCCCCCGCTTTGCCCCCTCCTCGCTCCACCAGCACTCATTTCTGTTTATTACCAAATAATACTCTATTGTCTGGATAGACCAGGTTTTGCTTATCTGTTCCTGAGCTGATGGGCATTTGGGTTGTTGGCACATTTTGGCTGTGCCAGGTGACGCTGCCACAGGCATCTGCATACAAGGTTTTGTGTGGCCTACATTCTCATTTCTCATGGTTCTATATTTGCAAGTTGAATTTCTGGGTTATAGTAATTCTATATTTAGCTTTTGAGGAATGGCCAGACTGTTAGTATAGGGTTTTAAGCAGAGTATAATGTGACCCAATTTAGAACTTTGCTTTGTTTTACAAAAAACCACCACTATGGGTTGTGGAATGGCGGGGGGTGGTTTGCTTCTGCTCAGCGGCATCTGGGAACGCCCCTGTCGTGGAGGGCCTGGGGCTGCCTGCACCCCGCAGTGACTCACACCCAGGCTTCGTGGGCCGTTGAGTGGGTGGCTCCCCGCGTGGCCGAGGAGGCTGCACTTCTGACAGGTGGCTCTGGGCTCCAAGAGTGAGTGTTTTCTGATTTGTGTTTACACAGTTGTGCTGCAGGTAGAGTGCAGGGGTAGGTGGGAAGGCGCGTGGCAAGGCTGCTGGCCTGGCAGCATGGCACAGGCGTGGTGGGGCTGGGACCACTCCTGAAGCCAGAGCTTGCAACACGGCTCCTGGAGTCCCTGTGGAATGTGAGGGGAAGAAAAATTCTGGGCTCATCCTGGGTTTGGACACCAGCAAGTCATACGTATTGGCATTTTCTGTTAACTGAGGTGGGAATGGCCAAGGACCCAGAATTAGACAGAGAATTGAGGTGGGTAAGGAACTAGAAGAAGAGAAAATTAAATTCACAATATGCAGAATAAAGGAAATGATAATGTCAAGAGTAGAAATAAATAAAATGGAAGACAAAAAAAGAGAAAACCAACAAAACCAAAACTAATTATTTGAAAGATTAGTAAATGTTGTTAACCTCTAGTCAGACTAACCAGGGACCAAAAACAGAAGATAAAATGCCAGGAAAGACAAAAATAACATTGTTACAGATTCTACGCATATGAAAAGGGTAATCCCGGAATACATGAACACCTTCTGAATACATATCAGACAGGGGAGACTGCAGTTTTCAAAGCAAATCTATGGCCTGGGAGAAACGTGTCCATTATCCATTGCGCCAATAAGTTAAACAAGTTAGTTGAAAAAAATTCTTTGAAAGACACAAACTACTAAAACTTACATGCTAAACAGAAAAAAAAAAAGACATATTAAGAAAGTAAAATCATAGGTAACTTGAATAGCCCTATACCTATTATGGGAATTAAAATTTTAATTAAAAACCTCCCACAGATAAAATTCCAGGTCAGATGGCTTCACTGGTGAATTCTTCCAAATATCTAAAGAGAAACAATAAAAATTTTATACAAAGTCTTCTGGAAAATTGAAGAGGAAGAAATACTTTCCATCTCATTCTATGAGGGCAGCATAACTATGACATAAAAACTAGACAAGGACATTGCAAGAAAATGAAAATGAAAAATTTAAACAAAATTTTATAAAATCACATCCAACAGCTTGTAAAAGTGATAATACACCATTATTAAACGAGGTTTATCTCAGCAATGCAAAGTTAATTTAGTCAAGAGTAATCAGTATAATTTACCATATTAAAAAATTAAGAAAGAATAACCACATGGTCATTTCAATGGATGTAGAAAAGGTACATGATAAAATCTAACATCTATTTATGATTAAAATATTCAGCAAATTGATGAAGGGTATCTATGAAAAACCAACTAACATAATTAATGGTGAAAGACTGGATGTTTTCCCCCGAAAATTGAAATAAAGCAAGGGTCTCTGCTTTCCTACTTCTATTCATGATCACATGGAAGGCTCCAGCCAATGCAAGAAGGGGAAAAAAAAAAAAAAAAAAAAAGGAAAGAAAGAAAAGCCATCCAAATTGGAAAGCAGAAAGTAAAACTGTTTTTATTTGCAGGAGATGTGATTGTCTATGTAGAGAATATGACAGAATCTACAAAAAGCCACTAGAATCACTGAATGAGTTTATCAACTTTGCAGGATAAAGGAACAATATCTAAATATCAGTTGTATTTCTATAATTGCAACACATTATTAGAAATTTAAATTAAAGGTACAATACCATTTATATAAAAATGTAGCACAAATACCATTTATATAAAAATGTAGCATAAATACCATTTACATAAAAATTTAGCATAAAAATGCAAACTACTTAATGGTCACTCTGAGAAATGATGAGAAAAACTGAAACTTACAAAACATCACTGAGAGAAATTAAAGATAGTCTGAAGAAACAGAGAAATACATTGTGTCCATGAGTTAGAAGACAGAATTCTCTCAAACTGACTTATACATTCAACAAAATCCAAGCAGACATTTTTTTTTTTGTAGAAATTGACAAGTCAGTTCTAGAATTCACATGGAAATGCAAAGGACCTAGAATAGTCAAGACAACTTTGAAAAAGAAGAAAAAAGTTAGAGGACTCGACCCATTTTAAGACCTACCATTAAGTTACAGTAGTCAAGAGAGAGTGGCAGACAAATAAGTCATTAGAATATAATTAAGAGTTCAGAAATAAATGCATACACTTACGGTCAATTGATTTTGACAAAGCTGCAAAGGCATTTGAATAAAGGACAGCAAATGGTTGTGAAAAAAATTGAGAATCCAGAAAATGTACACTAATCTGATACCTTGCACTATGTACATACGTGAACTCAAAATGCATCCGAGACCTACCTGTAAAGCCTAAAACTGCAAAACTTTTACAAGAAACCACAGGAGAACATTCTGTGACCTTGATTAGGCAAAGATTTCTTGGGTACGACACCAAAAGCATAATTCATAAATTTAAAAAATGACAAATTGGAGTTCATCAAATTAAGAATTTCCGCCCTGTGAAGTATGCCATTAAGAAAATGAGGAGGTAAGCTACAGTTTGAAAGAAAACATCTTCAAATCACACATTTTATAAAAGTCTTATATACAGAATATATGCAGAATATGCAACTCTTAAAACTCAATGATGAGAAAACAAGCAACCCAATGAAAGCAAGCAAAATATTTGAACAGACTCTGTTTGTCTAAAGAGGTACAAATATCAAGCACATAAAAAGATTCTCAGGAATCATTAGCCTTTACATAAATGCAAATTAGAACCACAGTGGGAAACCACTACAGGCCTATTAGAATAGCTAAAATTAGGGACTGACCACATCAAGTGCAGGCTGGGATGTGGAGGAATTGGAACTCTCATGCACCACTCATGAGAATGTGAAATGACATGCTTTGGAAAACATTGTGTCAGTGCCTCGAAAGTTAAACATCAACCTACTATATAATCCAGCCATTCTACTCCCAAGAAGTTACCCAAGAGAAGTTAAAGTCTATGTCTACAAAATATCTATACGTGAGTGTTCACAGCAACTTCATTGGTAGCAGCTAAAGGCTTGAGACAACTCAAATGTTCATCAGTAGGTGAATTGATAAATAGTGGTATATCCATACAATGGAATACTACTCAGTATAAAAAAAGAATCAGTGACTGATGCACATGACAACATTGATGAATTGTAGCCAAATAAAAACAGAGCACCCACTGTGTGACCCAGTTATATGAAATTCCATGAACTGTGAACTAATACACAGCCACAGAAGGAAGATTAGTTGTTGCCTGGGGATGGAGTATGTGGGGAAAAAGAGCAGGGAGGAGATATTAAATGGGAAAAGCTGTGGGTAATTGGTTTGTTCAAATTCTTGATTGCCATGATAGATTCATAGGTATGTACATATATTAAAACTCATTGAATTTTGTACTCTAAATATGTGTGGTTTATTGTATGTTACTTAATAAAAACCAGTTTAATAAAGCTGCTTTTTAAAGTGAATATCATAAAATTGAGGCTCAGGGAGTTGGAGCCAGTTGTGGAAAGTCACACAGCAAGCCCAGAGTAGACTCAGATTGAATCTTAAAGATGAAGGACTGAGACCAGGGTGACCAGACTCTGCAGACGCCTCACTCCATGCCACACTGCTGCAGCCCTAAGCTGCTAAACACCCAACAAAACCCTGCAAAACTGCAGAAAACAGTCCAAATTTGCCACAGGTCTTATTAGGGGCCTCGTCTCTCTCTGGTGTCCACCATGGGCCACTCTGCAGAGGGAAATCTCCCAGACAAGTAGCCCCACATGGGGCAGAACCATGGCCACAGCTGGAGGCTCCTCCATGGGCGAGCAGAGGCTGTGAAATTGGAAGCAGTTCTCAGGTGTCTCCAGTATGAACTTTCACAGGTTGTGGTAAGAAGGTCCACAAACCAGGGGCTCACACCGCGGACGTGTGCTCTCCCGTCATTCTGGAGCCAGAGGTCCAAGACCAAGGTGCCAGCAGGGTTGGGCTCTGTGTGCCCCACGTCTCCCTGTCCTGATGGGGCTGGTGATTCTCCATGCTTCCTGCTGTGGCCCTCGGCTTGCTCTCAGCCTCTATCTCCCTGAGCGCCTGTGTCTCCTCTTCTTAGAAGGACACCACCTTACTGGACAAAGGGCCTGCCTACTCCAGGAAGACCTCATCTTAACCAGTGACACCTGCAATGGCTTATTTCCCAGTAAGATTCTATTCTGAGGTTTGAGAAGGACGTGGATTTTCGGGGGATGCAGCTCAATCTGGCACTGAGGCTCCAGGTGGAGCAGGGGTGGTCCTGACCTTCCTCAAGGCCACTGGGCCTTTGAAGTGCCCTCCTGGCCTCGTCTGACCTGCATGTCCACGGCAGGGCCAGGCTCGAGCCGAGGGGAACCCCCAGCAGCCCACACATGCGACACGGGATTCTTGTAGCCAGTGAGCAGACACGACAGGAGAGGACACGACTCAGGCAGGTTGGCCTCATCCACTTTTCCACTTCCACACTGTCCTCCACCCAGGCACAAATCATGTTGGCAGGACGGATGCCTCCAGCCGAGATGAGCTTCTGGACATTCCGGAGTGCACAGACTACATGGGCCGGCTGCTGGAGGTGGGCCTTCCCAGTGCAGGCTGTGGTGCCAGCATTCATAAAGCCATCCCAGGGCTGTCCTGAAGGAGGCTCAGAGCTGCCCGTGTAAGTGCAGGGTGCAGCTGGAGTTTTGTCTGAGCCTCCCGCTAGCCTGTGACCCACCCTCTGCTGGCAGTGTCCCCAAACACCGCAACACTGTCTGGGCTCTCCCAGCTGCAGGCGCAGGTCACACGGCCGGCAGGAAAGGCAACTCCCTCAGAATAGCTGAGCTGGGCACACAGGGAGAGGCTGCACCAGAGCCGTGAGAAAATCTCATTTGCATGCACAGCAGGGGGTTTAGGATCAGATGAGCCTCGTTGTACAATGTCCCAACAAACAGGCACAGGGTGCATGTGAGGGTGCAGCTTGTCAGCCGCACCCTTTGGTGGGGAGTTAAGTCACTCGCCAAAGGGCACATAGACTCCTGGTGACTGAGCTCACAGGAAGACCAGGCCCCGGCCATTCGGAAGTGCCCTGAGCAGGAATTGCATGGAGGGTGAGCGGGGGGCTCGGGAGGAGGGGCTGCCACACTGAAGACACTCCCTTGCCCTGCAGGTCCTGGATGCTGAGACTGCGGCGTTGGGAGGGGATGCGGACTAGCCCCCGGGAGGGAGTTTTGAGGAGAAGAGAGGTCACCAGAGAAGTGCCGAGGGTGCAGGCCCCACGAAGTGCAAGAATCTGCTGCAGCCTGGTAGGATCCTGTGTGAGGAACGCCCAGAGCAGAGAACCTCTGGGGAGGCAGGAACTGGTGCCAGTGAGCGAGGCTTGGAAGTGGGCAGTGGGGATGGGGGTGGATGGAGGAATGGAGGGTGAAGGTATGGATGAGAGAAGTGTAGGAATGAGGATCGGGTTGGAGATGGAGGCATGGAATGGTGGTAGTGATGGGGATGAATGGAGGGATGGAGGTGGATGGAGGGATGGGGTGGATGGAGGGAGGGGGTGGATGGAGGGATGGGGTGGATGGAGGGAGGGGGTGGATGGAGGGATGGGGTGGATGGAGGGAGGGGGTGGATGAAGGGAGGGGGTGGATGGAGGGATTGGGTGGATGGAGGGAAGGGGTGGATGGAGGGCGGGGGTGGATGGAGGGAGCGGATGGATGGAGGGAAGGGGTGGATGGAGGGAGAGGGTGGATGGAGGGATGGGATGGATGGAGGGCGGGGGTGGATGGAGGGAGCGGATGGATGGAGGGAAGGGGTGGATGGAGGGAGGGGGTGGATGGAGGGATGGGATGGATGGAGGGATGGGGTGGATGGAGGGAGCGGATGGATGGAGGGATGGGGTGGATGGAGGGAGGGGGTGGATGGAGGGAGGGGATGGATGGAGGGAGGGGATGGATGGAGGGATGGGGTGGATGGAGGGAGGGGGTGGATGGAGGGAGGGGTGGATGGAGGGAGGGGGTGGATGGAGGGAGGGGGTGGATGGAGGGAGGGGTGGATGTAGGGAGGGGGTGGATGGAGGGAGGGGGTGGATGGAGGGAGGGGGTGGATGGAGGGATGGGGTGGATGGAGGGAGGGGGTGGATGGAGGGAGGGGGTTGATGGAGGGAAGGGGTGGATGGAGGGAGGGGGTGGATGGAGGGAGCGGATGGATGGAGGGAAGGGGTGGATGGAGGGAGGGGGTGGATGGAGGGAGGGGGTGGATGGAGGGAGGGGGTGGATGGAGGGATGGGATGGATGGAGGGAGGGGGTGGATGGAGGGAGCGGATGGATGGAGGGATGGGGTGGATGGAGGGAGGGGGTGGGTGGAGGGAGGGGGTGGGTGGAGGGAGGGGGTGGATGGAGGGAGGGGGTGGAAGGAGGGAGCGGATGGATGGAGGGAAGGGGTGGATGGAGGGAGGGGGTGGATGGAGGAAAGGGGTGGATGGTGGGAGGGGGTGGATGGTGGGAGGGGGTGGATGGAGGGAGGGGGTGGATGGAGGGAGGGGGTGGATGGAGGGATGGATGTGAACAGTGTAGGCACCAGGAGGGTGGTAGGACCTGGGGGTGGGAGGCGCGATGGGTGTGGCCCATATGCATTCTGCTGCCCTCTAATTCTGTGGTAATAGCAGGGCTGACAAACAGTTTGGTGTGATGAACTGAGCATCACGGCCGTCATCTCCAAGTGCTCTTTCCCCTTCTCTAGTGGCGTCTGGAATCTGGCTGACCTCGTGTGCTGCAGAGGAAGAACTGACAACGTGGGCAGCCCAGGATCTCCTGGTGTTTCTCCTCCCGGTCTCCTGGCGAGGGCCTCCTGCGTCCCCTCCCATCCAGACACGGGGGGCTGTGCTTGCTGTCCTGTTTGTCAGGTTCATGCTTGAGCTTCCAGAGTGAAATTTGATGCTGGCTTGGCTGGTGGGTTGCTGTCTTCACCTGGAGCTTGGATGGTTCTGCTCAAGTCATTCTGTTTCTCCTTCAGTGGGTTTTCTAGTCTGTGAAATGGTGTTGCTGATGGAACACTTCGTGTTTCGTAGAATTTCTGAGCAAACTTGGACCGGAAGAAGGATGGTGCTGCCCTGCAGGAAGGAGGCCCATGTGGCCCAGCTCCGAGGGGACCTTGGATTCTTGGACTGGGACCCAAATCCTCTCCCAATAAAACAGGTGTGTGCGGCGACTGGCAGGGTCGGGTGTCCGTGGGCCTCGAGCGTCATGCTTGGGGCATCCAGTGGTCACAGTCCCCACTTGTGGCTCATGGTTCTGGTGGCCTAGGCCTCTTTGTTAACATCTGCAAAATGTAGCTCACTTGTGTATAAAACAGGGACGGCAAAATCCCACCTCACACAGAGAGCGGGGCCGTGAGACTGTGGGGCGCACCGCAGGCACTCAGCATTGGTGGTGCCGTTTCCCGATCTCCTGGTTCCAGGGGTGCCCAGGGCTGACTCTCCTGAGACCAGCCCCTCCCCACCCCACCACGACGCCCTTGTCTCCAGACCTGCTCACTCCAGGGCCTGAGGGCACTCGCTCCTCAGGGGGCTGCCACGGGCCTCGAGGGGTCAACGGACCATGACGTGGAAAAACACAGATGATGCGGGCAGAGGGTGGCCGGGTGGGAAGCACATTAGCAGCTGAGGCGTGGAGATTGTTTTCCCATCCATTAGGGGCGATGAAAGTGGTGACACTTTCATCGTGTGGGAAGGTGGGTGACACTTTCATCGAGTGGGGGTGGGAAGCCCCGCTCAGGGCTCTGTCTGGGCTGGACTCGGTCCCCTTTTATCCCCTTTCTACACCAGCAGGCTGCCAGCTTTCCACCCTGCGGCAGCTTCCAGTGCATCTGTCGGGGGAGTGTTGCCTTCAAAACCCAGCTCCACGGTTGGGGTGGGAGATGCATGTGGCCAGGTCTTTGCAGACATCACCGAGGCATGGTTCTCTGCCCTGCAGACCTTTGCCTGGACTCCGCCGGGGCCTGGGATTCACTGCCTAGTGCAGACTTTGGGGCATCAGCTTGGGGCACAGAGGATGGGAGGAAGTAAGAGGGTCCCGGGTGTGGCTTGAGGAGACTGAAAGCTCAGGTCAAGAGGGATCTGGGGGGCTGGCTGTCTCCCACCCACCATCTGTCCACTGGCGGCCATAGTCCTGCAGCCAGAGAGTTACCAGCTGCCTCTGGCTGGCGGGTTTCATTAGCTCTGTGGACACCACCAGGCCCCAGGGGAGGAAGCACACTGCACGGTCTCCTCCGAGGACATTATTCCAGCAAAGTCCGAGGCCTGGGGGTTTTCACACACCAGCAACGTGGTGCTGAACTCAAGGTCGCAGACACCTGCTCCTCGGCATGGCCGAGAAGCTACGCCCCTCTCCACACCCGTCCCGGGATGTCTGCAGGGAGGGAACCCAGGCGAGGCTCATCCATGCAGCACGGAGGAGGCCTGGGCTCTGCACCACGGCATCACAGGGGTGTGTGAGTGTGGGGGGCGTGCTGCGTCCTTCCTGCCATTGGGGTTGGAGAGCATTGCACCCCAGGGGCTGAGGGCCAGAGAGCTGCTGACTTGTGGTCACATGGTGAGGAGTTTTGTGGGGCAGCCCCCCTCTCCCAGCAAATACACCCCAAGGAATATGGAGGCTGGGAGGAGACACACAGAGGAAGAGAGGGCCTCAGGGAAGGGACCTGAAGGAGGGCCTGTGAGGGCTGGTTTTGCTTGTGGGCTTGTCTCTGAGAGCTTTGGGCCCCCCAGGGCCTGGGCCCACCATCCTCAAGGGCCCAGCAGCGACCGAGGTTGTTTGCTCAGCTGCAGTGGCCATCAACTGGCAACCTGAAAGCAGTCAGACCGTGAAGCGCTGCACAGGGCGGAGACCTCGGCTCTCTTTCCTGAGGGTGGCTCCTTTCACACCTGGAAGGGACTCCTGGGGCAGGTCCAGGCAGGTGTCACCAATGACGGCGAGGTATTTGTGACCCCCCAAAACTGTGTCCTGGATCCCCCCAAGAAGCTCTCTGACTTCCAGGCCAGTGCCGCTGATTCCACATAGCTTCCCTGAGTTTAGACAAGAAGCAAATGATAAGAGAAGAGAAACTGGCCTTTCTTCGTGCTGAGGTCATCATCTTAGGGCCACTCCTGTGGGGTGTCAGATGGGAGACACAGACGAAGCAGGAGTGTGCAGGGTGGGTGGTGTCTCAGTCCCTCTGTGGCCAGCAGGCACCCTGTGGCTGGCTGGGCTGGGGGCCGGCGTGTCCAGCTGGAGGGAGGTGCTCAGGGCTCAGGGTTCTGAGCGCTGCCCCAAGGCCTGGCTGCCTCCTTTCGGAGGACCCTGTGCCCAGCCCCCACTCCTCCTTCCCAGCTCTGGGGGCATCTGTGGTGGAAAGGGTCTGGGAGCCTCTGCCCTCCTGGCCGGACCCTCCCGGAGAACTCAGCAGCAGGTGGCTGAGTCCCGAGGCCACCCACAGTCCTCCTGCCATGGTGCTGGCAGATTCATGAGGATGGCCTGACCCGCCCAGGGCTGCTCAGGGTCCATCTTCCACCAGCCTGGACCCACCTGCCCAGGCCTGTGCTTCAGGAAGCAGAAGGAGGCGTGGCCCTGGGCCTCCCCTGCATCCTCCTCTGGGCCAAGGTCCCGGAGCAGCTCAGAACAAGTTTTGGGCACCATGACCACATCTGCTACATCTTGACCCACACTTTTTTCATCTTTCGGTCGCTCCTCAGAAAGCTCTTCTTTCTCTCCATTCTCGGAGCGAGAACACATCTTGAGAGACACAACCACGTGACTTTCCGCTTGTCCGACCAGGAACCCAAATACAAAATACGCAAGCACCTCTGTGTACCAAGATGAGAAAGAGTGAACTCAGAACGAATGTGAGTGCGGCCGCGTGTCTGTGGCCCTGGCGCTGGGGGAGTATGGTGTGTGTAGTGCCTGCTGGCCTATCCTCAGGCCGTGTATTTTGGCAGATTCTGCACGGCATTGCCTGTGGAGCCCTGTGTAGCGTGGATGAGCGGAGCCGGTCACGGCTCCTGGGTAAGCGGTGCGGATGCTGCGGGAGTTGGGGTGACAGTGACACACTTACTCCATGCCAGGCACATCGGAGGCCGGAGTCGGAAGAGAAGCCCCTGCAAGCCAGGCTGGTGATGGGCTCTCCTGAGGAATGGGCTTTGGCCTTCCCTCGCGCCGGCCCTTCCCTGTGGGACAGAGTGATGGCTTTAGGAACTGCAGCCGGAAACAGAGAGGATGGAACTCAGAAAGCAGCATGGCTGATGTTTACAGGGAGGGGTGTGTAGGTCCAGAGGCAGGTGCAACCCTGGGAATGCAGCCACACGCGGGTACACGGCACTGCCCATTGCCTCACAGACCCCAGGATGCGCGCAGATCCCTCCAGGCTGGCTGGCTCTGTGGGGGGCGGATGGACAATCCCTCAGTTAAGCCTGAACTGGCTCAGCATCAAAGCACAAGGACTCTGAGGCTCCCAGTGACATGGAGGGGATTGCCAGCAGATGGAAGGGCATGAGGCCACCTTTGGGGCTGGCGAGATGCCCTTACCTGCATGCCAGGGCTACTTTGGTGGGAGAGGTGCAGTAAATGGAGGAAGGGCTCCTGAGGAGGCTCCTATGGCTCGAGCAGGGGTGGGGTGAGGAGCAGTGCAGCCACCAGCATTGCCCGGCCAGGTTTTCAGGGTGTCCTGAGGGAGGAGGATGGGTGGAGTGGAGCCTGCACCCTGTCTGGGCTGCAGAGGGTTCCCGCTCAGGGCCTCTGGGAAGCCCCTTGCCGAAGTCGGGCCATCAGAGCCTTGAGGGCTGAATGTCCTAGGGGAGGCCGTTTAGTAACAGCAATCTAAAGAGGTGTGTTACTTTATTTTTAAACAAGTTATACTTGGTTTTCATACTACACAAGTAAATAAATTGTCATGATAAAAATAATTCCAAAAGTCTTAACATGCGAAGTAAGAGCTCCCAGACGACGGCCTTCTCGGGGTTGACCGCTATACACAGTTAGGTTCCCCTCATCCCAGAATGTTTGTGGGCAGCTATTTTAGGAATGCTGTTTCCTGTATGTGCTGTGGTGCGTCTTGGGTTTTTAAAGGAATTTACATGTGTGTATAATATGTTCCGGCATTTTTCTGTATCAGCACAAAAGATTTGTCTCTTCTTTTTTCACTGCTTAACCATTTCATGGATGTGCTGGAATGTATTTCCCGGCCCCTGAGGTTATTTCCAGCTTTTTGGCATCACAAAAGAGGAGTCGGTGAACATCTTTGCTCATGTACAGGCCGGCCTTGGAGACACTGTGGGTTCGGTTCCAGACAGATTACCACAATAAAGTGAAGATTGCAGTAAGCAAGTCATAGGAACTTTTGTTTTCCTGGTGTATATGAAAGTTAAGTTTACACTACTTCAGCCTAAGTGTGCAATAGCGTTATTTATTTAGAAACAAAGTAGTTACCCTAATATAAAAAAATACCTGATTGCTAAAACGACAACAACAACAAAAACCAAAAACCAAAAAACAAAACTCTAATAATCATCAGAGCCTTCGGGGAGTCGGAATCTTTTTGCTGGTGGAGGGCCTTGCCTTGATGTTGACAGCTGCTGACTGATCAAGTGGGGGCTGCTGAAGGTGGGGGTGGCTGTGGCGGTTTCTTAAAATACGGCAACAATAACGTTTGCTGCATCAATCGACTCTTTCTTTCACTGAAGTTTTCTCCGTAAAACGTGATGCTGTTTGACAGCGTTTTACCCACACTAGAATGTCTTTGACAATTGGAGTCAATCCTCTCAAACCCTGCTGCTGCTTTATCAACTAAGTTTATGGAATATTCTAAATCCTTTGTTGGTCAGTTCAACACTCTTCACAGCCTCTTCACCAGGAGTCAATTCCATCTCAAAAAACCACTTTCTTTGCTCATCCACAAGAAGCAACTCCTCATCCGTTCAGGTTTTATTAAGAAATTGCAGCAGTTCAGTCACACCTTCAGGATTCACTTCTAATTCTAGTTCACTTGCTATTTCCACTACACCTGCAGTAACTTCTACCACTGAAGTCTAGAACCTCTCAAAGTTACCCACGAGGGTTGGCATCAACTTCTTCCAAACTCTTATTCATGTTGGTATTTCAACCTCCTCCCATGAATCACGAACGTTCTTCATGGCATCTAGAATGGTGAATCTTTTCCAGAAGGTTTTCAATTCACCTTGCCAAGATCATCAGGGGAATCACTATCTATAGAAGCTACAGCTGTATGAGATGCTTTTCTTAAATAGTAAGATTTTTTGAAAGTTGAGACGACTCCTTGATTCATGGGCTGCAGAATGGATGTTGTGTTAGTGGGCGTGAAAACACGTTAATCTTGTACATCTGCATCACAGGCCTCGGATGACAGGTACGTAATCAGTGAGTACCAGTATTTTAAAAAAATGTTTTTTTTCATCTCAACGGTGACCTTAAATGTTCAGGAAATTAGGCTGTAAACAGATATGCTGCCATTCTGGCTTCGTTGTTCCATGTACAGGGCACAGGCAGAGCAGATTTAGCATCATTCTTAGGGGCCCTAGAATTTTCAGAATGGAAAATGGGCATTGGCCTCAACTTAAAGTCACCAGCTGCATTAGCCCCTAATAAGAGAGTCAGCCTGTCCTTTGAAGCTTCAAAACCAGGCTCTTCTTCCAGTAGAAGCTGTTTTGTCTACAGCGAAAATCTGCTGTTTAGTGTAGCCTCCTTCATCAGTGATCTTTGCTGAATCTCCTGGAGAACCTACTGCAGTTTCTCCGTGAGCACCTCCTGCTGCACCTTGTATTTTTATGTGACGGAGATGGCTTCATTCCTTAAACCTTATGAATCAGCCTCTGCTAACTTCAAACTTTTCAGCCCTCATAGTATTGGAGAGAGTTGGGGCCTCGTTCTGGGTTAGGCTTTGGCCTAAGGGAATATTGTGGCTGGTTTGATCGTCTCTCCAGACCTTAAAACGTTCTGCAGTAAGGTTGTTTCACATTCTTATCATTCATGCGTTCACTGGAATATCTCTTTTAATTTTCTTCAAGAAGTTCTATTTGTATTCGCAACTGGGCTGCTTGGTGCAAGAGGCCCAGCCTTTATTCCGTCTCTGCTCTCAACACACTTTCCTCACCAAGTTTAATCATTTCTTGCTTTTGATTTAAAGTGAGAGATGTGACTCTTCCTTTCCCTTAACATACAGGCCATTATAGGTATATTCACTGGCCCAATTTCATTATATCACATCTTGGGGAACAGGGAGGCCCAACTAGAGGAAGAGAGATGGGGACGTGGCTGGTCCCCAGAGCAGTCAGATCACACACAATGTTTGTGGGCTAAGTCTGCCATCTTACACGGGTGTGGTTTGTGATGCCCTCAACAGGTGTAATAGAAACACGGAAGGTCATGGCTCACAAATAACCATCAATTATTATCATAATGAAAAAAATTCAAATACTGCGAGGATTACTAAAATATGATACAGAGACATGAAGTGAGCACACATTGTTGGGAAAACATCAACAGCAGATCTGCTGACTGCAGGGTCGCCCCAACCTTCCATCTTGAAAAACACAGTATCTGGAAAGGCCATAAAGTGAAGCTCAATTACATGAGCTGTGCCCACATCACCTAGCACTCCCCACGGCTGTGGCTGTGCCCACATCACCCAGCGCTCCCCAAGCCTGTGGCTGTGCCCACATCACCCAGTGCTCCCCATGGCTGTGGCTGTGCCCACATCATCTAGTGCTTCCCAGGAGACCAGAGCCCAAGGAATGGCTTGAGACAGGGCTGGGGGCAGGGCGGCCCGGGATGAGGACCTGGAGAGGTGAGTCCATGAAGAGAAGATCCAGGTGTGTCACTGGAACTGTCCCAGGAGGGCCTGTAGCGCCCGAGACGCGGCTAGTGTCTGTCTGTTGGGGTCAAAACTGTGGAGACCACCGGGCCTGGAGAGGCTGCTGAGGGTGAGTGGGCAGATGTCTTGGATTTCCTCTCCATGGAGCTCAGCCTGGAGGCAAGAGCCAGGATATGGAAAAGGGAGGCATTTGTTACTCATTTGGTATTCAGATGAGACTGATTAGAAGAAATTTCCAGTTTGGAATCAGACGAGGACGTGGTCGGGGAGTGACCCTGGAGGCCCTGAAGCTCTGCCTCTGGGAGTGGGAGAGGAAGGGGGGAGGGGGATGGGAGGGAAAAGGGGGAGGGGAAAGAGGGAGGGGAGAGGAAGGGGAGAGAAGTGGGGAGGGGGGCCTCGGGGCCGCCTGCGGCTGCAGGATCCTCGGAAGCTGATCCTGGCCCCTAGGCCTGCCGTGGAGGCCACCAAACCAGCGCAGTGACGGGGGACAGGCTTTCCCGCCTCATGACTGAACTGAATTCACTTCCACTGCTTGCTTGTTTGTTTGTTTTAACATTTTAGCTGTTTTAAACTGTAACTGGAAGATCAAAAATAATTTAGGGGAAAATCCACAGCACCTGCACCAGCCCTCCTGGCACTGCCCTCGCTGTGCGGTTTCACGGGGGCTACTGTGAGGCGTGTCTCCCTGCCTGGACCGAGGCAAGGACCAAACAGAGAAGCCTGCAGGGCCAGGAGTTCTACGGAGGTGGCTCCTCCCAGACGGCAGTGGCGACCCTCGGGGCTGGCCACAGGCTTTGCGTATGTGCCACGCGTGCCCAAGGGCAGGCTGGCCATTGGCTGTGCAGTGTTCCACGTGGGCCAAGGCCGAGGGTGCACAGAAGTGCTGATTTGAGTGGACATTGGATGTTTGGCTGGTGTGTGTGAATGTTGGTCTTTCCCCACCAAAAATCCGCCAACAGTGATGTCTGCAGATAAGATGAGATTCTCCACACGGTGTTCAGGTCAGTTTTGTGAGGAGTAAGTGGAAAAGCACCTCACATGCTGCATGGGAAAGCGCCTCACAGGCTGGGCGGGAAAGCGCCTCCCAGAGGCTGGGCAGGAAAGCACTTCACACAGGCTGAGCAGGAAAGCGCCTCACAGGCTGAGCGGGAAAGCGCCTCTCACAGGCTGGGGCGGTGGCGGGGGGGTGGGGCGGGGAGTGCCTCCCACAGGCCGGGCGGGAAAGCGCCTCCCACAGGCTGGGCGGGGAAAGCACCTCCCACAGGCTGGGCGGGGAAAGCGCCTACCAGAGGCCGGGTGGGAAAGCGCCTCCCACAGGCCAGGCGGGAAAGCACCTCCCACAGGCTGAGCGGGAAAGCGCCTTCCATAGGCTGGGGCGGTGGCCGGGGAAGGCAGGGGGGAGTGCCTCCCACAGGCCAGGCGGGAAAGCGCCTCTCACAGGATGGGCGGGAAAGCGCCTCACAGGTTGGGTGGGAAAGTGCCTCTCACAGGATGGGCGGGAAAGCGCCTCACAGGCTGAGCGGGAAAGTGCCTCCCACGGGCTGGGGCGGTGGCAGGGGCAGGGGCGGGGAGCGCCTCCCACAGGCCGGGCGGGAAAGCACCTCACAGGTTGGGTGAGAAAGCGCCTCCCACAGGCCGGACGGGAAAGCATCTCACAGGCTGGGTGGGAAAGCACCTCCCACAGGTTGGGCGGGAAAGCGCCTCTCACAGGCTGGGCAGGAAAGCATCTCACAGGCTGGGTGGGAAAGCACCTCCCACAGGTTGGGCGGGAAAGCGCCTCCCACGGGCTGGGCGGAAAGCGCCTCCCACGAGCTGGGCGGAAAGAGCCTCCCACAGGCTTGGGGGGAAAGCCCTCACAGGCTGGGCGGGAAAGCACCTCCCACAGGTTGGGCGGGAAAGCGCCTCACAGGCTGGGCGGGAAAGCGTCTCACAGGCTGGGCGGGAAAGCACCTCCCACAGGTTGGGCGGGAATGTGCCTCTCGCAGGCTGGATGAGCTGCCGTTTGACTTCAAGACAGTTTGGCTCTTGGGTCAGGACTGTAGATGTGGGGGAAAGATGGCCCTTCACGCAGGATGGATTTGCAAATCCCATTCTAGTTACAAGAGGAGGCCACTTCCTGCCTCTTAAGAAAAGGAATAATAAGTAGTGATGAAGGTGGCAATCATTCCTTATAATGAAGTTCCACACAGTCATCAACCTGGTTAATAAAACGTCAGTTTAGGGGCCAGGAGATCTCCTTAGAGCTAGCAACCCCCCTACACCAACGGGGCCTGGGTCTTCCGAGCACAGAAAGAGATGAGGGGGAGACCCCGGGCGGCTCAGGGCCCCGGACGGCTGCTTTGCTGCCACAGCCCTGTCAGCCTACTGACTTTCTCTCACTAGTCAGGGAAAGGCAACGTCCTGTCCTAAGGCCGTGCTGATGATGGGGTGAGGCTGCTTTCCTGAGCCCCACCCTCCACATCGGACCACACCAAACTCCAAACCTCCACCCTCACTGCTGCCTGGCTCTGCAGGGCCGTCACTGGGCGTCGGAGGGACAATCCCAGCCTCACACCTGCACAGCCTGCTCTCCCGCTGCCTGGCTCTGTTGGGTGAGTAAACCGCAGGACTCTGAGCCTCACTTGCCCATCTGGAAAGCAGCAGCGGGAGGGTTCTGCCTCATGTTTAAGCTCCTCCCACGGTTTTTATGACAGTTGCACGAGGTGTTGGACATCGGAGGCTATTGTTGCTGCTGTTAGGACAAGGTTTTGGTCCTGAATGCTCTGCATTTTTGATTCTGTGAATGAAATAATCCACTTTAAGGATTATCTGCAGTGAAGCTCTTGGTACTCTGAACATTTCTGTGTTCTTCGGGCAGCACCAGGCTGCCTCAGCCCAGGGAAGAAAAACGCGTTTTAATAATAGGCTGGGGCAGATACAGTTAGGGGCTTGCACCGGCTGCCAAAGCGCATCTCAGGGTGCATCCCGAAGCCAGCGACACCAGCCTCCCATTGCCTGGCGCACGGTGGTCAGTGTCTCCTTTCCTGTTTGTGGACAGTGGTTGCCTGGCGTGTGGTGGTCGGTGTCTCCCTTCCTGTTTGTGGATGGTGGTTGGCTGGCTCACGGTGGTTGGCTGGCACATGGTGGTCAGTGTCTCCTTTCCTGTTTGTGGACAGTGGTTGCCTGGCACGTGGTGGTCAGTGTCTCCTTTCCTGTTTGTGAATGGTGGTTGGCTGGCTGGCTCATGGTGGTTGGCTGGCATGCGATGGTCAGTGTCCCCTTTCCTGTTTGTGGGACAGCGATTGGCTGGCGCGCGATGGTCAGTGTCTCCTGTTTGGACGGTGGTTGGCTGGCATGTGGTGGTCAGTGTCTCTTTTCCTGTTTGTGGACGGTGGTTGGCTGGCACGCGGTGGTCAGTATCTCCTTACCTGTTTGTGGACAGTGGTTGCCTGGCGTGCGGTGGTCAGTGTCTCCCTTCCTGTTTGTGGATGGTGGTTGGCTGGAGTGCAGTGGTCAGTGTCTCCTTTCCTGTTTGTGGACGGTGGTTGGCTGGCACGTGGTGGTCAGTGTCTCCTTTCCTGTTTGTGGACAGTGGTTGCCTGGTGCGCGGTGGTCAGTGTCTCCTTTCCTGTTTATGGACAGTGGTTGGCTGGCGCGTGGTGGTCAGTGTCTCCTTTCCTGTTTGTGGATGGTGGTTGGCTGGCACAGTAGTCAGTGTCTCCTTTCCTGTTTGTGGACAGTGGTTGGCTGGCACGTGGTGGTCAGTGTCTCCTTTCCTGTTTGTGGACAGTGGTTGCCTGGTGCGCGGTGGTCAGTGTCTCCTTTCCTGTTTGTGGACAGTGGTTGGCTGGCACGTGGTGGTCAGTGTCTCCTTTCCTGTTTGTGGATGGTGGTTGGCTGGCACAGTAGTCAGTGTCTCCTTTCCTGTTTGTGGACAGTGGTTGGCTGGCACGTGGTGGTCAGTGTCTCCTTTCCTGTTTGTGGATGGTGGTTGGCTGGCACAGTAGTCAGTGTCTCCTTTCCTGTTTGTGGACAGTGGTTGGCTGGCACGTGGTGGTCAGTGTCTCCTTTCCTGTTTGTGGATGGTGGTTGGCTGGCACGTGGTGGTCGGTGTCTCCCTTCCTGTTTGTGGATGGTGGTTGGCTGGCACGTGGTGGTCAGTGTCTCCTTTCCTGTTTGTGGACAGTGGTTGGCTGGCACGTGGTGGTCAGTGTCTCCTTTCCTGTTTGTGGATGGTGGTTGGCTGGCACGGTAGTCAGTGTCTCCTTTCCTGTTTGTGGACAGTGGTTGGCTGGCACGTGGTGGTCAGTGTCTCCTTTCCTGTTTGTGGATGGTGGTTGGCTGGCCTCACTGTTGGGGGTCCGTGGACACCTGTCCTGATGCTGGCGCTACGTAAGGAAGGGGTGAATGGCAGTTCTTTGAGCCATCATATACCTGGTCTTTCTCATTTTATGAAGATATGGGGAGAATGAACGATGTTCTCTCTTTGAGAGTCCTGTGAGAGGGAGCGAGGGAGGGAGACGGAGACAGAGATGGAGGAAGAGAGGAAGGGAGAGAGGGTGGGAGGGAGATTGACAGAGACAGAGACAGAAAGAAACAGAAGGAGAGAGAGGGACAGAGAGAGAAAGCTCTAATGGATGTCCTGCTTAGAGTAAAGAAGAAATAAAAAAGTGGAAACAGTTGTGAGAGAAAGCCCCAAAGAGAATGGGATGGGAGAGAGAGAAATAAATTCCACTTTTGCTTAAAGTTCTTAAAGAATAAAAATTCCTGATAGTATTTAGGGTGATAATTTCCAAGCTAATTATTTTTGTTAAAGTCAAGTTGGTTTTCTAACACTATGAAATACAATAGACAGAACTATTTTACTCACATTCTTGATGAAAAATCGTCTGTTTAAACATTCCCTCTTCTAGCCATGATGGGGCCATGAGGACTGGCTTTGCGCCCCTGCTTTAAACAACTCAGGACCAGAATCCACGCGGCTTCTGGGCAGCAGGAAGCACAGGGTGGGGGCCCTCAAGGAGGTTGCAGCCAGGAGGGGACAAGCTGTTGACTTCCCGACCAGAGGTCACAGTGCAGGAAGGGGTTTGACCCGTTTGGGGGACAGAGGTCACAGTTCAGGGAGGACAGAGGCTAAATTTTCATTGTCGAGAATGGTGAGCTCCAAGAGCGGATCCAGGTGTCCCAGGTGGGTGCAAACCGAGGAAATAGCTCATAGTGAGGAAGAAGCTCCAGGAGTCAGCAGAGCGAGTGGGGACCCAGGCAGGGCCGGAATGATCAGTGCTCCCATCAACCCAGTGAAAGGGCCTCATGGTGCCTGAGGCCCAGTAGAAGCCTTAGGGGGTGCCCCCCACCCTGACACATCGGACCCTGTCTGGAGACTCGGTTGTGACAGTGGACGTGCTGTTGGCATCTGGTGGGCAGAGGCCAGGGATGCATGGAAAACACTGCCGTGCTCAGGACCCCCTGAAACGAAGGGTTATCCAGTCCAGAACGTCCACTGTGCCAACGCAGAGAAACCCTGGCCTGCATCAGTGCAGGCTTGGCCTACAGAGTAGTTGTCTCTCACTGCTCGCTCATTCTTGTGACACCCTGTGTGGCTGCAGCACTGCTCTCCGAGTGCCTTGTACCCGTTCCTGTCCCCCGGGTGGTTCCATGGCCCTGTGTGGCCACAGCACTGCAGAGGCTGGTAGTACCCTCTGAGCTCCTAGCACCTGCTCCTGTCTCCCTGGTGGGTCCGTGTGTTGCTCTGGGAGCATGGCCACGGCCGCACCATCCACACAGTTCAGCTGCAACTCTGCTGTGTGTTCTTGTGTTGGGCCTGAATTTGAAGTCTGGAGGCGGTGTCTTCTGCTGAGCACGCTCCTGGGAGACGGCTGCTGGTCCTGCCTGGGGGTCACTGCCTCCTGTGATGGTCGAGATGCAACTCGATGCTGTGATTTGTGGCTCTTAAGGAATTCTCAAAGGCAGTTTTGACTCTGTGAGATTATTACCTGTGATTATTTTATACCCAACCCCCTAGTAAACATGGATTCTGAAGGAGTCAAGCATTTATTAGGTACCAAGGGCACACCTGGATGCCTTGATGGGTGCTTGCAGGGTGTGTAGGAAACGGACATGAGGTCTGCTCCCTCCCGGACACAGACTCCAACAGGGCCCCGGGGCCGCCCTTGCTAAAGCAGAAATTGTGCCTCAGGAAGGAGAGACTTGAGGAGGGGCGGCGAGGCGGTGCCGGGGCAGGCGGTCATGAGCAGGTGTATTCTGCAGCCTGGAGGGTGCAGGCAGGAGGGATGGGTTTTCTGGAGGAAACCAGGCCTCAGGACTCGCCCTCTGCTTTGCTGAGCCTCTTGCTCATGCCTCAAATCTAACGCCAGGGCCTGGTTAACCTCAGCCCTTAGGTTTCCGCGATGGCTTCTCCGAGCTAAATGTGGCCATTTGTGCCATACACACACCTGTGCCTCCAGTTCCACCTGTGATGGCTGCGGTGAAAAGGGGAGCTGTTTGAAGACCTTTCTGCCATTTTCATGAGTGTCCTGCTTTCGGGACCAAAACACACATGAAATGTGACCCGACGTGCTTGGGAACACATGGCCTCATCTGGAGGAATTGGCTGGAGAGGAAGGACTGCATCTGCTTGGAAAGGCTGGACTTAACAGATGTCCAACAAAGACTGGGGGACCCTTACAGCCCAGAGAAACCTGAAGAGCGGTCCCCTTTCACGCGTGGAGGGGCTGGGGGCAGAGCGTGATGCGTGGTGTTGATGAGGAGGCACGTGCTGTGTAGCTGTGGCCCAGAGCAGGCTGAGGCCGACACAGGAACCAGGGAGATTGGGATTGGTGAGGTCTCTGCAGCTGGACCGTCGAGGACCTGGCTATTGCTCTGCATCAAGTGGCCTCCTGGGGGCACGATTGCGTGTTGCAGCTCAAGTGAACAAGGGTTACCTGGAGAGCTCAGCAGGCTGGGGTCTGCAGGGACATGGCCACCATGTTCACCGCAGGAGTTCCAGGTCCTTACCCGATGGACACCTCTAGCACCAAGCCCTCCCACCAGCCAGGCCTGCCACACAGAGCCTCCCAGGGAGGAAGGAGCTGAGTTATGTTTTCGACCAGGGCCCAGAGGCCCTGAAAAGCCCAGGCAGTTACGAAACAGCATTTACGTAAAGGATTGATTCAATTACACGGGGCAGGAAGAATCAGCCAAGTGGGTGAAACCCAAAACTCCACCCCATTGAGAAGCTCCCCGAGCCTGGGTTGATCGAGAGCCATGAGCTCAGATGGAGCAGGTTCTGTGTCCAAATGTGGAGCCCAGCCAAGCTCCTGCATGCCCGAGGCTTTCCAGATGGGCAAGCGCAGCCACAGTGTGGAGGTCTTGAGCAGCTGCAGGAGATCCCAGTGGCTTCTCCTCAGGATCAGGAGCCGCCCTCCCCAGCCTTCCTTACGCAGGCAAAAGAAGGCAAGGAGCTTCTGGGAACTCGCCTGACCCGGGTGCTCTGCTCAGACTTCCAGGAAAATGCAACGTGGAACTGCTGGTTCCCGGGCACCCGAGTGTCCGCAGAGGACCCTGTAGAACCGGATGCCGCCTGCCGACGGAACTTGCTCTCATCCAGCAAACACTAAGCCCCACTGACGGGAAAGAATGACTCAAAATAAAAGAAACGCAAAACGACTGAGGGAATTCCTGGCAAGCAGAGCCAGACCAAGCCTGTCTGTGGGGGTCCCCGGAAGGTCACCACCTCTCTGGTGATGACGAGGAGTGTGGATAAGTGCGACCCCATTGCCCACCTCAATCCGCATTTGGGTCTAGAAATCAAGGAGGAGGAACGTGGTGTGGAGGGAGGCGCTGCTGCTGTTGAAGGGTTTTTAGTTTGCTGGGGACCTGATTGCATTCCGAGAACGAGCCCATGGATGGATTCCGCGTTCATTTTATGAAGAAATAAGCCAGTTGAAATCACCGTGATAGGGTCATTTGTTAAGCACTTTAGAGGTACTAGATACTGAGTTAATCTCTTTACACACGTCACCCTCTTCCGGCTTGCAGTGACTCAATAAAGTAAGTGGTTTTATTGTCCCCATTTCACAGAGAAGAAAACGGAGACTCACAGATGTGCAGGAACCTGTTTGAGCGACTTGGTCTTCTGATGTCCAAATCTCAGGAGCTCGGGGCCAGGCCACCTAGCTTGGGACTGCAGGCTTCCAGTCATTACCAGTGCTCAGGGGACCCTCCACCCTGAGCTGAGCCTGGCCAGATGTGGGATTCCTGAAGATGTAAACAGCCTCTTCCTGGTGGTCAGGCAGTCGGCCGCAGCCCTGGCTGAGTCACGCGGGCAGAGCTGGAACATCGCGGTCTCTTCCTCTTTTTGGAAGGAGGAGGCTGTGGTGGTGTCTCAGGGCCTGCTCTGCTCCTTCCCAAGTGTGAGGGCAGAGAGCCCACACCAGCCCCCAGGACCTGCCCCTGCCATGATCCCCAATGACACCAAAGCTCCACCACCGGGACCAGCCCCCAGAGGCTTTGGTTGTACCTTGTCTTTATCACCTGAAGGGGCCTCAGTGGGGCTACTGCAATCCGTCGGTACTCATGGCCCATGTGCAGCCCCCATCTCTACTTCTGTGATGCAGCTCTTCTGGGAGTACAAGCTCCTTGAGCTTCCTTCTCACCCTAGGCTCTTTCTAGAAGCCTGGCAGAGCCCTGGTGTTAAATACACACCTGTAAGGGAAAGACCAGAAGCCCAAGCTCTGTCTTGAACCTTTGCTCAGCTTTACAGCCCAGCCAAGCTCAGACTGTTAATGAAGAAATCAGGTCAAAATGTTAATTGCATAAACTTACTGCCTTACAGGTCACATTGCCAGCACATTCTTTGAGAAAGGATTGAAACCATGCCTGTCCTTGGGCAGGCCACACAGAGCCTATTCTCAAAGATGGCCAGAATGTTAGAGCAGAAAAGACAGTTCTTATCTACTCTCTTAGTCTGTTCCTGCTGCTCTAACAAAATATCTGAGCCTGGGTAATTTATAAAGAACCAGAAGCAATTTCCTAGTGTTCTGGAGGCTGGGAAGTCCAAGGTGGAGGCACTGTTGTCTGGCGAAGGCCTTCTTGCTAGGTGCTCAGTTGCACGCTCCCTTCAACCTCCAGTCCTTCTGTGAGGGCACTGATCCCAGTCATGAGGGTGGGGCCTCCCAAAACCACACCTT
This sequence comes from Macaca fascicularis, assembly GCF_037993035.2. Classification (NCBI taxonomy): domain Eukaryota; kingdom Metazoa; phylum Chordata; class Mammalia; order Primates; family Cercopithecidae; genus Macaca; species Macaca fascicularis. The sequence goes on from NC_088378.1 coordinate 992,597, forward strand.
TTAATATTGTTGCTGTGGAGATTAAGTTTCAACCTGAATTTTGGAAGAGCCATCATCATTCAAATCACAGCAGTTACCAAACTGGCAAAGCTTTTTCCTTTAGGAACAGCGTTCCCATGGTTAGCAAAGGCGTGGGCAGGCCTCTCCATCTGCTTCAGGGGGGTTGACACCCCCCTCTCTGGGAAGTAATTCGTCAACACATTTTCCAAATTCTTAAAGAGTGCAAGCTTTTGCCCAGTGGAGTCACTGTAGAGTTGGGGAGGGCATAAGGAAATAATGAGGTACACAAAAATTTGGCTATGAGCTGTTCATTGCAATGTGCTTTATAAGAGGGAAAAACTGAAACAACAAAGGGAAAGATCTAAATAAATTATGGCACATTGATATGATAATATGGGGTCGTGAAAATGATGAGTCCCGTGGGAAGGGCTTTGACCACACAGTGCGTCAGGTTGGCATGGTGCAGGAGCTGGCCCTCCATCAACTCTGTTGGCCTTGGGAGGGCTGGTAACCTCTCTGTGCTACAGGCCCTCATTGGCCAAATGGGGATAGAAATCACACCACCTCGCAGGATAGTCAGTAAGTACCCAGCCCCCATCCCATGCCCCACACACACTGTGTGCTATTATTATCATGAATTGTCAATAAAAGCAGCCCATGAGGCTCTCATGTACTTCTATGTTATAAAGACCACACACTCACCTACATTTAGAGATTGTACCCACAGGATTGTACAGGTAGCTATAGTTCTACGGGTCCTATAGATCCCATAGGGCAAGGCCTGGAGCGGCACTTGCAATCACTTCTGTGTGGAGGGGTTGGGGAGGTTTCCGAGGCTCCTCATGACACACATGTTTTTGTTTTTCGGCAATGGGCATCGTTTGCAATCAAAAACCAACATCAGCTCTTGTGAGAAACGTGAAACACACATCTAGATTCAGCCTCATGGCTTCATGCCCATATTCAACACCCGCTTCAGGAAATCCTTCCTCAAAAAATCCAGAATTTCGTCGGCGGTGGTCTGCAGCGCTTCCTCTTACTCATACAGCAATCGGCGTCCCATCTCGTGTTGGCCACTATTTTCAGATTGAAGTTTTTTTCCTGAGTCACTTTAACAATTCTAAGCAAACTAAAACTAAGGTGGTTTCTTCTTTCTTTTTCTTTCAGTTTATTTTCTTTCTGTTTTTCTTCCCCCCTCCCGCCTTCCTTCCCTACTTCCAAGTATGCACAGTTTTTCTATAATCACAAAATACTGACTGAGAAAAGGAATAGAGAAAGCATTTCTTTTCTCTGTGACCTGTGAGCACAGGGCAGTGGTGGATCTGTGCACTGCCACATTCCGAGGTGGAAACCAGCAACCCTGCGTTGACAGAAGCCACTTTCCTCATGCAATGAAGCTGTACGGACACAGCCACAATGTGCTTATCATTTGGGGTGGCAGCTGGCTTCCGACTCTCACAGGTCTCCTCACCTGCAGCCGTGCACACACCCCACAAAGAGCTGGCCCCACAAAGTTAACTCAGAGTCCAGTGATGGGAGATGTCAAGGCCCAGTGGAAGGCTCCAGAGAAGGAGTGTTGTCTCCCTGTCCCAGAGAAGCACTTAGACAAGCACTCGGCCCGGAGTCAGAGTGAAGAAGAACATTCTTCTTTTTTTTTTTTTTTTTTCTTTTGAGACAGAGTCTGGCTCTGTCGCCCAGGCTGGAGTGCAGTGGCCGGATCTCAGCTCACTGCAAGCTCCACCTCCTGAGCTTACACCATTCTCCTACCTCAGCCTCCAGAGTAGCTAGGACTACAGGCGCCCGCCACATCGCCCGGCTAGTTTTTTGCATTTTTTTTTAGTAGAGACGGGGTTTCAACGTGTTAGCCAGGATGGTCTCGATCTCCTGACCTCGTGATCCACCAATCTCGGCCTCCAAAAGTGCTGGGATTACAGGCTTGAGCCACTGTGCCCGGCCGAAGAACATTCTTCTTAATGGAAAGTTAAACGGGAGCAAAGTCCAGGGCAGTTCTCATTAGCTTGGGTCTGCCCAGAAGCCGAAGGGCACGTAGAGCCTCTCCTGCCCCACAGAAGGCAGCACACCATCCACTGCAGAAGGCAGCACACCACCCACTGCAGAAGGCAGCACACCACCCACTCCAGAAGGCAGCACACCACCCACTATGGAAGGCAGCACACCATCCACTATGGAAGGCAGCACACCACCCACTACAGAAGGCAGCACACCATCCACTGCAGGTGACCACACTCCCCATGCTGCCCACCTGTCTCCACTGTAGGTGACCACACCATCCACTGCAGGCGACCACACACCCCGTGCTGCCCACCTGTCCACTGCAGGTGACCCACACATGCCCCGGGTCGACCTGTTGCCTACGGCTGTAGAGCCCAGAGACACACCTGGGCTTCCAGGGCTGCCAGGTGGAAATTAAAGCCACATCACATGACTCTCATGTGGATGGGGACGTCTGAACCATCCACAGGGCTCAGGAACAGGAACCTGCTCTGGTGTCCAAGAGCAGGCGAAAGCCACATTGAGAATGTTGAGTGTGGGTCTTGCACTGGCTGGCCCTCAGGGTCAGGGATGGACATCACTCTTGAGGCTCATGAGTGAGTGTGACCTTGCTAAAGTGCCGGCTATAACTGGAGGTCCAGTTCTGTGGGAAGTGCTGCTGACCTGTGTGCTAGGCAGAGTTTAAGAACCTGAACTCTGGGTGCCAGGCCGGAAAAGCCAGGAGACATTGATCTAGGAATGCTTTCTTCTTTTGCTCTCCTGGGATTAAGGCTCCAGAGAGCAGACCCTGGTCACAAAGCATCACAAAGACCAAAGGTAACAACTCAGCCAAACTCCACCTGCCTCTGCCACTTGATGCCACTGGGGATTCTGTGTCACTTTGAGTTCCTGACTTTGTGCAGTGCTGGGAGTCCGGAGTTAGCCAGACAGCACCACGTGCATTCCTTCACATTGCTGGCTTCCCAGCCGTGCTCAGGGTGCTTTCCCACTAGACCAGCAGGGATGACAAAGATCTCACTGAGACAGAGGAGCCCAAAGGTCCAAAGTCCCCAGAAGCAGCCACAGTACCAGGCAGACCTGAAAGAAATGCTTCGAGGACCAGGAAGAAGTGATGGAGGAGAGAGGGAACGTGGGCCTCCCATGTTCAGGCTCCCTGGAGGACAGGTCCCTGAAACATGGGGCTCTGTGGACACAGCTTTGTGGATGCAGGTGCCATGAACACAGGCTCTGTGGAATGTGAGCAAGCCCTCTCACTTAGCCACGGTGGCCACCTTTCAGCTGGGGACATGCATCTGGCAGTAGGCTCTGGCCTCCAAGTTTGGCTGTGGTTAGTTAGGACCACAGATATTTTCTCTTACCTGGTGTGAGCTGTGGCCACAGCTCAAGGGCTTCTGCACAACGGGCTGGTTAGTGGTGTGCAGATCCGAGCTCAGGGACCCTCCTTTCCCAGTACAATCTGGGTGTGCACCTCCAGGCAACTTCCTTATCCTGAAATGAAGGCAGTGCTGCCAATTCTTCATCATTGTGGCTATTTTGAGCTACTTGTTTTCTTGCAAAATAATAGTCAGTGTTTTCTGAGTCCATTACATGTCAGGCATAGTGATAACCACTTTACACCTGACGTGTACAGCCCCTGGTGGGCACATTCACTTGTACCACCTTTGGGTAACTGGCCAGTGGAGGTCTAGGCTCTCTCACAGGTCGTAGGTCTGTACCACATCAGTGCTCTCTCTCCCCATCTATTCTTACCTGTGTGAAAGATGGCCCACTTGACTCGAAACTGAGTATTCAGCCACTGACGAAGGCAGTGCTGTTAGAGCCACACAGTGTTCAAACTTATACAATGGCAGTGTTTGGGATGAGGCATTGTGGAGACCACCTCCTGTGTGGCGTTGCAGGGAGAAGGGAGCAGCCCCACGTGGAGGGTCCTTCACACCCCAGCTCTGCCCTCATTGTAAATACTTCTCTACAGGGACAAGTCTGTCCTGCACCGAGGGACACAAAAGCCTCTTCCACCTCGTTCCTTTAGTCTAGTGGATCTGTACCAGACAGGCATGATGTTATGCAGGGCCGGAGAAATTCTTCAGTGGCTGGGCTGTCGAGACTCTATAGATGTGATCTGGGGCAAGGGGTACTGTGACCGAATGTAAATGCCGGAGAAAACGATCGCCTTTGATTCCTGACATGTGGATGCTGTGACTGCATTCCCTGATAGCGCCTGTCCTCACTTGGGGACAGCAGCATCTCAGCCAACGGGACCCGGTGTTCCAACTGGACTGCTGGCATTTTTCTGGATCTTGTTACTCCGTGACACCCGTTTAAAGAGGTGGCTGATATGACAGATATGTTAATAAGGGACGTCAGATTGATCTGCCATACCTGCACCAAGGACACGCAAACAGCCATCTCCCTCTGCAGGGAGCATTCGGCCAGACCACGAGTCTCCCAAGCTGGCTTAGAGTGGGGGTCCTTCGTTTCCGTTCCTCCAGCCAAGAGGCTACCTGCCTGTGGCCAACTGAGCTGAACCAAGCCATATCTTTTATGGATTTTGAGTAAATTTTCTTCTTGGGAAGAAATTGGTATGATTTTTAGTTGTACCACATGAAATCTAAAATTCACAGATTATTAAAAGGGGATGTTTTATCACAATATCAAAATAGTGTGATTATAAAATCAAAGTATTGTAGCACTAAGAAGAGAAACCGTGGCTGCGATAGTGCTCCTGAAGTTGTAAATGCAGAGTAAACACATCCTCCGAAAGGAGTTTGGAAGAAGGAGGAGACTCCAGTGCACAGTTTGCAAACCAGGAAGATGCAGCCTTTGGTGTAAACAAACATGCCTGGAGAACAAAGGGAAGGTTCCGGTTTCATAGCAAAAGCTCCCACCCAGATTTCAGTCAGGTCTGTGTATCCAAATAAAGGATTCCAACTTGCTTAGTTCTGATTGGTCAAGGCAGCTGAGTTCTGATTGGTTGATAACAATTGAGTCTTGATTTGGCCAAAGCCAGTGAGCTTTGATTGGTTGGATTGGGTGAGCTCTGATTGGTTGGATCAGGTGAGCTCTGATTGGTTGGTTCAGGTGAGCCCAGAAAGTGGGCCCACCCAGGTGCAAGGGTGCGGTTCTTGGGGGACTCTGCGTTTGTGTGACCTACAGACGGCAAATGGCTGCTGGGCTCTATTTTAGCCACTCAGGATCCACCTTGAAGGACTGGCGCTTTCAGCTTTACGGCTGTTCCCAGGAGTGGCCGTCTCTCATGCGGCAATACCTGGTCTTACACTGGGCTGAGAATCACATTCACGCTTATTCTTATAGTTTAGGGTCTAAAATGCTTTGCTGTTAGCTCTTAGGTTTAAATCCCAGTCCTACGTATTAAACATAAGAATTTGAGCAAGTAATTTACCTTTTTCAAGCCTCAATTTTCTTGTCTGAATAAAAAGGAAGTGATAACACATCTGTCTCTCGGGGCTGTTGGGAAGACATCCTGAAATCATTACTATGGCCACACTCTTGCACCCATTAGCTTCTAGTGTTTTGTGAACCAATTATATGCAAATCAAATTCTCCAGTGTGACTCAATAGTCGCATGTCCTATTCCGTGTTCGGAAACATGACCTTTCCCTTCTGAATCTGCAAGGAAAACAGGGCTGTTTCCAGACAGTAACTGACCTTAAGCAGGGGCTGAAAACTGGCCCAGGGTCACACCTGTCCTGTCACAAGTCTGTAAGTGGATTAATATGTTCTTACACTCTTTATAAATATATAGAGGCTGGGTAATTTATAAAGAAAAGAGGTTTCGTTGGCTCATGGTTCTGCAGGCTGTACAGGAAACATGGCTGGGGAGGTCTCAGAAAACTTACAGTCATGGCAGAAGGCAGAAGGCAACGGGGAAGTAGGCATGTATCACATGCCCAGAGGAGGATTAGAGGTGTCAGGGGGTGGGATGGTGGAGGTGCCACACACTTTTATAAACAATTAAATCTCACGAGCCCTCATTCACCATCACGAGAGCAGCACTGGAGAGAAATCAGCCCAATATCCAATCACCTCCCATCAGGCCCCACCTCCAACACTGGGGCTTAGGATTTGACGAGAGGTGGGTGGTTCAGAGCTGGGGTCCTTTGTTATCATCTTGCCAGCCAAGATGCTGCCCATCTATGGAAAACTGGGCTGAACTGAGCCATATCAAGTAAAGTTTATTAGAACACAGCCCTGCTCTTCCACTCACAAACTGTCCCGGGTGGTTTTCATTTTACAGTGGCAAATCCTAAAGTATTCCCTTTCCCGTTGGTTACAGGAAAAGTTTGAGGGCTCCTGGTGCAGAGAAATGCTTCTCACACCTTCCTGAGCACAGGGCTTACCTCGGGCCTGGCTGGAATGATGGTTTTGATTCCTGTACCTCTGGTGGGACCTGAGATCCTGTTTTACAAAAGGCCCCACGTGACCAGGTGAAATTTTTGGTAGGAGAATGACAGATCTCCCGGGTGAAATTTTTGGTAGGAGAATGACAGATCCCTCTCAACTGGCCAAGGACGCTAGGGAGAGCTAACAGAAAAGCGGTCCCCCCTGCCTACTGGGTCTCCACAGACCCCATCTGTAAAACACCTTCATTTATTTTAAATTTCACTGGTAGCAAGAGAGGAGGCTCTGGGCTGATTAATCAGAGCAAAGAAAGAAACTTGTAGCCTTTGCTATTGTGCACAAAAAGAGTCAAACTCTGTAAAATATTTGAAGAAATGTATTCTGAGCCAAATATGAGTGACCGTGGCCCATGACACAGCCCTCTGCAGGTCCTGAGAACGTGTGCCAAGGTGGTCAGGCACAGCTTGGATTTATATACTTTAGGGAGGCATGAGACATCAATCAAAAACATTTGAGAAGTACATTGGTGTGGGGCTTGGTCCAGAAAGGAGGGACAACGCAAAGCTGGCAGTGAAGGGAGGCTTCCAGGTGTTAGGTAAATTTAAACGTTTTCTGGTTGACAATTGGTTGAGTTTGTCCAAAGACCTGAGATGCAGCAGAAAGGAATGTATGGGTTAAGATAACAGGTTGTGGAGACCAAGGTTTTATCATGCAGATGAAGCTTTGGCTAGGAGGCTGCAGAGAGAATAGCTTGCAAAACGTTTTTTGTCAGACTTGAAGTCAGTGTTGCTGTTAATGTGAGGGGTATAATGAGACATGTGTGACCCCACTTTCCATCATGGCCTGAACCCGTCTCTCAGGTTACATTTTAAGAGCCGTGGCTGAGGAGAAAGTCCATGCAGGTGACTGGAGGGCCTCAGAATTTTATTTTTGGTTTACTCTTTTCAAACAGAGATGTCTTTCTTCCTTTTGCTTTTTTTTCTGAACAGCTGTGACTTCTGCTTGGATGTGGATCTGTGGCGGCCACACGCCTATGGTAGGATCAGTTCTTTCTTAGAAGCACAGTGTGTGACTCTCCTGGGAACGAGGACAACTCCACAGCCTCTTCCCTTAAACGGGGATCTGATCCTCCCAGTAAGCTTTCCTTCCTGTCGCATGCTTGGGTCCTCTATAGAAATGGAAGTTTAATCAATATTTTAACTTAGGTATTTTTCTGGAGGCGCCTAGTTTCTAAAGGACCTCAACCACACAGTTCACGGTGGCATTCTTGAGACCCCGGGCGTCACTCCCAGCAGACAGTCAGAAGCTCAAGGCCAGGCCCGATGACACCGTCTGCCTGCAGGGGGTGGGAGGGAATAGGGCTGTTTTAATTCCTGGGGAGATGTTAATTTGATTTTTCAAATATTGAATATGGACATATGTGATAGGCAGTTAGCAAAGAAGATATTTATTATCCAAAAAGGAGAATCACTTTGTAACCTCACAGTGGGCAAGCAGTAGTAACGTTGTTCCCCCGGTGATGGAGGCCCACAGCCAGTGGTGAACACGAGGACTTCGTGAGCCCCCAGACACAGTGCCCCAGCAGGGACATGGTGGGCCAGCAAGGACACAGAGGAACAGCAAGTACTCGGTAGGACAGCAGGGACTCAGAGGGACGGCAGAGACACAGCGGGCCAGCATGGTCACGGAGGGGCAGCAGGGACATGGTGGGATAGCAGGGACATAGTGGGACAGCCGGGGCATCGCGCCCCAGCAGGGACTCGGCATTACCTCTGTGGCATTCTTGCCAATAGTGCCTTACTTCAGTTCAATTGGACAGACCAGATAGTCGGCAAAATAACTGATCAACGGTCTTCCAACGTGTCAAGGTTCGAAAGACAAGGGAGCCGCCACGGCTGCAGGTGGCCAAGACTCAGGCAACTGGATGCAGGCGACCACCCTGATGGACCCTGGAGCAGAAGCCAGGCCCATGTGGAAACACCGTGAGGTTTATCTGAAGTCTGTGAGTTTCATGAATAACATGTGCAACTGTGAGTGTCCTGTTCTGGCAGTCGTGCTGGGGCTAAGGGGCTAACTCAGGGAAGTTGGGTGTGGTGTGTCAGGAAGGGTTGTTATTTTTGTGACTCTACTGTAAGACTAAAATTAGTTAAAAGTACAAAGTTAATTCATATCCTTCGCCCACTTTTGGATGGGGTTGTTTTTTTCTTGTAAATTTGTTTGAGTTCTTTGTAGGTTCTGGATATTAGCCCTTTGTCAGATGAGTAGATTGCAAAAATGTTCTCCCATTCTATAGGTTGCCTGTTCACTCTGATGGTAGTTTCTTTTGCTGTGCAGAAGCTCTTTAGTTTAATTAGATCCCATTTGTCAATTGAACAGACACTTCTCAAAAGAAGACATTTATGCAGCCAACAGACACATGAAAAAATGCTCATCATCACTGGCCATCAGAGAAATGCAAATCAAAACCACAATGAGATACCATCTCACACCAGTTAGAACGGCCATCGTTAAAAAGTCAGGAAACAACAGGTGCTGGAGAGGACGTGGAGAAATAGGAACACTTTTACACTGTTGGTGGGACTGTAAACTAGTTCAACCATTGGGAAGACAGTGTGGCGATTCCTCAAAGATCTAGAACTAGAAGTACCATATGACTCAGCCATCCCATTACTAGGTCTATACCCAAAGGATTATAAATCATGCTGCTGTAAAGACACATGCACACATATGTTTATTGTGGCACTATTCGCAATAGCAAAGACTTGGAACCATGTCCATCAATGATAGACTGGATTAAGAAAATGTGGCACATATACACCATGAAATACTATGCAGTCATAAAAATGGATGAGTTCATGTCCTTTGTAGTGACATGGATGAAGCTAGAAACCACCATTCTCAGCAAACTATTGCAAGGACAAAAAAAAACAAACACCGCACTCATGTTCAACACATGTTCTCACTCACAGGTGGGAATTGAACAATAAGAACACTTGGACACAAGGTGGGGAACATCACACACCGGGGCCTGTCGTGGGGTGTGGGTAGGGAGAGGGAGAGCATTAGGAGATATACCTAATGTAAATGACTAGTTAACGGGTGCAGCACAACACGGCACATGTATACATATGTAAAAAACCTGCACGTTGTGCACACGTACCCTAGAACTTAAAAGCATAATAAAAAAGAAACTAAATTAAAAAAATAAAAAATAAAATTAAAAATAAAAGTACAAAGTTAAACAGAAAATAAAGAACGTGCCTGACATCATTCAGAAGAGTTTGCACATCAGCTAGAAACGGAATGACTTCTTCCCAGCGCCTGGCTGGAGTGGTGACTGGAGGTGGCTCCTCACACCTTTCTGAGGGTCGGCCTCCTGATTCACGCACACCAGATACACACCAGATGCCTTGAGCCAGAGTGTTTACTTCCTGGTTCCATTGGTGTGCACGTGGGAATAACCCCCGGGGGTCTGTAGACGTCCAGTGACCCAAGACCCCCCTTAGACCCACCAAGTCCATCCAGATCCTCTGGGATGGGAACAAATCATTAGGGTTTTTGTGAAAAAGAACATTGGCTTGTGGGATCATGTTTTGTAGAAGACTCCTTCACTCTTTCAGAAAATTTACTACAGAATAACTTGCCAACTTATTTTCAGGAGTGTAACATCTGTGTAAAATGTTGCCAGGTTGGAGGCCACCAGGACCAGCCCTCTGCCACACACAGATCTAAGAGCTCTCACTGTCCACAGTCAGTGGTGAGTTGGTGCCAGGCTTTCCTGGTGATCAGGGTGGTGTCTGTGCACACCCCAGGCACAGCTGGGAAACAGGACCCATGTGCTCATCATTCATCTTACCTTCACCGCTACTGCAGCCGTCATCCCAGGAAACACAGCAGTTACTGTAGTATTCATCCTCCTGACAGGGTCTCCCTCCAGCAGCCCTGCGAGCAGGGATCCCCCTGGTTTCTGTCTCACACAGAGAAGGTGCTTAACAATGACCTTTATCTTTCAGCAAGTTTCTAAGCAGAGACATGCAGAGCTTTCCCCTGTCACATTTCAACTGGTGGGGGGGAGCCAAACCCCTGGTCTCTGGAAGGACATGCAGGTATGCCAGGTGCCCAGGACAGTAGAATGTCCAGTTTGTCCTGAGGGTCTTCGGTGGGAAGCACCTATCACCAGCTCTGAGGGCACCATGACGGTCCCCGTCCCTCACTGGCATCCAGTACACACGGGGATAGCTGGAGCACCCCTACCCCCACACCCTCCCCTGCGACAGTGTGGCAGCGGCCAGAAGCTGACTCGGTGGACATTCAGAGCACAGAGCATCTCGCCAGCTGTTTTGTGCTACCACGAAGGTGCCAAATGCCGCTTCATGTTTTCGGAATGGAGTGTTTTAATTGAGATACTTAGCTAGGATGAACAAGACTTTTTGTAATGTCTCATTTGCTGGAAAATTAGGAGACTGAAAAGGCTTGGAAAATTGCAAAATTGAAACTGAACCTTAGTAGGAGCTGAGGGGTGGCTGTGATTGGAGCAGCCCTTGAGAGGCATGTCTGGGCAGGGACTGCAGGTCCTGGGCCAGGTCAGGATCTGGGACGTCCTGCTGGGACCCTTAGGCTCTGGCAGGTAGTCATGGTGAAAATGGCTTGACCCTGAAGCTGAGAGGTGATTCACTGCTGCTCTTGCAGAGGGGAGGGATAATCCTCTACTGTTAGCAGAGGATCCTGTGGGGCTGGGTCTCTTGGTGGAGACGCCTGGGAGATTTTGAATGTCCCAGAGCACATGGACCAGACTGAGAAAATTTGCAAGTGTTCCCTCACCTCACAGTCAAAATGCCTGCATTTCAACATCAGAGTTAAACTCTAACAAAAATTAAATAGGCACACGTTTCCCCAGGGTGTTTTGTGAACCTTCAGAAGTTCTGAAAGGGACTGATGTTTTTGTCCATGTGTTAGAGGAGCAAGGTGTGTGATATGGTCTGGATTTGTGTCCCGGCCAAATCTCATGTTGAATTGTAATCCCCAGTGTGGGAGGAGGGGCCTGGTGGGAGGTGACTGGATCATGGGGGCAGATTTGCCCCTTACTGTTCTCATGATAATGAGTGAGTTCTCACCAGTTACTTAAAAGATCTGGTTATTTAAAGGTGTGTAGCACCTCACCCTTTGCTCCCTCTTGTCTCTTGCTCTGGCCACATAAGTAATGCCAGCTTCCCCTTTGCCTTCTGCCCTAATTGTAAGTTTCCTGAGGCCTCCTCAGAGGCAGAAGCCTGTATAGCCTGTGAATTTATGAGCCAATTAAACCTCCTTTCCTTATAAGTGACCCTTATAAGGTAGTTCTTTATAGCAATGAGAGAATGTAATGAGACAGAAAATTCGTACTGTGGGGCATTGCTATAAAGATCCCTGGAATGTGGAAGCTGCTTTGGAACTGGATTAAGGGCCGAGGTTGTAAGAGTGTGGAGGGCTCGGAAGAAAACAGGAAGATGAGGGAAAGTTTGTGGAACTTCCTGGAGACTTGTTAAATTGTTGTGATCAACATGCTGATAGTCATATGGAAAATGAAGTCCAGGCTGAGGAGGTCTCAGATGGAGATGAGGAACTTGTTGGGAACTGGAGTAAAGATCACTCTTGCTATGCTTTAGCAAAGAGGCTGGAGGCATTGTGCGCCTGCTCCAGGGGTCTGTGGAATTTTGAACTTGAGAGAGATGATTTAGGATATCTGGCAGAAGAAATTTCTAAACAGCAAAGTGTTCAAGATTTGGCCTGGCTGCTTCTAAAAGCCTATGCTCATTTGCATAAATAAAGAAATGATCTGAAATTGGAACTGAAATTTAAAGGGAAAGCAAAGCATAAAATTTTGGAAAATTTGCAGCCCTGCCATGTGGTAGAAAAGAAAAACCCATTTTCTGGGAAGGAATTCAAGCTGGCTTGCAGAAATTTGGATAAGTAAACAAGAGCCAAATGTTAATAGCCAAGACAATGGAGAAAATGCCTCAAAGGCATTTCAGAGAACTTCGGTGCAGCTCCTCTCCTCACAGACTCAGAGATCTAGGAGGGAAGAATGATTTTGAGGGCCAGGCCCAGGACCCCGCCAACCTGCCGAGCCTTGGGACACTGTTCCTTGTGTCCCAGCTGCTGCAGCTCCAGCTGTGGCTAAAAAGGCCCCAGATACATCTCAGGCAGCTGCTCCAGAAGGTGCAAGCTGTAAGCCTTGGCAGCTTCCACGTGGTGTTAAGCCTGTGGGTACGCAGAGGCTGAGAGTTGAGGCTTGGGAGCTCCTGCCTAGATTTCAGAGGATGTATGGAAGCTCCTGGATATCCAGGCAGCAGTCTGCTGCAGGGGCAGATCCCTTGTGGAGAACCTCTCCTAGGGCAGTGTGGAGGGTAAATGTGAAGCAGAGGATGCAAAAACCCTCACTGTGCTTCCTGTGTGGCCGGGCGGAGCTGCAGTCTGCAGTCAGTGCTCTTGCATCAGGAAGGAGTGCTGGTCAGTGTTTGTGCCCACACCATAAAAGACAGGGGTGACATCAGGTTGGTGGAAATCAGCGTGGTTTCCTTTGAAGGGGCTGTATTCTGTGTAGCCCTCAGGGAAGAAAGCCTAATGGTGCTTAGTGAGAGAGGGGATCAGGAAGCATATCTGACTTCCCCCTGTCATGGCTGGGAACTCAGTTTTCAAGGTTTCTCAGTGGTCCCTTTGGCCAAGGTGGGGTCATTTCAGTTAGTTGGGGACCTTAGAATTGTATTTTTATTCCTCATAGTCATATATTATTCTATGCAAATTGACAGTGTCTATGAGGAAGGTAAGGAAAGTCGGCAAGTACTAAAAAGAATTGCAGCAGTTCTGCAAGTAAATCTCAGGATGTCTCTAAGTTGCATCCATTTAACAAGATGCCTATGTAATATGTCAGTCACTTAGCAAGATGCCTACACAACATGTCAATCATTTAATAAGATGCCTACATAACACGTCAATCATTTAGCAAGATGCCTCCATAACATGTCAAGACGTCCCTCACATCCAATGGACAAAAAGGGAAATAGAATGGTAGTCGTAGCCGTTTTGCTTTTTGCTGGTTGTGAATATAAGCTGTCACACCATCAATGTGCTGTTTGCAAAGAGCTTCAGACATGTCTCTAAGTCCCTCGCATCATTTGGGAACAAAATATGATCTCTAGAGAAGCAGATATTTAAACATCTGAATAAAAATATTCTAAACTTTGGATCATAAAAGTCATTTGGAGACATATTACATGCAAGTAATTTGATTTGTTAACATACACTCAGTCCTTAAATAAATAGAATATAGCTGTTTGCTTCAAAAGTACTGATGAGTCATGGATTTTTCTTACATTTACTTTGAAAGCAGAGTAAAGTGCATACAATGCTTGCCAAATGAGGAAATCATAGGAATATTTTTAAAGATCATATGTAAATGAACATTGTAATACATACTTCAACCATAGATAACTTTAAATACATTATTTAATACTTACGATGTGTTTCTTTTCACATACCACTAAAAATCAATGAACATTCATTATCTGTCCCAAGAGGTTATGGCCCTGAAGACAGCCCATGGGTGAAAAACCCAGGCAGGTGGGTTAGGGCTTGGCTTGGGTCGTTTTCAGTGGCAGACACCATGGCAAGGTGGCGTGTTGTGTCTCTGGTGTGGTGATCTGTGCCAGCAGCCAGGGCTTTTGATTGGACTTCTTTGTTTAAAGCCGTACCCCTCCCAGACAGGCTGAGAAACTTTGCAGCCTGGGGCCAAGCCTCTGCCTGCTCCCCAACCTCACCCTCCCTACATGCTGTGGACCTTGTGGACTGAATGGTACCCCCCAGTCCCGCACTGAAGTCCCAGCTCCCAGTGAGACTGTATTTGGACTCAGGGCCTTTGGATACAAGAAGAGACCCTGTGTCCCTCCTCCCTCTCTCCAGGAGCCCTCGGGCAGGGTTGACTACACATTTAGGAATTAGAGGGACGGGTTCCTTCCCTCAGAAGCATGCCACCTGTTTCTTCCCCAACCAATTTCAATTTTGATTCTTGGAGGTGATTTGGGTGTGGAGGACTCTGAGACCACAGCCGTGCTAGGAAGACTAGAGCAGGAGGGGCAAATGAGGCCCCCCAGGAGGGTCAAGCATCTGCCTGGCAGAGACCCCTGGATGGAGCAGCCAGACCTGGCTTCCAGGCCTCCTCTGCTGTAGATTTGGAGAGAGTGTGTCTGTTGTGGGTTGGGTCTGGGAAAGGCCGTGTCTGATGCAGGCTGGGCCTGGAGGACAGGTCACTTGGAGTGCAAATGGCTTGAGCAAAGGGCAGGGCAGAAAAGTGGGGTCAGGTGGCGGATGGGAGCACTTGGTTTATCTGGGACCCAAGAGAGAATGGTGCCATGGAGGTGGGCTCAACGCTCAGCCGGGTGCTCATGGGCTCCACACCCAGGAGCAAAGAACTTTCCTGTGCTGAATACTTGAGCAAGGTATGAAAGCTCTGTGCTTCAGGAAGGATCATGGATTGAGGGGATGCCAGGCAGACTGGCCAAAATGGATGGCGATGAGGGGTTCCCCTGAGAGTTAGGGGTGGAAAGAGGGAAAAGCGGTGATTTTAGGAGACGGTGCAGAGAGAGCAACGACCTGACTCCACAGTGGTTTCATGGAAGCATGAGAGTGAGAAGAAGCCCAAAGTTTGGTCTGGCTGCCTGGTTGATGGTGGTGCCAGCACCAAATCAGGGTGCCCAGGGGAAGAGGTAGGATTTGGGGGAATTCAGATCAAGTGTTGAAATGTGAGTTTTAAGTGCCGACGGAACATCTGGTGGAGATATTCACAGGAAGTTGGGAAGATACAGGAACACAAGGAGATGGAAGTGGTGGCAAATGCTACGGAAGTCAACTGCTGGTGTTCCTGGGTCTGACTTGGGTATGTCTCCCTCTGCTCTGGAGAAACCCTCCCAGCAAGCTGGGTGACCTGGGGTCTGACTTCCACAGAGGGAATTGCGTGTCTGGCGGACATTGCCTCTGATAATCTGAAAGATGTCGTCTGAGTTTGAGCCTGGTGTAGCCTCAGTAGCTTAAACATTTGTCCCTGAGCACCTGTGGGTTTGTGGTGTAGGTAATGCTTCTGTGTTGCATGTTTGTGGGACGTGATGACTGGCCCAATCTCTTGTACTGTGCAGAGCCACATATCTGAAGTGTGGTGCCCAGGTCAGCCACGACAGCTGCTGCTGAGTGCGTGCAGCAGGGATGCCCCGAGCACTCACTATCTCTTTCTGTGCATTTAAAACATTTGAGGCCTAAGAGACGGAAACACCCTGTTCTTTATGGGCTGGGGCCATGAATGTGCACTGACTCGTTTATGGAGAGGGAAAGGTTAGGGTCTTGGATGCAGGCTGGTTCACAGGTCCAGATGGGGCAGCAGAGATGGAGAACTGGAGGGTGCCACGGTGAGGAGGCCTTGCCTGCAGCCTGCTCTGCAGAGCACTCTGGAAGGAGGAGGCACCGGCAGCAGGAGCAGCGTCTCTTTTCTTCTTTCTTCCCCTGGGCACTTGTTCTAAATTGGGAGTGAGAAGAGAGGGAGAAATAGTGTGCAGACAGGGCCCTGGATGTGTGCTGTACCCTCAGGAGGAACCACCCTCAGTGCTCCCTGTTCCTGCCCTGTTGCCTCTCTCCGGCTCACCCTGTTCCTAGAAGGGAGTGTCCAAGGGAGGAAGCAAATGTCTCATGTCTCATGAGCCCCTGGATCCCCCTGGCTAGGCTTTTCTGGCTAGTGCCATGAGCTGCCCCAGGAGATGGGAGCCACACTGGGACTCTGGCCTGCATGTGGGGCCACCTCTGGGCTGCTGCTTCTTGCCTGCCATGCAGTGGGGACAGGCTGAGGTCCAGGGTCTTTCCATGCTGACGTCATGGCCACACAAGGTTCCTGCCTGGCTTTCCACCAGCAGGTATGTGACCTGCCCTCTGAGTCTCCTCCCTGAGCCCGGCTTTTTCCTGGGCTCTGTATCCTTGTTGGACATTTGGGGTGTTGGGGGAGATACAGACCGCAGAAATGGTGGGTCCTCTGGCCCAAACATTCCCTTACAAATTTAGTCCTAACTCCAGCTACCTTATTCACTGGAGAAGCAGCAGGCATCACCCCACATCCTCTCCCACCTCTCCCAAACACCTGGTCTCCATTGAGCCCTGGGCGCTGTGAGCTGTCCCTGTTGGGTGTAGAGGAGATGTGGATGTTAGTCCTCTCTGGTTTCGGGCTGCTAGTGATGAGCTCATAGCTCGGGCTGGCTGGGTGGGGGCACACAGGCCAGGGGCCCGGTGATGATGCCCAGTTCTCCCTGTGACTGTGGCCTGAGGTCTCCTGTGACACCAGGCACCCATCACCCTAACTCATGACTGACTCATGGCTGCCTTTGCTGAAGGCTGAGAACTTTGGCCTCCCTGGCCCCTATCTCTGTCCTGGAAACGCCTCAGTGGATATGCCTCTAAATGCACTTTTATACACTTACTATAACCGGCAATGATGATGTGATTTGTTAATAAGCATAACAATAAAAATGGTTGGAAACGGAGAAAAATGAACCACATAAAAAACCTGTTTCTGATTTCCAGAGCACCAGAGCCCAGCTGGGAGGTGACTGTGCATATCTGGAGGATTCTGAGGACTTCAGAGGGCTGCCTGTGCATAAAAAAGAAGACAGTCTTCGCTGTTCTGGGGAGACCTCAGGGATGTTCCCAGGCCACATTTCCAGACACAAGATCACAGAGCCCCAGCCAGGAGCGGCCACCAGCTTTTGCCAGGGGCTTCAAAACCCCATGTCTGCATCCCGGCTGCGCCCCCGCGAGAGCCGCATGCTGGAGGCACCATCTGCACTGAGCTGGGACCGAGCCGGCCTGGCTCCCCTCCCTTTCAGCAGAGCAGCCCCACAAAGGAGAGGGCCTGCCAGCCCCAGGTTTGTGTAAATATTTACCGGGCTGCTCAGGCTGCTGTGATTCGAGGCTGTTGCCACACCACAAAACAGGCCAGAAAATGAGCTGGCACGTTCCCGAAAATGAGGCTGCTGAGGCACTGGGACTGTAGGAGAAAGGCTTGCCATGGTCCCTGCCCTCAGGCTGCAGGGGGAGGGAGGGCTGGGCTCTGGGTTTGCTCAGGCAGCAGAGCCTGGGGCTTCCCTGGGGAGGATGGCTCAGGCCTCCAGGAGAGGCCTGGGAGTGATGCAGGGGGAGAAGGAGTGGCTCCAGGACAGCAGGGCTGCTGTCCCCACAGCCCTCCACCCCAGTCACCCCAGGCATCGGTGCAGCAGCTCATTTTATCAGCACCTCTCACCTGTTCAGGGGACGAGGCACCAGGAAGTCGGCAGGGCACAGGACGCCTGATGTCCCTTGTCCAAGAAGGTCACTTCCTGTGGCTGTTGCATCTTCTCTCTGGAAGGACGCAGAAAAGCATTTTGCTTTAGGATATCATACATGGGATTCAGAAATTCTTACCCTTACCCTCTGACTACCATGAGAGACACAGTGGTGAAAGTGGTGGTGGTGGGGGTGTGCACAGGTGTCCACACATGTGAATCCACATGCAAACACGTCTTCTCATGTGAACATGTGCAGACATGTGGATGTGTGCATTGTACTTGTGTGCATGTGTATGACTGTGTACCCTGTGTCTGTGGGCATATGTACTGTGTGGACATGTGTAGACACTTGGGTGTGCACATGGGTCCTTGTGTGTGTTGGACAGTCAAGCGTGTTGCATTTTGAGAGTGGGGCCCTCGCTCACACCTTACTGCGTGATGGCCTGTGCCCATATGGAAGCAGAGACCACAGTAGCTTCCACATGAGGAGCTCAGAACGCTGTTCCTGAGAGGCCAGGCATGGCACGTGCACCCTGACATGGATGTCTCTCTGTGACTTCAGGCAGTGCAGAGCTGGGAGCTGCAGACTCACTGGAGGCACTGGGAAGCTCCAGAAAGGGATGTGGAAGCCAGGTGTTGAAGCATTTTTCAAGTAAGTGACAGGGGCGTGGGTCAGCTTGACAGCCACAGGACCGCAGGAAGTTGGGTGCAGGTGTTGAAGCGCTTTTCAAGCAGGTTATAAGGCATGAACGAGCTTGGCAGCCACAGGACTACAGGACCTCGGGTGCAGGCATTGACCAGCTTGGTGGCTGCAGGACCTCGGGTGCAGGCATGGACCACCTTGGTGGTTACAGGACCTCAGCTGCAGGCGTGGACCAGCTTGGTGGCTGCAGGACCTCGGGTGCAGGCGTGGACCACCTTGGCGGCTGTAGGACCTCGGGTGCAGGTGTGGACCACCTTGGTGGCTACAGGACCTCGGGTGCAGGTGTGGACCACCTTGGTGGCTGCAGGACCTCGGGTGCAGGTGTGGACCAGCTTGGCGGCTGCAGGACCTCGGGTGCAGGTGTGGACCAGCATGGCGGCTGTAGGACCTCGGGTGCAGGTGTGGACCACCTTGGCGGCTGTAGGACCTCGGGTGCAGGTGTGGACCAGCATGGCGGCTGCAGGACCTCGGGTGCAGGTGTGGACCAGCATGGCGGCTGCAGGACCTCGGGTGCAGGCGTGGACCAGCTTGTTGGCTGCAGGACCTCGGGTGCAGGTGTGGACCAGCTTGGCGGCTGTAGGACCTCGGGTGCAGGTGTGGACCAGCTTGGCGGCTGTAGGACCTCGGGTGCAGGTGTGGACCAGCATGGCGGCTGCAGGACCTCGGGTGCAGGCGTGGACCACCTTGGCGGCTGCAGGACCTCGGGTGCAGGTGTGGACCATCTTGGTGGCTGTAGGACCTCGGGTGCAGGTGTGGACCAGCTTGGCGGCTGTAGGACCTCGGGTGCAGGTGTGGACCAGCATGGCGGCTGCAGGACCTCGGGTGCAGGCGTGGACCACCTTGGCGGCTGCAGGACCTCGGGTGCAGGCGTGGACCACCTTGGCGGCTGCAGGACCTCGGGTGCAGGTGTGGACCACCTTGGCGGCTGTAGGACCTCGGGTGCAGGCGTGGACCAGCTTGGCGGCTGCAGGACCTCGGGTGCAGGTAGGCGTTTCATCATCACTGCTGTTTGCGAGATGATGCTTGGGGTGGTTCAAGCAGCTGCCGGGAAGTCATGAAGGAGGGGTTCCACCTCTACTGGCCTCCACCTGGCTGTGTCTGGATCACCTGGGGCTTTTAACAGTGCCCGAACTCCAGCCCGTACCAACGAGGTCTAAATTTCTGGCAATGCCCAGGTGTGAGCATTTAAAAAAAAAATCTCTACAAGAGATTCCAATATACGACAAAGATTGAAGGCCATTGTGGAATTTCCAGCAGGAAAATGGCTCTGGGTTTTAGAGAGGTCACTTTGGGGTTGGTGCAGGGCATGGACCAGGCAGGCAGGGCTGTGGCAGAGGTGGGGCTGTCTGTCGGGCTGCACTGAATGCCCAGGCGGCTGCCTTCTCTTCCACATCCAGCCTCCTGCTGCAAGGACACAGAGGCCCAGGACCTCCTCCCAGCACCTGAGCACCCCCCTGCTTTTGCCCATGGACACAGAAGTCTCCAGCTCCCAGGTCCCCTTTGTCATCGTCAGGTATGCTGGACCTTGATTCATCTAAGCCTAAAATACAGCATTTAGCAACAATTCACTTGAAATATGAACGAATTCTCAGTTAAAGGAGCTTGTTCTAATCCGAGGTCTGAGGGAGCCTAGGTTTCAGGTTGAAACTTCTGGCTGGGCCTCTGTTCTGCCCTCCTGTTTTGGACAAACCCCACCCGTTGCCTGGTTCCACTGCTGGGCTTGCTCCAAAGTCCCCTTGGAGTCGAGGCCATTTCGAGGTTTCATGCCTGTGCTCGGCTATGATGGCTGGGAGCAGCTCTCTGGTGTCCTCTCTGTCTTGAAGTCACCTCCCACCTTCCCCAAGGTGGCCTGAGGGCAACCAGGAGGTTTCTTCCTGGTCCTGTACCCCACAGCCAGCCATGCGCTCTGGGAAAGCAATGCACAGCCCAGGATGCCATGCCCACGTGGCCACAGAACCCAGCCCTGGAGTGGCACATGCTGGCTCGCTCTGTCCCCACCTCTCTCTGTCTCCATTTCTCCCTGTATCTCTCCATTCCTG
Source organism: Macaca fascicularis (assembly GCF_037993035.2). NCBI lineage: Eukaryota > Metazoa > Chordata > Mammalia > Primates > Cercopithecidae > Macaca > Macaca fascicularis. The sequence goes on from NC_088378.1 coordinate 1,013,041, forward strand.
TCTCTGTTTCATTGCTCCCTGTCTCTCTCTGTCTCTCCATCTCTCTGTCTCTGTCTTCATCTCCGTCTCTCTCCATCTCTGTCTCTGTCCATCTCTGTATCTCTTCATCGCTCTCTCTCCATCTGTCTCACTCTGTCTCTCTTCATCTGTCTCTCCCCATCTCTGTCTTTGTCTCTCTCCATCTCTGTCTCTCTCCGTCTCTTTCTCCATCTCTATCTCTTCATCTCTGTCTCTGTCCGTCTCTGTATCTCATCTCTGTCTCTGCATCTCTCTGTCTCCGTCTCTGTCTCTGTCTCTCTCCACCTCTGTCTCTCTTCATATCTATCTGTCTGTCTCTGCTTCTCTCCATCTCTGTCTCTCTTCATCTCTGTTTCTGTATCTCTTCATGTCTCTCCATCTCTCTCCGTCTGTCTCTATGTCTGTCTCTCTCCATCTCTGTCTCTTCATCTCTGTCACTGTCCATCTCTGTATCTCTTCATCTCTGTCTCTGTCCATCTCTGCATCTCTTCATCTCTGTCTCTCTCCATCTCTCTGTCTCTCCATCTCTGTCTCTGTCTCTGTCCCCATCTCTGTCTCTGTCCATCTCTGCCTCTCTCTGTCTCTATCTCTCTGTCTCCATCTCCATCTCTGTCTCCCCACCTCCCGCTCACCAAGGCTGCTCCCCTCACCAACTCCCCTACCCCCTGGCTTCTCCCTATCTCTGACTCAACAGGGACTGAGTGCAGCAGGGGCCCTGGGGGAGGTCTGGGCTTTCTACTGCCTTCTGGTTACAGCCTCTCCTCCCCCGTATCTGTCCTTCCTCCTGGCCTAGTGAGTCCACATTTTATTTATGTGTGAGTACATGTGACAACCAATAACTAATGTCCCAATTGAAAAGGAAATACAACACAAACTTATCTTAGTTTGTACGGTATCAACTTTCTGTCTCAATCCAGGTCTTGTACAAAAAGTATTGATTGAGGGAAACCCCAGGTGCAAAATAGAATTTTAGTGAAATTCAGCCCATTTCACTTATGTAACTCCATCAAGGGCCTATAATAATGGCACTTACGGCTGAATAATGAACAGTAATGTGCTTGGAATGTGAGCAGAATGTAAGCTACCCACGTATACAGTCTTTCCTAGGAAAGGCAACATCCGATCTTAAATTAAGTTCAACGGACATGAGAGGTCTTGGTAAAATTGTGAAATGCGCTTTGATGTAAGCCATCCTTACTGCACGTGGCCGAGAAGTTCACCTCTACTTTATAGCAAGTCCTTCAATTTACCTGCTTGGACAGGCATGGATATTCATGGACGGGCTCCCTAAAGCAGATATATCCACTCATTTCTTAAAATATTTGCCTAGACAGTTAAGACCTATGTATAGAGGCCCGGCTGAGATTAAGGAGCTCGCCTGAAGTATCCAGAGTGGTGGAGGGTATGGCTAGTCCCAGGATCAACACACTCATGCCTGTGTGACACACCCCAGCTGTGTGGCCTGGGTGTGTTGATCACACTCTCCGAGCCTCAGTTCCTCCAAGGACAAAAGACAATAATCTGTCTTGTCTAGCACTGGGTTTGCAGAGGGGACACCACCAATGCAGGTGAAGAGCCCAGCCTGGAGCCTGGCTGAAAGGGCAGGGATGGAAGATGTCATCGTGGAACAGTCACATGAGAGTGCTTTGGAAAGTTAAGGCACCACAGAATCTCCAGGTGTGCTCTTGCTACCGGGCTGTGACCTGCCTGTCCACGCGCCTGCAGGGTGTGGGTACATGTATATTAAGTGTGCTGATGAGATCGCGTGCATGCCCAGCAGGCCTCCCGCCCTCCAGGCATGTAGACACCTGGGCACAGCGCCTAAACAGGGAGGTCCAGGAGCCAGGTGTTTGGCACCATGTGCGCGTCTGTGGAATTCGGCTCTGCAGAAGTGACTCAGCGACCAGGCACTCAGGGCCCGCGGGTGCTGAAGCAGGGGCAGAGCCCGGGCTGCCCAGGCAGGTACTATTGTCCAGACTTTCACCCAGGAATGTTTCTTCCAGCTTTTCTAAAAGGGACGCTGGCATAGGTCCTAGCCTAGAAATAAACAGCCAGGAAACCCTACCCCTGAGATATCTCTGCCACCGGCCTCCTGGTCAAAGGCAGAGCCTCCTCAGCCCCGGGCCTGCCCTACCCACCTGAGGCTCCCCGGTCTGAGCTGGTCAGCTGGGTTAGCTCCCTGCACTCCCTCCTCAAGTCCCTGGCCACCCCAGCAGGGTCAGGGTCCTCCAGTCTGAAAGGATGGGAAGTCAGAGAAGCAAAAACAAAACCCCAGATGTCATCTCATTACCACCGCACAGCAGAACTGAGCCAGGTGGTGCACCTCACACAGCCTCGCAGCGATTGTCTCAGTGGCCCGTAGGACAGCAGGCCTGTGAGGTGCTATGAAGATCCCCATTCCCGTGAGAAACCTGTGGCCCATGCAAGCCTGGGGGCCAGGACTCGCAGCTCCTTAGGGGCAGGGGTGTTGAGGTGCTGGGCCAAAGGCGGCTTGTAGATGCCCTGCCCTGCAGCAGGCGCCACTGCATGTGCAGGTTCAGAAGGGGAGACCCACAGCCCATGCCTCTCGTTCGGTGGCATCGTCATCACTTGCTGGCGTGTGGGTTAGAGGCCTGTCCACATGCTCCCTCCCAACGCCCGTGTCCAGTGAGAAGGGGAGACCCACAGCCCATGCCTCCTGTTTGGTGAATGTGCAGGTTCAGAAGGGGGACCCACAGCCTATGCCTCTCGTTTGGTGGCACCATCGTCACTTGCTGGCGTGTGGGTTAGAGGCCCGTCCACATGCTCTCTCCCTATGCCCGTGCTCACTGGACTCTTAAATGCGATATTAGGAGCTCATAGGCCGATGCTGCCCACCAGTGAAGGGGACATGAAGGCTCAGGGTGCCCACCTGCCTCCCGGCCTCTCCTCCACTTGGGCTGTCTCCTCCCGGCCATCTCCTGGGACCTCATCCTGGTTCCTTCCTCACTGGCTGCCCCTGCCTGTCTCCCACCTTCTGACCCCTATCCCAGGAAGTCTGGCTGTCCCTGTGACCAGAGGGGACCCAGCTCCACAGACATAGTTGTTTGCCTCTCGTGGGTGGTGCCAGCCTGAGGGGAACTCTTAGCCTCTGCAAAGAACAAACATGCCCTGCAGTCTCTTCTTCGCTCTGCTGCCAGGCTAAGTCTTTATTTGTACAGAGGACGAGTGGTCTTGAATCAGTGGAGGAGGCTGGAGTCCTTGACACTTCACTGTACACACAGATACGTGGAAAACTGGAGAACAAACCAACTTTAAACACTTATTAATGGACGACCTTGAAGATGGGGAACAGTTACCCTCTGAGTGTGCTGTGCTTCTCCAAATTCAACCCACGAGCAAATGCCTGTCTTGAGGATCCGCTGTGTTTCCTGGGCTAATGTCCCATCTGTTGTTCAGTGCTGACGCTACACCAGAGTTGGGTTTCTGCCATGAGGGAGGCTAGTGGTGCTATGCTGACCAGATGCTGGGTTTCTGCCATGAGGGAGGCTGGAGGTGCTGTGCTTACCAGATGAGCTGCTGTTGTTTTTTAACTATATAGTGACATTTATTCACAATTCGCAGTTACCAAAGTAAACATTTGTTATTTGTCCCCACATCGTAGAGGACTACATGTTATTTTTAATCTCATTATACAGCTGAAAAAATGAGGCTCAGACTTTACCCCAAATCGTAGTATGGTCACATCTTTTGGCCAACGCTCTGAGGTTCCTTTATGCCTCGCTAGCACAAAATGCACATCCTCAGGACCAGCTAGTGTGTTTGTAAGGCCAGTGTTTACTTTTTCTTCCAATTTTTTATTATGGTAAATACAGCTAACAAAAAGTGTACCGTCTTAACCATTTTTAAGTGTTCAGTTCAGTGGCATTAAATACATTCCTACGTGCAGACACCACCATCATCTGTCTCCAGAACTCTTTTTGAGTAGGCAGTCTTATTGCAATTAAAAAATAATTTATAGATGAGACAGCAAATAAACTGATTTTAAAACATGGCCTCCGGGGATCCCATCCAGTGCCTGGGGTCAGGGGCACCCGGGCTCAGGGGCAGTCTCCTCCATGGTGAAGTCACAGAGCTCAGGGTGGTCTCCTCCACCTTGACCTCACAAGGCTCAGGGGCGGTCACCTTCACCATGACGTCACCAGGCTCGCGGGTGGTCTCCTCCACCATGACGTCCGTGGCGTCTGATGCCTGTGCTCCCAGAGAGTGGGGTTCAGCCTCAACACGTTTAAAGCTCCCTGTTCATGGCCGCAGGGGACGGTCACTCGTCCAGCCCAAGCAGGGGACGTGGGTTCCGTCTTGAGACCAGGGCGTCCGGTGGGCAGAGGCCCAGTCAGCGCTGCATTAAGGGCTGGGAGGCCCCGCCAGGTCTGGGAGGCCCCACCAGGTCTGGGGAGGGGCTGTGACCCTCACTGATGGGCGTGGGGAGGCGCCGGCAAGTCTGGGGCGCACACCTAGGGGACCCCACCTCCAGAGCCATCTGATCCCATCTGCACGACGACGGAACCACACAGCCCAGGAAGGCCTGCGAGCGGCCGCCCCTCACAGCAGCTGCCGCGCCAGGAAGGCGGCCCCACAGGCCTGTAGCTGAGGCGGGAGGGAAGCGGCCCGCCTGTTTCCTGCCGCTTGGGGCGGCCTCGGGCGGCCTCCATAGCATCCTACCCCAGCGCCTCCCATGACGCGCGTCGGCCCCCACCCTGGGAACCCCTCGGCCACCGCCTCGGTGCCTGAGCTCGACCCTTTCCTCAGTTGTGGCCTCAGGGCTCCCCTCCGTCCTCGTGCCCGCCGCGCTCCTCAGAAGCCCGCGGGTTCCCAGCGCCTGCGCGCCATCTTTCCTCAGTCCGCGCGGGAAGCGGCGCCGAGCACTGCCAGGCTGGCGAGACCTCCCGTGAGGCGCGAACGCAGCCTGAGGAGAGCCAGAGAAGGGCGCCACCTCCCACGGCGGAGCTGGGAGGGGGCAGAAGGCAAAGGCGGGAAACGCCGCTCACCACGGAGCCGGGACGCACGGGAGGGCGGGCGCTAGAGACTGCCCTGCCGAGAGGCCCCACCTAGGGCGGCCGCCGGGATCCACACGGAGGGCAGAGGGAGCGAGGGGCTGAGGCCGGGGCTCCCGGCAGGACCCGAGAAGAGCGCGCTAGCCTCGGGCGGTTCTGAGGGGTCAGGCCAGAGCTGCAGGCCCGGGCCCAGGGCCTTCTGCGAGGCCGGGCTGCCCGGATCCCGATGCGGTCCCGACCCACTTCAGCGAGGGGCATCCCAGGAGCCTCACAACCGCAGGAGTCAGCGGGAGATGCTCTGCGCTGGCATTGGAAACCCCAGCCCCACAGCTGTGTCAGCCCTGGCTCAGCGAAGCGCACAGCGGAGGCAGTTTTCTCACCTGAAGCCGGGAGAAAAATACCTGCCCTCACATAGTCACGTGGCCGGTTTGAGGATTGAAATGTTTGAAGCAAAGCGACTGTTCTAGAAGGTGCTTTATAAATTTTTAAGTTTTTATGCTTAGATAGAATATAAACTTTATTAAATTGTCAATATTCAAATGCTTTCAATCTACAAAACAACGATTAACTGTGATCAACCTAATATTAATGTTATTTTGTAAAATGGGACGCCGAAGGAAGAGCGCCTTTAAAGCCCCGGGGCTTGCACTGTTTTGGGGGCTCCTTCTGCAGTTCCCCGGTCAGGAAGTCCTGGCGACATTAGCCCTTCGGATGAAGTCCGCCTTCCACGAAGCGGCTCTGACCACCCCGCCAGAGGGACGGCCAGCCTTGCCGGGTCCCACTGCACCGTCTACCATGGAGCTGCCGTCGCGGCGCTGTGTGCTGACCGACCAACCAGAGTGGGTCAACGAGGCCCACCATACTAGCAAGGTGAAGACAGCAAAAGTGTGAGCCTAGTGTAGACTGCTACAAACTACACTTTTCTCGCCCCCAGGGCAACAGTTTCCTGGACACGTGGAGAGATGGATGTGTGGATGGAGAGGTGACACACCGACGGAAGGGTGGATGCATGGACGGAGAGGTGGACATGCCGGTGGAGAGGTGGACATGAGGATGATGCCCATACAGGTGGTTGAAAGAACAAGCTCTGGTCTGCGTTGTTGGTGCCGTCTTAGAGCTGGTGTGGTCAAGGGCCTGTGCTGGAAACCATGGCAGGCATCATCAGGGCATGATCTAGGGCCTCTCATGCATATTTGAAGTGAGGGATCACAATTTCCACGCAAAGGCTGTCAATCTCACCAATACTATGGTATACAGATGCTCCTTTATAAGACAGGCAGAACTAGTCTCAGGTTCTTAACCCATATATATCCTTTGTGAATTCTAGTTCAGATTCACTAGAGACATGTAATTATTTCCACAAATCTTCCCATAAACCTGTGCAACGTTACTATTCTGTTATTTGGAGAATGAGGTCCAGAGAGCCTGGGACAGCTTCCTGTACCTGAGTAGTCCCCACAGATGTGAGGGAAGCACACACTGAACGGTGCTGTCTAGAGAGTCGACTGCCCTGGACACCCAAACCTTGCAGCACACGCCCAATCCAGGCCAGAGGCAGCAGGGCTTGTACAGAGCCCACCCTCTCCACACCCACCAGTGCTTTCAGGCCCATATCCCCAAACACATGATCCCTTTAGCAGCACTTTTTCCTCTCTGTGGGCAGCCGGGATGGAGCCAATGGCTCCGAACTTCCACTTGACACTCAACTGGCTGGCAACAGGCAAGAGGCCGTGTGCTTTGGGAGGAAGAGTTGAAACCTAGCAGACGCCAATCTCCGAGGTGGAGATAAGCTGACCCAGGGCCTAATACTAATGAAGGGCCTCCATTTTTTATTTTCAGTACTTCATTCTCCATGCAGTTTTACCTCCTGTCACAAAATGACATGATTGAGAGGCAGCATTTTCTTTTCCATATTTCTATAAAGGCACATACTCTTACAAATGTTAGTCCTATTTCCAGACACACTGCCAATAAAACGGTATGAATTACATATAAAAGCATTAATATGCTAAGTGCAAATGTTTGAAATATATAACAATTTTAAGAAATTCTGATTCGGTGCTTTATTTTTTACTCTACTGTTAATATTGCTGTCAACAGAATCACATATGCACGTGTGCACACACACCCCTGGAAATGCCCAGACCACTCCTGATTTCCAGGAGACTTTCATAGTATCCTCACAGAGCAATGTTTTCCATAGAGCAGGTTTCTAATGGATGCTTCATTATTGAGGAAAGGAAGGAAGAAAGGAGGGGAGCGGCAGGGAGGAAGGGAGTGACTTAGCTGTCTTCATTGTGAAACTTCAGACTGGGCTCTGAGGGGCTCCTTGTCTCAGCTCTCACATCAGTAAGAGAGGGACCTGCCCTGCCTGATAGTGCCATCATGGTTGCTGGGACCATTGGCTCAATTGGGAGGAGGTGAGTTTTTTTAATCTCCCTCAGGGCACTTTGGGGAGAAGGCAGTGGCCTGCAGTGATTTAGGGTGTGGGTTCTGGGTCAGACAGACCCGAATTAGCTGACCTCCATCAGTGTGACATCTCCAGGCCTCAGCTTTCTCGCCTGTGAGTAGAGAATAAGTGTGTAGGATTTGATGAGTTAGTAAATGTCAGTGGGCAGCACAGGAGTGTACTTCAGGTCAAAAAAAAATTGTAGTTATTGTTAACAAAGAGTAATAAACATGAAAATACTTGGAAAATGTACAAATGCTTTGAAAATGTAATGTGTTATTACAGAATTACTAACTGTGACAGACTAGGCCTTCATCAGCACAGAGCATTGTCCTTAATGGCAGAAATCCACCTGTGGTTTGCAGCATGGCCTCCTGCCCCTCAGCCTCCTACTCCGTCTCACCATCTGCACTCAACAAGCTGCCCCGACCCTTGGAGGGCAACTGAGTCAGGCCTCGGTGAACTGTGCAGGTTGCTGTCCTCAGCACATGGAAGCTGCTTTGGCAGGAGCTCCATAAGTGGTGAGTGGCAGCTGGGAGTGAACTGCAGGTGATGCGCTTTGGCCAGAGGCAGTGGGGGCCTCAGACACGTTAGAGTCAGGAAACTGTGGGATGGCGGTGCTGCTGGAGACCACGTATGTGAGGAGGACACAGCTATAAGAAGGTGGCCGCCTGGTCTCCCAACAGCAGCAAACCAAACGGATCCAGGAAACTTCCCATTAGGACCAAGTGCATCATCCACCTCCTGTGGACCAAAAGTCTGCTGGCTAATGATAGCTGTTTGGGTGACCACTGGTCCAGGAGAAAGAATTCGAAGCTCTTGCACCATATTCCTGGTCTGAGGGGCTTCTCCGCAGGAGACCCCAGTGGGAAACAGCACTTAGTGGGTTTGTCTTACAGAAGGTTCAGGGTTCTCTTGTTCCTTTGGCCATTGGTCCTTCATCTGCACAGGGGAGCCACGTACTTTGTGAACCCAAGGCTCCTGTGATCCCTGTACGCTTGGCGACTCATAGGAGACATTGAATCTGGACAGGCAAGTCCCTGTCAGTTGGAATGAGGGGCCTGGGCCAGATGGCTCTGAAGCGGATCCACAGCTCCTCTCTCCTTCTCACAGTGTGTTTTCCCCCTGGCCTATCCCACATTTGGTGAATGATACTGGGCACTGTCAACCGCCAGAAACCTGGAGCCAATCCAGCCTTCTCTCGTTCGCTGACTTCATGCCTTTGCCTTTGCACGTGTGTTTTCTAGGCATCAGTGTAGAGCCTGCCCTGGGCATGGGGGCGCAGGGGCCCTGTCCCCACAGAGATCATGGTCGGTGAAGGAAGCTAAATATAAAACAAACAGCCACACACAGAAATATATAATTCCACGTTGCCATAAATGTGAGGCGAAGTATAGGGTATTGTAACAGGAGGACTTAATTTAGGTTTGGAGACTGGGCAAGGCCTTTCACGGAGGAGATGTTTACAGAGGAGCGAATCACTCACTGTTAGGAGTCTGGTGAAGAATTCAGGGCTGAGCATCGCAGGAACGAGAGGACCATGAAGAAATGGCCTTGAAGCAAGAAACAGCTTTGCGAATGAAGGCTCAGGCTGGGAAACTCAGGCATGGGTCATGGTAGGCAGGTGCTACATTACTTCTTGGATGGTCCAGCTTGGCGGTTGTAATGAGGGAGAGGCCCTGGCCCCCAGGAGCAAGCCAGCACAGGCAGGGGAGGGGCTTCACCTGGGGTGGGCTTGGGAGAAGTCTTTGATTGAATGGCACCCCAGTGGCCACAGCCCCTGGACCCCTAGACTGTGGGCCTGGATGTTTCCACATCTTCTTTCAGTCTTATGCGTCCCCAAGACCTGCCCCTGTCTACACAGTGCCACTCCAATGTCTCCTCCCCTCGGCCCCACTGTCCATCCCTGGCCTGAACCATCCACACCCTCCTGCCTCTGCTCCCGGCTCCCAGTCTTGTCACCCACATGGTATTTTACTGCTGCTGTAGAGAGATATTCCGAACCCAGTTGGATCTCTGCTCAATCTAAATTTCCCTTGACGGCTCCCCATGGTGCTGAGATCCAGCATAAGTTACACAGAGCCCTCTGTGATCTGCCTCCACCCTGTTCCACTCTCCCTCATGTCTTCCCCATGAAGCCACCTCTCAGCCATATGGAAACTCTCATGGTTCCCAAATGTGAGAGGCTCTCTCACCATTTGCCTGACCTGGGCTGTTTCCTCCTGGAAGCCCTGCCCTCCACGCTCTCACCCTCAGGATTCTCCTCCCTCTGTTCGGGGTTCTGAGTCCCTGAGCTCCCACCCTTCTTTTCCATCAGGCCCAAAGCCTGTGAATATACCAGGGATCAATTGCTACAGGCAGGTTCCCTGGCCTGCCTTCCCACCAGCCTGTGAGACCCTGGAGGTAATGACCTACATCTTTGTCTCCATAACCTGCACCCAACACAACATTGGGGATCTCAAAAAAAAAAATTGTGGATGAAAAAATGCCTCTCTATTCCTCTTGGACTCTTCATTCTTTAGGAAAACAAAGAGGCAGTCTATGAGTCATGATGTCTTGGACTTAGCGATGACAATTTATATGGTGTATGGCACAAATAGCTAAATGGGGGTAATCTGAGGAAAATAGGGCACTGGGTTTCTGAGGGAATTTCCTAAAAACCCCAAATTATGGTTGCCATTTCAAGGAGTGATGAAATTTCTTTTTGGCAAAGTTGTTCTCTCAAACTTCCATTCTCAGCAATAAGCTTTGTTGCGGAACAATGGCAGAGCACACCTTCAATTCTGCTTGTTTAGTTGCTCAGTTTGCAGAAACCAAGGCCAGGCCTCCAATGGGACTTTTTAAGGAAAATGGCCTTCATCTCTTGGCTCACCATGGTCTAATCAACATTTTTTTCAGGATGAGAAATTGTTTGCAGTGAATGCTGACTGCACGTTTGCTTTGTGCCATGCATTGTTCTGAGTGTGTCACAGGCATTATCTTATTTATTTCTCACAGGAGGCTGACTGCACAAGTCATTTTATCATCCCAGTTTTACAATTGAGGAAACTGAAACCACAGAGAAGTCGACTAACTTGCTCAAGGCCACACAGTTGGTAAGTGCTAGAGCCATAATTCAAACGCAGACCATCTTATCCACAATTAGCTACAATTCTGCCTTGTCATATTTTCTGTGAGGGTTTGATTTTCAATTTTGGTCCTATGATTTTTAAAGTATTATTGTGGTTCTTCTCCAGATGTCCAGAAGGTGCGTTCCCTTGGTAGGGAAGAGAGGGTATTGATATCCCCCCACGTCTCTCAGGGACCTCTCACCAACAGCTTTTACAGGGGATGTGAAGAGTTTCTTTTTTCACTGGGGCTCTCAGTTCTAATCATCTTCCACACCATTTTGTGAAAGAGGAGGTGCCGAGCTGTGCCTTTCACTGGTAGAGAAGCTTCACAAGCGCCAAAGCCCCCCTGGCCGGTCTTTCTCAATCCAGTCCACCACGTCTCATTTCAGCACATTCCCAAGTTCATAGGGACACAAACAAGAAGCCTTGGCGATACCTACACTGATACTATTCTGACCAAGAGCCCAGATTTATTCTCACCAGAGAGGTAGGGGAATGTCTCCTTCTCTAAGCTTAATGAGGTAGAATACATTCTTCTCCATTGTTACTGAGGGAAGAAGAGCTCTCTTTCTCCACAGTTACTAAAGAAGGAAAGTCTCTCCTTCTCCACAGTTACTGAGGTAGGAGAATATCTCTTCCACAGTTACTCAGGTAGCAGCACTGTCCTCTACAGTTAACAAAGTAGAATCTATTCTTCTCCACAGATAGTAAGGCAGGAGACTCTCTCCTTTTCCACAGTTACTAAGGAAGAAAAGTTTTTCTTCTCCAGTTACTGAGGAAGGAGAATCACTTTTCTCTACAATTACCGAGGTAGGAGAATCTCTTTTTATCCACAGTTACTGAAGTGGAAGAATCCATTCCTCTTTGCATTTACTGAGACAAAAGAATCTTTCTCCAGTTGCCGTGGTAGGAGAATCTCCCCTTCTCCACAGTTACTAGGTTAGAGAATAGATCTTTCTCCAAAGTTACTGAGGAAGAAGAATCCATTCTTTTTGACAATTACTTGAGCAGAAGAATCTTTTCTTCATAGTTGCTGAGATAGGAGAACCCATTCCTCTCCACATGTACTAAGGAAGGAGAATGTATTTTTTTCCACAGTAGCTGAAATAGAAGAATCTGTGCATTTGCACAGTTATGAGTTGGTAAAATCCATTATTATCTATGGGTACCAATGTAGAGGAATGTCTCTTCCTCCTCAGTCTCCACAGTTACTCAACTAGGAGAATTCATGCTTCTCTACATCTACCAAGAAGGTAAAAGAAGCCATTCTTCTCCATAGTTACTTACATAGGAAAATAAATTGTTTACCACAGTTATTGAGGTAGGAGAATCTCCTCTTTCATGCAGTTACTGATTAGGGAATTTGTTCTTCAGTTTCTGAAGTTTAAAAAATCCATTCTTGTCCAGTTACTCAAGTTGGAGAATTTACTCTTCACTGTAGATGTTGTGGTAGGATAATTCCTCCCTGCAATTACAGAGGTGGGAAAATCTCTTCTGCTCCCTTGCTGGGGTAGGAGAATCCTCTTTTTCCCAACAATTAAGGGAAGATAATATTTTTCTGCACAGTTACTGAGTGAGGAGGATCTTTCCGTTTTTCTCTACAGTTACTAAGGTAGGAGAATCTATCTTCTTTCACTGTTACTAAGGTAACACTCTTTATCCTCCTCACAATAACCAAGGTAGGAGAATTCATTTTCACAGTTACTGAAGGAAGAGAACCCATCCATTTCCAGAGTTATTAAGATAGGATAATCCATTCTTCTCCACAGTTACTGAGATACAGGAATAAATTATTCACTACAGTTACTGAGGTAGGAGAATATCTTTTTTCACACTGTTACTAATGAGGAAAATTCATTCATATACACAGTTACTGAAGGAGCTCTCTTCTTCCCAGTTACTGAGTTTTAAAATAAATCCTTCCTTCTCCAGTTATGCAGGTAGGAGAATTTATTCTTCTCCACACGTATTGAAGAGGGAGAATTCATTCTTCTCAACAGTTACTGTGGTAAAAGAATCTCTCCTTCTACAAAGTCACAGAGGAGGAGAATCCATTTTCCTCCACAGTTACTGCAGGAGTGTAATCTCTTCTTCAAAGTTCTGAATTAGAAGAATCCATTCTTCTCCACCTGTACTGAGATAGAAGAATCTCTCTTCCTTTTACTGAGGTTATGGAATTTGTTCTTCCCCATTTTTACTGAGATAAAAGAATCATTCTTCTCCACAGTTACTGAGGTAAGACAGTCCATTCTTCTTCACAGTTACTAAGGTAGGATCCATTCTTCTCAGCAGTTATTGAGGGAGAAGATTCTCTCCTTCTCTATAGTTACTGAAGTACCAGAATGTATCCTTCTCCACAGTTCCTGATGTAGAATAATAAAATCTTCTAGATACTTACTAAGGTAGGAGAATCTCTTCTCTGCAGTTACTTAGGTTGGTGATTTCATTCTTTTCTACAGTTATTAAAGGAGATCTATTCTTCCTATAGTTGTTGAGGTTAAAAAAAATCCATTATTGTCCACTGTTACTGAGATAGGAAAGTCTCTCTTTCTTTACAATTAGTGAGGTAAGAGAATTCGTTCTTCTCCACAGATACTGAGGTAAAAAAAAAAACTTTCATCCTCCACAGATATGAAAGTAACAGAATCTATTCTTCTTCTTAGTGACTGAGATAGGGGAAGCCATTCTTCTCCACATGTAAATAGTGCAATTTCTCCGTGTCCACAATTACAGATATAGGGAAATTTGTTATTCTCCATAGTTACTGGGGTAGAAGAATCCAATATTCCTCACAGGTACTGAGGCAGGAGATCTTTTCTTCCTCCAAAGACAGTAGAATTTATCATTTTTTCATAACTGAGGAGGTAAGTGAATCAATTCTTTTCCAGTTACTGAAGTAGGAGAATGCATGCATCTCAACAGTTTCTGAATGAGGAGAATTCATTTTTATCCACAGTTATAATGTAGGAGAATCTCTCCTCCACAGCTACTGATGTGGAAGAATCCTTTCTTTCCCACAGTTCCTCACATTGGAGAATCTATTCTCCACAGTTACTGAGGAGGAAAATCTCTCCATATCCACAGTTATTGAAGTAGAAGAATCTATTCCTCTCTACTTACTGAAGTAAGAGTTTCTTTCCCTTCTCCCCAGTCACTGAAATAGGAAAATTCATTTTTTCCAGTTACTGAGGTAGAAGAATCTTTCTTCACAGTTACTGAGGTTAGAGAATGTCTTCTTCTCTACAGTTACCAAGGTAGGAGAATCTCTCTTTATCCACAGTTACCTAGGTAGGAAAATCCCTCTTCTCTGTAGGAGAATCTGTTCTTCTCCATAGTTCCTGATGTAGAAAAATACATTTTCCTCCACAGTTACTAAAGTAGGAAAATCTATTCTTCTTCACAGGTACTGAGGTAAATCAGTCTTTTTCCACAGTTACTGAGGTAGGAGAATTCATTTTTCTTCTCAATTACTGAAGTAAGAGAATCTCTTCTTTCATTGTTCAACAGATTTCACTGATATAGTTCTAGGTCATTGATCCCTAGGGCAAACTGTGGCCTAGGCAGGTCATGATCCACAATGTGTCATTATGTCCTGTGTGTGATCATTGTATATTTTAGCTCCATCACCATGGATGTGGATAATGTAATCACCATGGATGACGCAGGGCTGATGCTGATGCAGCCTCTTCACTACAGAGTCAACTTGGTTCATTTCCCTGGTGGACATCCTGGTGACTCTGGGACAGAAGCAAGGCACCGGCTTTTACACCAGTGGAGTTAATTCTGTGCTTTCAACTGCTGATTGTATTTCCATTACATGGAAGGCTGAGAGTCCTCTTGCTGAAGACTGTATCTAGGAAATGCTCACATGAGAGGGTATACAAGGATCATTGTAGACTTTGTCTGAAAGCAGGGTGCAAGACCACTGTTGCTTCCAAGACTTTGGCGCGTTACACATTTCCACCTTTGTTGCCTGCAGGCATGACTGAGTTTGGCTAGTAAAATGTGAGCGAAAGGAATGTGTCACACATGTGGGTAGAAGCTTTGAGAGTGAACACATGGTTTCCCATGTTTTTACTTTCCTTCTGTTGTAACAACCAGCAATTTTCCAGTTAGAACTTCCTCAGCCTGAACTACTGAACAATATGCAGAAGAACTGCTACTGACTGGCAGTGAAAGTGCAGCATAAGCACAAAATAAACCTATTGATTTTTGTTCTTTAAGATCGTGGCATTGTTTGTTAGCACAGCATAACTTAGTCCATCCTGACTGACAACAATAAACTCTTTAGATTACTTCTCTAGGATTCATGATTCCATGTTTCCAAGCATTTTATACACTTAAATCAACATGAATGCATGGGCAGGCATATAGCCTACATAATACCTGCATTGCAAGAAAACCTAAGTCTGGAATAAACCTAAGCCCACCCATTGAAAGTAGAATGAGTATAAGGTGAACAAAAAGAATATTGGCCTTTCTGAAATGCAGGCTTTTGTTCTCTGGACAGCAAACAAGTGATCATCTCAATAATTAGTAAGACCTGTCAAAATTACTTTCCAAAGGAACAATACTATTTCACTTTATTCATGTAAGTGGAATATCTCAAGGCAAAAAAAAAAAAAAAAAAGGAATCTTTTGCAGTTATTTAGGTCAAGGAAAGCTGATCTGGGATTATCTATTTCTTCTTTCTTGTTCTCTTCTAATTCATAGATCACTTAGCTTTTCTTAAAGATACCTTTTTCAGATTGCCAGTGAAATTAAATCTACTTTATCTTCAGTCATAATCAATACTATACTTATAAAGTTTCCAGATCATTTGTTTGCAGGCCCCATAAGCTCAGAGAGCCCACTAGGCACGGCTTGTTACAACAAGGACGCAGCTGGGAATGTGCTTTGCCAGGGACTCCTTCAGCAAGCCAAGCACAGTATTCACCTTCCAGCGGCTATTTTCCAACCTTCTGAACATGTGAAGTGCCTGGTCCTCACAAGTGTGTCCTCAGATTCCTCTCATCACTGAATCTGAGCACTTTTGCTTTCAGAATGAGGCGCCTAAGGAATCAAACCTGGGTGAATATTCTGGTATCTGTTTTGCATCTGATGTTACCCGAGAGGCCACCGCAGCATTCCATGATGTGGACATTGGTCTAGGCCTCATTTTGTGATCCTTCCTGCCACCAGCCTGTTCCCTCGCTCACCATCAATGACTATCTTCCGCCCTATAGCCACAGCTGCACACATAGATGACGGACCTGTTGGTGCTGTGTTTACCTAAAGTTCCTTCCAAACAGCACTGCAGTCTGAGTCTGAAGAACTCCAGGAGGCAGAGCTCTTCCTATGTCTGCTGCAGGGCCAAGGTAGATGCTAGGTCTTCAGCAATTTTGCTATTTTTCCTAGCAGTGTTCTCATGTGTGTCTGGGCTTTGGAGCTCGACTGACACTCCTTTGCCTCGGTTTTCAATAATGACCATTTTCCTAGTAGACTCCTCCTCCTGTCTGTTCTCTGTTTGGTGAATGATTATTTCTACCCAGTTGTGAAAGAAGGAAACTGAAAATCATATTTCACGTATGCCTTTCACTCATGGATCCTTCCTCCCTGCTCGTTATCACAACCGTCAAAGCAAAAGAGAGGGACGCCTCCTAGAGACTTGTTTTCTCTTTGTCTCTCACTGACTCTGTTTACAGCCTCCTCGCTGGCCGTTGGGCCTCCACACTCCACAACGCGGCATTTCTAAGTATTTAATCTGCTTATTTAGCTGCTGCTTAGAATCGAGGGTAAAACGGGAACTTGGTGATGTGATGGATGAGGCTGGAACCCTCTGCGCTTCCCAGGCTTGTGTCTTCTCTCCGAGTCCCAAATGCCGCTGCACGCACATCCTCTTGCGTCCTGGCTTCATTGTTCATCTCCTGGCAGTCAGGTGCTGTCCTCTGCCATGCTCCCTCTGTCCTTTTCATCCTGTTTTGGCCTGATGAAAGCTGCCGCTCTAGTTTTTGCCACATAAAAGGACAAGCAAGCCAGAGCCCTCTTCCCCACCACCTTGCAGTGTGGCCTGTGGTTTCCATTTGGCCTCTCTCCCCAGTTGGCATGGCCACTGTGTTGTTTGTCTCTCTGCCAGCAGCAAATTAGGAAGGTCCTTTGGAGAGACCTTTGTGGAAGGGAGCAGCTTCCTCCCTCAGGGAAGCCTCTTGTGCAGCCAGGACTTTGCGCTCTGGCCTGTGACCTCCCCGCCTGTGACCTCCCCACCAGCAGCCCCCGCGTGAAGGGAGGAGAGAGCTCCAGGGGGCAGACGCGAAGGGAAGAGAGAGCTCCAGGGGGCAGACGCACTGGCCCGGCTGCTGGCCTGGCCCGGCTGTCCTCACTGGGCAGGGCTGTGGGAGTTCACGGAGGGAACCTGCAGTTCCTTTTTCTTTCTCACAGACGCTCCTGCAGGCAGAGATAAGCACCTCAGGACACACTTGGACCTCCCAATCTCAGATCTCAGTCCGGTCCCAGCCCCGGCCTGGCATCGTGTTGGGCACCGCCTTAGGCCCTGTGCCTGTCCTCAGTTGCACTCGTCACCGTTGTGGCTAAATAATCAATCATGCAAATTGCCAGTTGGTATCTGCTCTTGAAGGCCGGGAGTTTGTCTTACTCACCGCTACATTCCGAGACCTGGCACCCAAAGATGTGCTGCCGGAGGTTGTTTCAGCTCTCTCCTGCCTCCTTCTTCCCTCCTCCTTCCCTCTGACCTTCTTCCCTCTCCTTTCCCTTTCAAAGTAATGGAATAGGGGGAGCCAAGCTACACAGAGTAAGCAGTCAGAGAGCCCAGGCTCCAAGGTCCCAGCAGGGGCACCCCATCCCTGGTGCCAGAAGGTCAGAGGAGACCCCAGAAGGCGCTGACCTTTGGTGGGATGCATGGAGACCCTCCCCAAGTCCCTCAGGGAATCCCCTCAGTGCCGCTTCTGCCTCACCTCACTGCCCTGACCATGCTGCAGGAGCCTACTTCCTCCCTCAGGCCCTGGGTGTGATGGGAAGCAGCAGCAGGCAGTACAGGGGAGTCAGACACCTGGCAGGTGATGGCTCCTGCTCTAAAACCAAACACATGCCCCAGGAAAAAGGTACCCATTGGCTTCTTAATACAAAGGCAGTGCATCATATTGATTCAAAATGAGAAAATATAAATACAAATATACATAATTAGGGGAAAATCTTGACTGCCAACACTTGGGTGCATATTCTTCCAGTGTTCTTCTAGGAGTGTGTGTCGATAGGTTTCTAAAGCAATTTACGGCCGCACCTTAGATCCTACCGTGTGATCTAGTCTTTTCACTTGATAATATATGAGAAGCAAATGTATAGCTACATTTCTTTTAGAACAAAGTTTAGAATTAGTCAAAGAGCCACTTATGTTCCAGAAAAATGTATACAAAGCGTGTTGGGCAGGTTGTATTCACTCTTGACACCATCCCAGCATACCAGTAATGGGAGCATTAATGGAGCAGACAACAGGTTGTGTGTGGTGTGCATGCGTGTGCCATGGGCACGGTGTGTTTACACATCCAACAGTATTCCTCAAGTGATGTTTACGTATCAGACACTATTTTTGGAGCCTAGAAGACTTCTCAATAAGAACCGCAATGTTCTTCTCATGGAGTTTCTATTCTGGGGGATGTGATTGTTTGAACAATTGTTTGAACATAGAATACAGGTTACAAGAAAGAGGAACATGCTTGGTGCCAAAATATTTTTTATTACAGATAACTTTTAAAATATCAAAATTCTTAAAAATCGGTGCCTTGTATTGCAACTGAAGGCAAGCCTTAAGACACTGCACTCTGATTCACCTGTTCTGAGCATTCATTCAAATTTCTCCAAAATAGCTACATCTTTACCTAAGAGAAAGTGGCACATTACCCCAATTTTACAGAAATTTTTATGGCCCGAATTCAATGCATTAACACAGATTTAATAAACTGTGAACCAAAAATACAATTCCAAGTCCCCCCACCCCTGCTCCCCGCCACACAGTGCAACCATCTGAAAGGACTTCCTCCTCCGCCAGGGTGCCCTTAAAATCTCACCTGAAAGACTGGTTCAGGCCATGATGGGAAGTAGGGGCTGGACAGGACTCATGATACCTCTCTGGCATTAACATTGAACAGACCTTAAGTCTGATAAGAGACATTTACAATCTATTCTCTCTGAAGCCTGTTACCTGAAGGCTTCATCTGCACAATCAGAACTTTGGTTTCCACAACTTTTCTTAACCCAGACATTCCTTCCTATTGAACCTTGCTCCATTCATTCTTCCTATTTATCTTTAGGTAACCAATTGTCTACCAGAAAAATGTTTAATTTACCTATAACCTGGAAGCCCCCCTTCAATATACCAATTAGCTTCTTAATACGAAGGTAGTGTATATATACAGATTCAAAATGAGAATCAATTTGTATCAGTTTGTTGTCCTGCTTTTCTCGAACCAATGTATTTCTTAAATGTATTTGATTGAAGTCTCATGTCTCTCTAAAATCTATAAAACTAAGCTGCGCCCCGACCACCTTGGGCACGTGTTCCCAGGACCTCCTGAGGGCTGTGTCACTGGCCATGGTCACTCACATTTGGCTCAGAATAAATCTCTTCAAACATTTTACAGAGTTTGACTTGTTTCATTGACTAAACTTTAATTCTCTATCTAATACAAAATTGACAGCTCAAAGCAATAGCCCAGGGCTGGGGGTGGAGTTAGGTGGAGGTGAGTTTAACGAGACATGTCCCCTGGGGAGTGGGTGGCAGTACTAAATGCTCTATCCCTGTGCGTGAGAGTCCTGGGAACTGAGGAGGGCTCCTGAGTGTCATGGTGTAGCTCATCTTCTTCAGGTACGCTGACAAGAGAGCACAGCCACATGGTCTCCACGGGTTGTCGTGACTCTGAGTCTTCATTTCACTGGAAATCTGGTGCTGCAGGTGCGAACTGTGCTTTGCTGCCCTGCTCTGATTCCCCGTTGCCTCTCAGAGGCTGTTCGCATCCAGAAACGCCAGTTCCCTAACACCCTAAGCTCGGTCCTGTCCTCCTCTACCTCCACCAGCTGTGGCTGTTCTCTTTAAAGCCTTGACTTAGCTAACAGAGAGTCTCCACCTTCCAGTGAGTTGAAAAGGTAAATGGTTGCATCCTCCTCAAAATGGAAAGCCTCATAAACTCAGTTCCGCCGTGTGAAGGGAACATTCTGTGGTCTCAGTTAAGGAGTTACCTGGAGCTCACATGTGGGGTCCCAGCATCTCCAGAGTTGCTGCCCTTCCTTCAAGGGTTCCAGGAAGGTGACCTTGAGCCTGGAGCTCACATGCAGGGTCGCAGCATCTCTGGAGCTGCTGCCCTTCCTTTGAGGGTTCCAGGAAGGTGACCTTGAGCCTGGAGCTCACATGCAGGGTTGCAGCATCTCTGGAGCTGCTGCCCTTCCTTTGAGGGTTCCAGGAAGGTGACCTTGAGAACCTGCATGAACCCCTGGTCTCTCTGTGGCCCTGACCCTCCTGCAAGCAAGTTAGCAGGCCTGGGGACAGAGCAGTGGAGACAGGTTCCTAAGAGGCGCCCCGTCCAGCCTGGAGTGTCCATGGTGTCCAGAGAAGCCCGGCTGGCTGAGAGGTGCCAATATAGGATGTGCGTGGAGCTTCCTCCACACCAGCCCCATTTCTAGGAATGCACCACTTGAATGCGGTTGAACACGTCTATACCACCTACCCCAGGTCTGCTGCCTTGGACCCTGGGGCACCAGCCTCTGCATCTCCTGGTGCCCCTGCACCGCCCCCCGGCTTACCGGTCTGTGCAGATCTGGCTTTCTGGGCAGCTCACTGTGCAGTGTAAATTAGCATTTCCCTATCCTAATCTGCATGGCACACACACACATTAGGAGATAAAAAAGGCTGAGGGAAAACAGGCCCCGCTTCTCGCGGACGCTTAATAAACAGTAATCAGTGGGAAGGAGGCTGAGGGGGCCCAGCTCATTATCCCTCTAAGGAGCAGGGCCAGTGGGGGGTGGGATGGAGTCCTGTGTCTGCTGCTATAAAGAAATCATTTGAGAAATTTCTAGGGTAACTGGGGTGAAAAATTACAAACAATGTCTATTTTGAGCATAAACTCTTGCTGCTTAGTTACCAGCCCCAGCAAACATCTTCAGGATGTTCTTTAAGACGAACAAAACAAAAAGACAAACAACAACAGCGTCTGTCCTGGCAGCCAGGAGGCCGGGCCGCAGAGCTGCCCCAGGTGGCGGCTCTTTGTCATGCTAATGCCCAAGCCGCTTTTCAAGGTTTTCACCTGAGGCCTCGCTGCCCAGGGCTGCCTCGGTGGAGTAACCTAGGTAACTCCAGGAATGCTGCGCTCCGGGGTGCCATGCTGACTTGGGGACCGGGCTCATTAAAACACCTGGCACATCGGCGTGGTTTTGACCATCTGCTTGTCACACTCATAAAATTTTGATTTCTAACATCACGGCAGAGGATACCAGACTCAGTGAGTCTCCCCCGCTGCCCTCACGGACCTTCCTCGCTGCCTCTGTCTGCAGTGTGATTCCAGAATGACCTCTGTGGGCTGCTGCTTCTTCAAATGCATGCATATTTCGGCCATGCAGCAACCCACCAGGTCACAGAGTGTGTTCCTTCTGCAGAATGCACGTTTTGTCTGATTTATGGCCTGTACTCTTGGGAGGAAGGGCTAAAGGGGTTGCCGGGGGTGGGGGGGGAGGGGGTGGGGGTTGGTGTCTCGGGAAGATTTTCTTTTTGCTAGACTGGTTAAATTCCAGCCTCTCCTTGTGCTGGGAAGCCTCCTCTGGACAGCGCTGGCTCCTTTGATTGGACTCATAAGCAGTTGCTGCAGCTGCCTGGGCTGCTTACATTGCTCTAGCCCAGGGTTCCTCAGCAGTATGGACACTTGGAGCCGGATGACTCTGTTCCTGGAGACTGCAGTGCCTTGTAGACAGTTTCACAGCATCCCTGGCTGCATCCCTCTCAACACCAGCAGAGAGAGCCAAAAATATCTCCAGACATTGGCAAATGTGCCCCCAGGGCACCATTCCACCCTTGAGAACTGCTGGTCTAGTCTGTTCTTTCAGTTAGGTTTTGCACCAGTGGGGCTTTCTGTCAGCACAGAGGAAATCTGATCAGGACCAGCTACATAGTTCCCAGAGCCTGGTGCAAAATGAACATGCAGGATCCCTTGTTCCAAGGTCATTAAGACTTTCAGCATGGTGAAGGCAGAGAACCGGGTAGGGCTCTGTGTGCTGGTGCAGCCGTGGGGTCAGCCCTGAAGCCACAATATGCCTTCTGCCTTGGTACAGTGCTGTCCCTGTAGTGATGATCTAAGCAAGCCCTGATCTTTAGGTTGAGACACCCGGGCCAGGGGGTCATGGGTCCCCTCTTACCTCTGACCCTGGTTTTGTGCTGTATGGTTTTGTCACCAAGGAAGAGCCCTGAGTTCTCTCCCACAGACCCACAGGGTGGGTCCTGACCTCTGTGGGTCTCAGCCTAGCAAAGCCTTAGCTGTCTCTGAAGCTTTGACCCATGTGATATGGTATAGCTGTGTCCCCACCCAAATCTCATCTTGAATTGTAGCTCCCATCATCCCTATGGTGTTCTGGGAGGGACCCAATGGTAGGTAATTTAATCATGGGGGTGGTTACCCTCATGCTGCTGTTCTTGTGAAGTGAGTGAGTTCTCATGATATCTGGTGGTTTTATGAGGGGCTTTCCCCCCTTTGCTCAGCACTTACTCTTCCTGCCATCATGTGAAGAAGTAAGTGTTTGTTTCCGCTTCTGCCGTGATTGTAAGTTTCCTGAGGCTTCCCCAGTGATGCTGAACTGTGAGTCAATTAAACCTCTTTCTTTTATAAATTACCCAGTCTCAAGTATGTCTTTATTAGCAGTATGAAAATGGACTAATACAGTAAACTTGTACTGCAGAGAGTGGGGTGCTGCTATAAGGATACCCAAAAATGTGGAAGTGACTTTAGAATTGTATAACAGGCAGAGGTTGGAACAGTTTGGAGAGCTCAAAAGAAGATAGAAAAATATGGGAAAGTTTGGAACTTCTAGAGACTTCTTGAATAGCTTTGCCCAAAATGCTGATAGTGATATGGACAATGGAGTCCAGGCTGAGGTGATCTCAGGTGGAGATGAGGAACTTGTTGGGAATGGGAGTAAAGGTCACTCTTGCTATGCAAGGAGACTGGCAGCATTTTTCCCCTGCCCTAGAGATCTCTGACACTTTGAACTTGAGAGAGATGATTTAGGGTATCTGACAGAAGAAATTTCTAAGCGGTAAAGCATTCAAGAGGAAGCAGAGCATAAAAGTTTGGAAATTTTGCAGCCTGGTGATGTGATAGAAAAGGAAACCACATTTTCTAGGGATAAATTGAAGCCTGCTGTAGAAATTTGCATAAGTAACAAGGAGCCGAATGTTTATCACCAAGACAATGGGAAAAATGTCTCCAGTGCATGTCAGAGACCTTCATGTCAGCCTCTCCCATCACAGACCTGTAGGCCTAGGAGGGAAAAATGGTTTCCTGGGCTAGGCCCAGGGACCCCCTGCTCTGCACTGCCTCAGGACATAGTGCCCTGCTTTTCAGCTGCTTCAGCTCCAACCATGGCTAAAAGAGGCCAAGGTACAGCTCAGGCCATTGCTTCAGAGGGTATAAGTCTCAAGCCTTAGTGGCTTACATGTGGTGTTGGTCCTGCGGATACACAGAAGTCAAGAATTGAGGTTTGAGAACCTCCTCTTAGATTTCAGGTGATGTGTGGAAATGCCTGGATGTCCAGGTAGAAGTTTGCTGCAGGGGTGGAGTCCTCTTGGAGAACCTCTGCTATGGCAGTGTGAAAGGGAAATGTAGGGTCGGAGGTCCCACACAGAGTCTCCACTGGCACACTGCCTAGTAGAACTGTGAGAAGAGGGCCACCCTCCTCCAGACTCCAGAATGATAGATCCACTGCCAGCTTGCACTGTGTGCCTGGAAAACCTGCAGACACTCAATGCCAGCCATAAAAGAAGCTGGAGTTGGGGGCTGTACCTTGCAAAGCCACAGGGGCAGAGCTACCCATGGCCATGGGAGCCCACCTCTTACATCAGCATGACCTGGATGTGAGACATGAAGTCAAAGGAGATCATTTTGGAACATTAAGTTTTAATGGCTGCCCTATTGGATGTCAGACCTGCATGGGGCCTATATCCCCTTTGTTTTGGCAAGTTTCTTCCATTTGGAACAGAAACATTTACCCAGTGCCTGTGCCCCCATTGCATCTGGGAAGTAACTAACTTGCTTTTGATTTTACAGGCCAATATGCAGAAGGGACTTGCCTTGTCTCAAGGAGACTTTGGATTTTGACTCTTGTGTTAATGCTGGAATGGGTTAAGACTTTGGAGGACTGTTGGGAAGGCATGATTGTGTTTTGAAATGTGAGGACATGAGATTTGGGCGGGGCCAGGGGTGGAATGATATGGTTTGGCTGTGTTCCCACCCAAACCTCATCTTGAGTTGTAGTTCCCATAATCCCCATGTGTCATGGGAGAGACCCAGTGGGAGGTAATTGAATCATGGGGTTGGTTACCTCCATTCTGTTCTTGCAACAATGAGTGAGTTCTTACAAGATCTGACAGTTTTATAAGGGGCTTTCCCCTCTTGTGGTCAGCACTTCTCCTTCCTGCTGTCATGTGAAGAAAGATATATTTCCTTTCCCTTCTGCCGTGATTGTAAGTTTCCTGAGGCCTCCCTGGCCAGACTGAACTGAGTCAATTAAACCTTTTTCCTTTATAAATTGTGCAGTCTCCAGTATGTCTTTATTAGCAGCATGAGAATGGACTAATATGGCAAGGTAGGGGTGGAGGGAAGCAGTCTTAGCCTCCCTGGCAGCTGTAACACCCCAGCTTTGCAAGGGTCATGAGGACAGGACAGCAAATGAGTCAGAAGCCATTCTGAATCTCTTCCCATCAGAACAGACCTCAGATGAGCCATGGCAGAGAGAAAAGGGCAGCTCACAAGCTTCAGAAACTTCCACATCTCTAGGTCCAGGTTCAGGTAAGGCCAAAGCACTCTCCCATGCCTCTGTCAAGGGATGGGCAGAAATTAGGCTGAAAGACAAAAGCCACAGTCAGTACACAGGGCAAACAAAGCCGTTGTTAAGGGTGGGCACGGGACTTCACACAGGGAAACTGTGACCCTGGAGACAAGGAAACCATGGGTCCAATTTCAAATGGACTGTCCCATCCCTAATGGGGTCATTCATCTGGAGACTCCCATTCATAGCGAAGCTGGGGTTGACCAGGCCAGTCCCGACAGATGGCTGAGTCTAGGAAGGTGTCTTCCAGACTGCACTGGAGCACAGCTTCCAGCAGGGGCGCTGTTCCCTGGAAGGGCTGAGGCTCCAATCCTGTCAGGACCAGAGAGGCAGGGTGTGGGCCCTGCGGCATTGTAGCCACAGTGCAGGGCACATGACCGACTACTGCAGGGAGGCTTCCTTTTCCTGTGCCTGTGATGCTGCACTGCCAGGCCTGGCCTCCTGCTCTGGAGTCTGCTGTGATGACATAAATGTGAAATGAGGTGTGATATGGTTCGGCTGTGTCCCCACTCAAATCTCATCTTGAATTCCTGTGTTATGGGAGGTTCCCAGTGGGAGGTAATTGAGTCACGTGGGCATGTCTTTCCCATGTTATTCTTGTGATAATGAATAAGTCTCACAAGATCTGATGGTTTTATAAGGGGGAGTTTCCCTGCATCAGCTCTCTTCTCTTGTCTGCCACTTTGTGAAACATGCCTTTCACCTTCCACCATGATTGTGAGGGCTCCCCAGCTATGTGAAACTGTAAGTCCATTAAACCTCTTTCTTTTGTAAATTGCCCAGTTTTGGGTATGTCTTTACAGCAGTGTGAAAATGGACTAATACAGTAAACTGGTGGTGCAGACAGTGGGGCGATGCTGAAAAGATACCTGAAAATGTGGAAGTAACTTTGGAACTGGGTAACAGGCAGGTGTGGAACAGTTTGGAGGGCTCAGAAGAAGACAGGAAAATGTGAGAAAGTTTGAAACTTCCTAGAGACTTGTTGAATGACTTTGCCCAAAATGCTGATAATGTTATGGACAATAAAGTCCACACTGAGCTGGTCTCAGAGGGAAATGAGGAACTTGTTGGGAACTGGAGCACAGGTGACTCTTGTTATGTTTTAGCAAAGATATTGGTGACATTTTGCCCCTGCCCTAGAGATTTGTGGAACTCTGAACTTGAGAGAGATGATTTAGGGTATCTGCCAGAAGAAATTTCTAAGCAGCAAAGCATTCAAGAGGTGACTTGAGTGCTGTTAGAGACATTCAGTTTTATAAGGGAAACAGAGCATAAAGTTCAGAAAATTTGTAGCCTGACAACGTGATACAAAAGAAAAACCCATTTTCTGAAGGGAAATAATTCAAGCTGGCTGCAGAAATTTGCATAAGTAATGAGGAGTCAAATGTTAATCCCCAAAACAACAGGGAAAATGTCTCCAGGGCATGTCAGAAGTCTTCACAGCAGCCTCTCCCATCACAGACCTGGAGGTCTAGGAGGAAAAAGTGGTTTTGGAGCCCAGAGTTCCTGTGCTATGTGCAGTCTAGGGACTTGGTGCCCTGCATCCCAACTGCTCTAGCCATGGCTGAAAGGGGCCAACATAGAGCTCAGGCCATGGTTTCAGAGGGTGCAAGCCCCAAGTCTTGGCAGCCTCCACATGATGTTGAGCCTGCAAGTGCACAGAATGATTGAGGTTTGGGAACCTCTGCCTAGATTTCAGAGGTTGTATAGAAATGCCTGGATGTTGAGGCAGAAGTTTGCTGCAGGGGTGGGCTCTCATGGAGAACCTCTGCTAGGACAGTGCAGCAGGGAAATGTGGGATTGGAACCGTGACACAGAGTCCCTATGGGGGCACTTCCTAGTGGAGCTGTGAGAAGATGGCAGCCATCATCCAGACTCCAGAATGTGAGATCCATTGACAGCTTGCAATCTATGCCTGGAAAAGCTGCAAACACTCAACACCAGCCCATGAAAGCAGCCAGGAGGGAGGCTGTACCCTGCAAAGCCACACAGGGGCAGAGTTTCCCAAGACCGTGGGAACCCACCTCTTCTATCAGTGTGATCTGGATGTGAGACATGGAGTCAAAGGAGATCATTTTGGAGCTTTAAGATTTGATTGTCCCACTGGATTTTGGACTTGCATGGGGCCTATAGCCTCTTTGTTTTGGTGAATTTCTCCCATTTGAAATGACTGTATTTACCCAATGCCTGTACCCCTGTTGTACCTAGGAACTAACTAACTTACTTATGATTTTACAGGTTCATAGGTGAAAGGACTTTCCTTGTCTCAGATGAGACATTGGACTGTGGACTTTTGAGTTAATACTGAAATGAGTTAAGATTTTGGGGGACTGTCAGGAAGGCATGATTGGTTTTGAAATATAAGGACATGATATTTGGGAGGGGCCAAGGGCAGAATGACATGATTTGGCTGTGTGCCCATCCAAATCTCATCTTGAATTCCCAGGTATTTGAATCGTGGGGGCAGGTCTTTCTTGTGCTGTTCTGGTGATGGTGAATACGTATCACAAGACCTGATGGTTTCATAAGGGGGAGTTTCCCTCCACAAGCTCTCTCTTCACCTACTGCCATCCATGTAAGAAGTGACCTGCTCCTCCTTGCCTTCCACCATGATTGTGAGGTTTCCCAGCCACATAGAACTGTGAGTCCATTAAACCTGCTTCTTTTGTAAATTGTCCGGTCTTGGGTATATCTTTATTATCAGCATGGAAATGGACTAACACAAGGTGGGAAGGAGGGGATGGCTGGGGTCCCTGCCCAAGCCACTCCAGGCCCACTGCTGGGGAGGGCAACATTGGGCTGCTGCAGTGCAGGTGGTCTTAGTTGGGGGGGGGTGAGATTTGCATGGGGTAAGGGCCCCACCCATCCTCCTTCCCTTCTTGCCAACCCTGGCCTCATTGGTTTTGTCACCCCTGGGAACCACCTAAGAGAGACAGCAAGGTTGCCTCCAGGGGGACAGCAGCAGGACCCCCCAACAGTGCAGACAGAGGGACATGGGGCATCTGATATGGCCAGAGCTGTTGACAGTAGCCAGGCAGGTACACCCAACAGGAATCTGATGTGAGCCATGACTCTGGCTGGAAGTGAGTTTGCTGTTCACAGATGGCCCTGGCTCCTCCGTGAGTGCCTAAAGCTGGCAGCAGTGTATGCTTGTCTGAGACTCACTGCTTAAACTGCATGCAGGGAGGATGCTGGGCACTGAGTGACCCAACTGGCCTGCTGCCCTGTGATGAGGATGGGCGATTTGGAGCCATCACCCAAAGGCAGAGCTTCCAAGGCTGTTTAGTGTCAATTTGGAGCCCGAGAAGCAGGAATGCCTTATCAATAAAAAGAGTCAAAATCTGTAAAATATTTGAAGAGATTTATTCTGAGTCAAATATGAGTGACCTTGGCCTGAGATACAGCCTCAGGAGGTCCTGAGAACATGTGCCCAAGGCGACTGGCCTACAGCTTGGCTTTATACATTTTAGGGAGATGTAAGGCATCAGTCAATACACGTCAGGTGCACATTGCTTCAGTCTGGAAAGGAGGGACAATGGGAAGTCAGGGGGCGGTGGGGGGGCTTCCAGGTCATAGGTGGATTCAAAGATTTTCTGATTGGCAATTAGTTGAAAGAGTTGTTATTATCTTAAAAAGTAGAATCCACAGGAAGGCAGTGTCTGGGTTGTGGAGACCAAGGTTTTCTCATGCAGACGAAGCCTCCATGTAGCAGGCTGCAGAGAGAAGAGATTGTAATTCTTCCTATCAGGCTTAAAGTCTGTGCTGATGTTCTTGCTGGTCAGCTTTTCCGGGTTCCAGCGGTTGGGGGTATAATGAGGCATGTCTGACCCCCACTTCCCGTCATGATGTTCTTGCTGGTCAGCTTTTCTGAGTTCCAGCGATTGGGGGTATAACCCCCGCTACCCGTCATGGTGTTCTTGCTGGTCAGCTTTTCTGGGTTCCAACGGTTTGGGGGTATAACGAGGCATCTGACCCCCACTTCCCGTCACAGTGTCCTTGCTGGTCAGCTTTTCCCAGGTTCCAGCGGTTAGAGGGTATAATGAGGCATGTCTGACCCCCACTTCCCATCACAGCCTGAAGGAGTTTTTCAGGTTAACTTCGGAATGCCTATGGCTGAGAGATGGGGCCCATTCAGATCCTCGTGGGAGCTTAGAATCTTATTTTTGGTTTATACCTTGAGTCACTTCATTCTCAAGGTCAGTGATTCAGAATATGTTTTGGAAACATAAATGTTAAATGGGCTGAGTGTGGCAAGACCTTGTTACTTCACTCATTTTAAAGGCCCTGAAACATCCAGACTTTCTCTGGGCCACTTCAGAGCAAAGCACAGTGATTTGTGTAAGCCTTAGGTAGAATACAAAGCT
This sequence comes from Macaca fascicularis, assembly GCF_037993035.2. Lineage (NCBI taxonomy): Eukaryota > Metazoa > Chordata > Mammalia > Primates > Cercopithecidae > Macaca > Macaca fascicularis. The sequence continues at coordinate 1,042,070 of NC_088378.1, forward strand.
TACACTGGATGCGCAAGAACATGAACAGTAGGAGTCTACCTTGCCTTCTAAAACACCAAGACTTTTATTCATACAGAGACAGGGACTCAGAAGCTTGCCATGCACTGAACTTTTTCACGACACAAAGGGGCTATGTTTATCACTTGTTTGAACACATTTTTTGTCTTTATTTTAAAAAAAACATGATTTTTTGTAATGTCCTCCTTATTATATCACAAGAATACTCTGTACAAATATTAGAAAATATGAAAAGTGTAAAACAGAACATGAGAAATCAACACCACCACAAGCTCGAGGCGGCCACTTTGGAGGCTCCACACTGCCTTTTCCTCTTCCCTTCATACTTAGCTTTGCGTTCTCAGGAGCACTGCATCCACCAAACACAGAAGGCGTTGACTTGGCCCTCGCAAAGCTCCATCCCAGGGATGAGGGAACTGCCTGCGAGGAGGATGCGGAGGACACAGGGACCCAGCCTGCAGACACACGGACTCGCTGGTCATGGCGGTCGTTTCCTGGGAGTCACATCTCATCCTGTGGCTGCAGGATCTCTCCAAGGTCACACTTTTGGCCTTGTCAATTGAAACGTGCGTTTGGAGAGGGGTGGTTTTGTAGCTGTGACCATTCTGGTTCACATTGTCTGTGGCCCAAGGAAGGAAGGACCCCACATCACTTTCTTCCGGGGGTCCCTAACCCAGTACAAGGCCCTGGAGAGAAATATGCCCTAGGAAAGATTTGATTCATGAGTGAATAAATAGATGAGTGAACTTTGCAAAAAAAAAAAAAAAAAGAAAAAACAAATACTTTTGTGTAGCTAAGACAAACTACTTTTCACCTCAGTTTGTCTAAGGTAAGGAGAAGGGTTAACTCAATTTCTGACAAACCTGACTCCACGAACACTCACCATCCACTCTCCTGTCTCGTTCTCTCACTCGTTAGAAAACTGTTTCCTGACTGTCTGCTCTAGATCATTCCACACTTTCAGATAGACGAGGGGTTCATGTGCACCCAACCGATCCCTCCATGGAATGGGCTGGCTCCAGGCAGACGTGTCCCAGTGGAGTGTCCGGAGCTTACTGAACGTCCCTGCACCAAGATGTTCCTGCCCCCAGGGGCTCCCTGAGGTGGGAGCCATCGGTGTCAGGCCTCTGGCCAGGGGCTGGGGGTTGTGAGTCACTCTCATGGTGTTGCTGAGGAAGTGGAAGAGGCAGGCAGAGCAGAGACAGAAGAATCCATGCCTCGTACACAAGTGTGGTTCCAGCCATGGAGAGTTCCAGCCTTGGAGAATTCCAGGCGGCTTGGGTAGGGCACCCACCTGTTCAGCACCTTGATGGTGAGGGAACCACTTTTCTGTCCAGCAAAAGCCTCTCCAGCCAAGAAGAGGTGTCCTGGTTCCTGGGAGATGACTCAGCAATGTTGGGATGACGTTGCTGGTTCTCAAACTTCCTCAAAGTCTGTAGGCACGGCGATGGCTCAGGAGACGGTGACCACAGCGTCTGGCTATAATGCCAGTCCCAAGACTTAGAAGAACCTCTAAAATGTATTTTGTTTCTCCCTGGGTACATTTGGAAACACATTCCCAGCAAGTCACATGCACACATTCACCAAGAGCACTTCTTAGGGTCGCTGGGAGGTGCCATTCATCTGTTGGAACAGGGTCACCCCAGGGCATGGGAGGGGAGGCTCCACAGAGAGCCAAGGAGTGGGTGCTGTCCTGGCAGCCATCAGACTTGCCTGGAAACACCAACCTCAGGGCAAGTGCCCAGTGCCCACTGCTCTCATCAGCACCCACCTCTTACCCTTGCTCAGTGGTGAGGTCCTTGGGGGCCAGGGTAATTCTTCAGTAGGACACCCCACAGTGTGCATGATCTTAGCCATTTCTAGGTGTTTGGCTCCTTGGTGTTAAGTAAACCCATACTGTTGTACAGCTAGTCCAGAGCCTTTTCACCTCCTCCCCATTCAACACTCAGTCCCTGCTGCTTCCCCTGCCCCCACGCCCACCTTCCTGCTTTCTCACTCCGGGATGTGACTCCTCTAGGGACCTCATGAAATGGGGTCATGCAGGACTTGGCTGTCTGTGACTGGCTCATTCCAGTGAGCCTGGTGCCCTCAAAGGTCGTCCACGTTGTAGCATGTGTTGGAATTTCCTTCCTTTTGAGGCTGAGTGCTGTTCCACTGTGTGTACGCACACAACACACACATACACACAACACACACGTACATACACCAACACAACACACACAACACACACATATACAACACACACATGTACCTACACCAACACACACAACACACAGCACACACAACACACACGCATACATACAACACACACAACACACACATACACACAACACACATGTACATACACCAGCATAACACACACAACACATACAACACACACATACACAAACGACACACATACATGTACATATACCAATACAAAACACAACACACAACACAACACAAACACACAACACACACAACACACGCATACATACAGCACACACAACACACACATACACACAACACACACGTACATACACCAACACAACACATACAACACACGTACATACACCAACACACAACACACACACCATACACACGACACACACAACACACGACACAAAACACACAACACACACATACACACAACACACACGACACAAAACACACACAACACACAACACATACACACAACACACAACAGACATAACACACACACAACACATACAACACACACAACACGCAACACACACAACACACACAACATACACACACACACTTTGTTTATCCACTGATCTATTGATGGACACTTGGGCTGCTTCCATGTTTTAACCACTGTGAATAACGCTGCTGGATTGTACGAATATCTCTTCATGACCCTGCCTTCAATTCTTTTGCATATACACCCAGAAGTGGGATTGCTGGATACTACGCTCATTTTATGTTTATTTTGTGAGGAATTGCCTTAGTGTTTTCCACAGCAGCGGCACCATTTGACCTTCCTGCCCACAGGGAACAAGGGTTCCAATTCCTCTTCACCTTTGCCAACAATTTTTAACTTCTGTTGATAGTGGTCACCCGGTGAGATCTCACTGTGGTTTGGATTAGCATTTCCCTCATGTTTAGTGGTGTTGAGCATCTTTTCATGTGCTTGCTGTCCATTTGTATACCAGCTTTAGAGAAATGTCTACTCAAGTCCCTCGTCCATTTCTAAATTGGGTCATTTGGTTTTTGTTATTGAGTTTTAGGAGTCCTATAAATATTCCGGATATCAACCCCTCGCCAGATACACGATTTCCAAATATTTTCTCCCATCCATAGGTTGCCTTTCCTCTGTCAATTGCGTCCTTTGATGTACAGAAGTTTTAAAATTTTAATGTAGTTCCATTTATCTATTTTTGCTTTTATTGTCTGTGCTTTTGGTGTCATAGGCAGGAAATTCTTGACAAATCCAATGTTATAAAACTTTCCTTTATGTTTTCTTTTAAGACATTTACAATGTTGGGTCTTGCATTTAGGTCTTTGACCTATTTTGAGTTAATTTTTGTTCCTAGTGTAAGTGTCCCGCTTCATTCTGTCGCATGTGGACAGCCAGGTTTCCCAGCGTCATCTGAAAAGGCCATCCTTTCCTCGTGGAATGGTCTTGATGCGTGCATTGAAAGTCATTTAGCCACAGATGTGCATTTCTGAGCCTTCTATTCTAGTCTGTTGCTCTATACATCTGTCTTTTTTTTCTGCCAGTACCACACCGTTTGGTTACTATACCTTCATAGTAATATTTGAAATCAGAAACTGTGAGTCATCTTTCTTTTTTATTTTCAAGATTGTTTTTGGCTAATCAGGGTCCCTTGAGACTCTATGTATGAATTTTAGGATTAATTTTTTCATTTGCACAAAATACCATTGGGATTTTGGTAGGAATTTGATAGAATTCCTAGAGACTACTTTGCGTGTTGTGAATATCTTAACAATATTAAGTAAACACGAGATGCCTTTCCATTTATTTGTGCCTTCTTCAATTTCATTTAGAAATGTCTTGTAGTTTTCAATGTACAAATCTTTCACCTCCTTGGTTACGTTCATTTTGAGGTATTTTATTCCTTTTCGAGGCTCTTGAACCTGGATACTTTTCCCGATTTCCTTTTTGGATTATGCATTGTTCGCGTATAGAAACACAACTGATGTTTGTTGATTTTGTATCCTGAAACTTTGCTGAATTCATTTATCAGTTCCAACAATTTTCTCTGTGGGACAGGCATTCAGTAATTTCTTAGGCAAATGTAAGACCTAGTGAGTGGTTTCTCCCAGTGAGTGGTCCTGCTGGAAAGAATGGAAAACACTTACTGAGCATCTGCTGTGTGCTGAGTTCTTTTACATCATCTCTAGCCTCAAGTCAGGTCTAACAGCATTCTTTCTTTTCAGGTAGACACTATCTCTTTGAGGGTGCCAATACCCTACAAAAGAGATGGCTTTCTCAATTTACAAAGGAGATCGCTGAGGTTCACCGGTAAGGCCTGGGAGCAGCAGAGCAGGGAGGCACTGGGTGCTGGGTGTGGGTCTGGACTCTGTGCCTGCAGAGCTTGTGTTCTCTGCCTTAGAGTCCTCGGCATAGACGAAGCCGCACACACACTCACTCGTGCGTTGCTTTTGTTGTTGTTATTGTGTCTTTGTTCTTCCTTTTGATTTCTACAGGACCCTCCAACACATCTTTAAGCACCATCTGGAGTTTTAATCCAAACACATTTTAACAAAAGATCTTTGAAATTATTTTGTCTGTCACTCTCAAAGGACACCCCAATGGATCAATTGATGTTTCATCTGTTTTTAATACTGTCACATAAATAAAAGTTAATGCACTTTAGCATGCCACACAAGCCTGATTCAAAGAAGCATTATTTACAGGCCTTGTTAGAGGCATCTGCAGGGAGCCAGCAGGGAACTAAGCCCACAGGATTCTGTGTTTGGTCCTGTGGCTCGGGGTCCTGACGGGGCCACAGCACGGCAGTGCTGTCAGGCTCCTGAGATGTTCTCTGAAAAGCTGGTACCCAGGACAGGCTGTGACCACGGGGCTCGGAAGGCCACCAGGGCAGGTGCACCCACATGGATGCTCAATTGGAAAGTCTGGTGGAGGAGTGGATCCCTCCTTCAAAACACGTTTGTGGTCGAGCTTCACCGTGCAGGCTGGTGCCCTTGTCCACAGAGGCCCCTGCTCCCGCATCACCCCACAGGACCCAGAGCCTTCAGCACCTGGGCTGAGCCGCCACTCAGGGTCATACCCATGGCTGGAGCTTCTGGCCACAGACACTGGGCGATGCGGCCTCCTAGTCTCCCACCCAGCAGTGCAGGGCAGGGGCTTGGAGGGGCCTGCAGCTCCATCCCCAGCTGCTGGGCCTGCATTGTCCTATCGGCAAACCCACCGAGCTTAAAGCGGCTGCCTACCCCACTCTCAGCACTGCTTGGTTTTGCCCCGGATGACCCCAGGTGACTGTCCCCTTCATGCTCAGAGTTAGGGCACGGTCAGGCCGTGGAGACAGCTCGGGCTAATGCCGAGGGGCCACGCCAGGATGGCTTAGCTCAAGCTGGCACGGCGTGAGCAGGGATGCAGACAGGCACCTTATCTGCATGGGAATGCACTGTCACTGCCAGAACTGTCCATTTGCTGACAAACCCACGCTTTTTCCATTTTAAACAGCGCTGTCAGGATCAGGGGTGGCCTTCAAAATGTATTTCACCGGCATGTGGCCCAGCCCAGGGCTGCAACCTGGTCAGGCTGGGCTGTGGGGCTCACAGGAAAGAGAGAAAACCAGGGGGTGCAGGGCCAGAGTGAGGGAGTGGCTGTGGGACTCAGGTTCTCAGCCTCCAGGGGTCCGTTTCTGAGACAGCTAAATCCTTGGGTGGTGAAGTCTCAGATGCCTGCTTCCATTTTACTTAAGAAGACCTTGATGGGGGAGCCGGGCACAGTGGCTCATGCCTGCAATCCCAGCACTTTGGGAGGCAGAGGTGGGCGGATCACGAGGTCAGGAGTTCGAGACCAGCCTGACCAACATGGTGAAACCCCATCTCTACTAAAAATACAAAAATTAGCCGGGCATGGTGGCGGGTGCCTGTAGTCCCAGCTACTTGGGAGGCTGAGGCAGGAGAATCGGCTTAAACCCAGGAGGTGGAGGTTGCACTGAGCTGAGATCATACCAATGCACTCCAGCTTGGGCAACAGGGCAAGACTCTGTCTCAAAAAAAAAAAAGAACTTGAGGGAAGGTGCAGAGCTCTTGGCCCGGGATTGCGCAATCGACCTGGGTCATGCTGGGCCCGCTCAGTGTTCTCAGGCACAGCAGCTCCCGCCCGTCCCCTGGTCCAAGGCTCCAGAACCTAGGAGCAACCCTGACCTCTGACCTCAGGCATGCGACAGGTTGTCTAGGACTGCGCCCTGGCAACGGGGCTGCAGACAAGCCTGGCAGGGACGGCCTGGAGGCAGCAGCCTCGAATGAGCCGCACTCTCTGCAGCTCAGAAGGAGCGGAGGCCTCTCCCACACCACCCAGCACACCCGGAACACCTGCGCCAGAGGACCCACCTGCCTGACCCACGGTCCGCGCGGGCCGGGTGCTGGAGGGAGCCGCTGTCCTTCACCTTGGCCTCTGCATCTCTTCCACGGGGAGAGGCCATCAGGACAGCAAATCACCAGAGGGAAAGTAGGTCATTTCCCCTTCCCCACCCTGGCTGCGGCCTGGCAGAGAATACGCCCTGAGCGGTCCTGTGGAGGGGCGCCTGCCCCACAGTTCTGCCGGCCGTGCCTGCGGGGCTGCCCCCGAGATCTGGGACGGGCACCTCAGCCTGGGACAGGAAGCCGCCGGCCCACCGCAGGCTCCGCAGAAGCCTTTCCTCGTACTTCCTGTCCTGGACAGGCTGCAGGGAGCAGCCTGAGGGTGTGCGCCTCGCTGAGGTGCTCAACTGTATGCCCTTCACGTCTGAGGATGCCTTCACTCTAGGGTGATAAATTATGCATTCCGCGTTCTGCGTGAATTCACAGAGCTCATTCCCCCATCCCCCCTGCATTTCCTGGATCCCTGGTGACTTGGGGCCTGATCAGTGTTCTGAGAGGCGTGCGGGGCACAGAGCAGTGCTAGGCGCGGGACGTCGGTGCTCTCCTTGCGCCCCCCGGGCACCCCCGACACTAGGCACCTCCTGATCAGCGTGTGGCTCACACAGCCTAGTGTTCGCCCGTGTGGCACCTGCAAAGCAACATCTGGAGGCAACATCATCCGGCAGCATGGACGTCGCGGCGAAAGCACCAAGGGATACACAAGGCCCTGGAAAATTACTTACAGCGGAGGCAAGGAGGAGTCTCCACCCTTGGAAATCGGCGTGGTCCCCGTGCGTGGGTCCTGGGCTGCGTCTCCTCGGAAATCGGCGTGGTCCCCGTGTGTCTGCGGGGCCTGGGCCGCGTCTCCTCGGAAATTGGCGTGTTCCCCGTGTGTCTGTGGGGCCTGGGCTGCTTCCCCACAGGGCCCTCCAGCCTCTCTGGGGGAAGCAGGCCTGGCCAGGTGTGGTCGTAGAACCCGGGGCCCCGAGGTGTCCAGTCCTGATCCCGGAGCCTGCAAATGGCTCAGCTCTCACAGCAAAGGGACCCCACAGGTCAGATCCAGTGAAGGCCCTGAGATGGAGGGATTGCTCTAGATAATTCCAGTGGGCTGCAGGTACTCAGAGGGCCCTCGCAAGCAGAAGAGGGAGTCGGGAGGGAGGATGTGGGGGATGTGCATGGGAAGGACTGAGCCCTGTGGCCGCTCTGCAGGTGGAGGAGGTGGCCTTGAGCCACAGAACACAGCGGCCTCTGGAGGCAGGAAGAGACCCGGGCGGGTGAGGATTCTCCCTGGAGCCCCAGGAAGGAACCAGCCCTGAGGTCACCGTGACCTTCACGCCGTAGGGTCCTTTTGGGACGTTTAAGGTCCAAAACTGTAAAATAAAAAGTAATTTGTGTGGTTTGAGGCCACTAAGTTTGAAGGACTTGTTATAGTGGCGAGAGGAGACTCACTTGGGGAGAGCCCAGGGCTCCCTGAGTCAGGGAGGCAGAGATAATCCTGCCTCTCCCACAGTGGGGACCTTGGGGGCTGCAGGCCGGGACTCTCAGGGTAAAGTCTCCCCTGCCACCCATGAACCCGGGGATCTTGGGAGGCCCCGTGGACCCCACAGGTCTATCATAACAGTAAGAGCTGACATCCCCGAGAGGCACAGGCCAAAGGCCTTGCTGGGTCACCCCACGGGCGTTCAGCGCGGCCCTCGACTGGGCACCGTGATGACTCCCATTTTGTGGATGAAACCAAGGCTGGAGGATGTGGTTTGGGGCTATGTCCCTGCCCAAATCTCCTGTGGAATTGTAATCCCCAATGTTGCAGGCGGGGCCTGGCAGGTGACTGGGTTTTGGGGCAGTTTCTAATTTGCTAGTGGTTTAGCACCTCCCCCCTAGAGCTATCTCCTGAGAGATCTCTCACCAGATCTGGTTGTTTAAAGTGTGGCACAGCCCCCACCCCCTTCTGCTGGCTCCAGTCATGTGAAGGGCTGAGCAGATGCAGGCACCATGCTTTTTGACAGAACTGTGAGCCAATCAAACTTCTTCTCTTTGGAAATCACCCAGCCTCAGGGATTTCTTTACAGCAGGGCAAGAGTGGACTGATACACCAAGAAAGGCTAAACTGACTCTCCAACACTTACATCATGAATAGGAAAACAGAGACAGAGCCCAAGGAGGCAGACGGCAGACCCCAGGCATTCACAGTAGAGCCTCCTGTCTCCTTGGGGAGGGCTGGCCCAGGGCTTACTTCAGACAGAGTGCAAGGTGGAACGGGTGGGGTGGTGCCTCAGAAACCTGCAGAAACTGGAACACTGGATTAGTCTGGGTTCTCCAGAGAAACAGAATGGAGTGGGCATATACATAGACAATAAGGAGCTGGTTCACTGAGTCGTGGGGGCAAAGTCCAAGATATGCCAGGGGGGCAACCCAGAGAGCTGCCGGCATCAGTTCCCATCCCAGTTCCGTCTCTCAACCCTTTTGTTGTATTCAGGTCATCAACTGCTCGGACAAGGCCCACCACACCTTACTCATGCTCAGGTTCAAACATCAGTCTCCCCCGGCAACACCCTCACAGACACACCGAGGCCCACTCCTTTCTCATGCTCAGGTTCAAACATCAGTCTCCCCCAGCAACACCCTCACAGACACACCGGAATAATGCTTGACCAGGTATCTGGGCACCTCATGGGCCGGTCAAGTTGACACAAAAATTTCACCCCCCTAAACACCACAGCAAGGAGTGTGGGCTTTCCCTGGATCCCTCTTTCCTCACACTTGGAGAATCAGCTCATTGAGCTCCATAGAAAACTCTGTTGGGACTTCGATTTGAATTGGACTGAGTCTATAGATTCAAACTGGCTAAAACTGTCATTTCCTATCCATGAACATGATTTATCTCTCCATTAATTTACACCCTTTGTACACCATACAGGTGAGTATCTTTTACTCCTTGGAATAGGAAAGCTTATCTTAAAGAAAGCCAAATATAAAATGGTTGTAATTTGACCATATTTAAATTATAAACGTTTCCTCCTCAAAAAACATCTTAAACCTTTCAGACTGGGAGATTTTGCAATACACGCAACTAAAAATGATAAATACCAAAGATCTTTTTTACAAACCTCTTCTGCAATGCATTCCTTTCTTCTTGCTGCTGCAATAAATTTCCATGAACTTAGTGGCTTTGAAGAACACAAATTTATTTCCTGACAGTTCTCAAGGTCAGAAATCCCGCCCAAGTCTTTGTGAGCTGAAATGCAGATGTGGGCAGGGCTGGCTCTGACCGGAGGCTCCTGGGAGAAAACCTGTCTGTGCTGTTTCCAGCTCCACCCCAGCCTCTGTCTGGTCTGTGCCTGGCCTTCTGGCCAACCTGACCCTCCACCTCCCTCTTTTCCTTTTTATGGATGCCCGTGAGGACGTCAGGTCCCCTGGATCATGTAGCATCACCTCCCTGCTCAGTGTCCTCGATTTGGTCGCATTTGCACGGCCCCTCCTGCCACACAGGCGACGCATTTTAGGTTCTGAGGATGGGCGTGGGCACCATGTGGGCCGCTGTCCTGCCGACTGCACACCCATGAGGACCCTGGATGGCCCTGCAGGGTGATTGCAGAGGACATGAAAGGTGTTTCACAAATGAACTGGGCACCCACATGCACTGCTAGCCTGAGGCCCCATCTGACACCCATGGGACCTGAAGGAACAGAAAGTCCTGACGTCCCAGTGTCAGGAGGGATGTGGGGCCATGTGCCTCCAAACACTGAGGTCCACGGTGGACTGGGCAGCCGCACTGGAAAGGACTTGGCACTCCTGCCTGGAGCGGGGCCACCCCTCACCCCTAACCCCGTGACCTCACCCAAAACCCCAGGGAGAGTGGGCAGGGCTACGTGGGCCTGTGGGGGAGGCTCTGAGTGGAGACGGCCGCGCAGACTCAGGCACATTCCCATGGCAGGGCCAATGCCCGGGTGGACCAGGAGTCATAGATGGGCGGACTTCAGGGACTCAGCCTCCATCCAGAGCAGCAAGTCCCAGGAGATTATGGGCAACTGCCATTTCACACAATGGCAAACGGCTATAAGGAGGGTTAAATACAATGTGAGAGCTACAGCCACATAAAAGGGAAAGTGAGGAAATAAAAGAGGCCAACATCTCAGCTGCAGCTCCTGAGCTCGCCCAGTGCTTCCCGTGCTCTTGGTGCGCCTCCCCCTGTGTGGGCTGAGAGCATCAAATGTGCAGTTGTGTGATGAAAACTCTCATGAATGTGCCGCTGTGACCCAGTGGTGCCCTCTCAGTCGATGTGAGCAGAAAGCACACTGGTCCACAGACCTCTCTGGCGTTAACAAGAGGTCACTGCCACAGTCCACACGAACGGGAAGCTCCGAGGGGTAACCAGCGTGCGAGACGGGAGCCCGTCACGTGAAGGGGCCTCCTCATTTATTTCCTGTAAAGCACCCTCAGAACCCGACAATGCAAATCGTCTTCCTGACAGGCCACACATGACATGCAGACACGTGTTTATATTTTAAGGTAAGAAATGACCATTTTTACTTTATTTATTCTAATAAGAGTTTCAGTTTTCCCTTTAAATCATGCAGATAGCAAACTATTCAGAGCAGAGGGTGATAGGGGATTTCCACTCCATCCAATCGTCCGTTTACTTAGATCTGCTTGACTGGAGTCTCATACTTGCAAGTGTGTTATGTGTATGAGTGTGCATGTGAGTTTTATTGTGTGTGCCTGTGTGTACGTGTATGCATGTGTGTTGTGTATGCCTGTGTGTAATGTATATGAATATGTGTGTGTGTGCTTGTGTGTGTTGTGTGTATGTGTGTAATGTATATGTGTGCATGTGTGTACTTGTGTGTTGTATGTGTGTGTACATGGGTTTTGTTGTGTGTTTATACGTTTTTGTAAGTATACTGTGTTGTGTGTGTGCACACACACAGTATACCTGTGTGTACTATATATGCATACGTGTGTGATTTTGAGTGTGTGTTGTATGTAGGTATGCGTATGTGCGTTTTATTATGTGTGCCTGTGTGTACTGTATAGGCATATGTGTGTATGTGCAGCTTGTGAGTGTGTATTATTGGAGCACATGCATTTGTGTGAACATACAGGGGTGCATTTGTGGACCGTGGGGACCACTGTGTGCAGACCATTTCTGGGTGCTGAGGCAGAGCAGCAGAGGTTGGGGCCTGAGGCTGGACACTCACAGAGGGGCCAAAGGGCTGGCTGGCCTGAGCAGGTGCCAGGGTCCTGGTTTGGGGCTGGCCTGTTGGAGGCTAGAACTCGGCAGTAGCATCAGAGGAAAGGACGGGGAGACATCTGCTGTTTGTGTGGCACTTCGAGTGGTGAGACAGAGCGCAGCGTGCTGGCCCTCGGCGCTATGAGAAAGGAACCACTGCGCATCTGCAGGTCCTGTGGAGGCTGCAGAGGTCCACGGGGCAGGTCTTCCTCTCAATTAATGTGTAATTTAACTGTGCCACAGACACACACAAGGGTGGCCACAGGTCTGTGGGGAGCAGAGAAAGGATGGGCTGCAGCACCAGCTGAGGACACGGCCAGGCCAGGAGGGCCGAGCACAGTCCGTCGGATTCAGGAACCTCTGGGTTAGCATCTCCAGACCAGCCTGGTGCTGGCTCTTTTGCTGACATGCACATCCCAGCCCCACAGGGCTCATCCTGCCCAGCCAGACGGTGGCCCGATGTGAACCCAAGAGTGTCGATGTGAACCCAAGAGTGTCGATGTGAACCCAAGAGTGTGATACTGCCCGGCTGAGGGGGCCCTGGGAGCAGGGAGGCCACTGGGCTTGGGGGAGGCTGAGCCTTGGGGAGCAGGATGGAGGCTGGCATTGGTTCAATCCGCAGGTGGGGAAGCCCTGCCACCGGTCTGGTGCAAACCGGGGACCAGGGAGGCTGAGGGCACGAAGGAGGTGCCAAGTAAATGCTGGAATGAATGAGGGAAGCTGTGCCAGCCATCAGTGCCAGTCAAACACTTGTTTTTCAGTGTAAATGTTCGCAGAGTTATGACGATGTGGCCTTGGAAGATCACGTCCCTTCAGACCCACCCTGTCGCTGGACATCATGGCCACTGTCCCCTCGGACCCACCCTGTCACTGGACATCATGGCCACTGTCCCCTTGGATCCACCCTGTCGCTGGACATCGCGGCCACTGTCCCCTCGGATCCACCCTGTTGCTGGACATCACAGCCACTGTCCCCTCGGGCCCATCCTGTCGCTGGGCACCCTGTCACTGGACACTGCGGCTACTGTCCCCTTGGGCCCATCCTGTCGCTGGACACTCTGTCGCTGGACACCCAGTCACTGGACACCGTGGCCACTGTCCCAGAGCTCGCTGTGCTCAGGCTGCCCCTCAGCAGCTTCTCTGAGCCTTTGTCCACGGGTCCCTGAGCCTTCCTTTCCCTCCAAGGCCCTGGGTGACCGGCTCTTCTCTCTGGCCAGCCCTGTGTTGACGTCTGTCTGTTGACCTCACCTCACAGAGGTGGCTCTCACGCCTGTTCCCCAGGGCATCCCCTGTGCAGAGCCCTGGCTCTGCATCTCCCCAGCCGGGAACCTCGCCCTGGTGGTTAAGGGGCTCCCCAGACCCTCGGCATCACTTATCCTCCCCCGACTGCCCATCCCCCAGGTGTGGGCCTCGGCAGATGTGGGCCTCAGTGATGGGGGTGGGTGGCCCTGGCCCAGGGGGTGTGGCTCAGAGACGGCATCTCTGTCAGACGTGCCCTGTGATGTCCTGTGCGTGTTTCCCTGCGGCTGGCGCCTTGGGTACATATCATGGGAAGCCGGTTCCTTCTTCATCTCTTGCTGACTGCGGTCACAGTCTTTGCTGGAAAACCTCTCCAGATTCTGTGGCAGGTGCAGGCCGAGAGGGTGGCAGGAGGGACAGGGCCTCGGGATGGGCAGGGGCCCTGGCTCCCTGCAGCTGAAGGAGCCCCCAGAGAGCAGCACTGGGCGGTGGCCCTGGGCCTCACCAAGGCTGGGTGTCCTTGGACATAGGCAGGTGCCTGAGCATTGTGTGGCCGCCATGGTGCAGGGGCTGTGGCAGCCTCAGGATCTGGACTTGCCACCCGTGGACGCCACCACTGCGAGGCTGAGAGGGAGCTGAAACGTTCACTCTCTTTTTTCCAGAGTGATCAGATCTGAAGTTTGAAATTCTTTCCTGCAGGTGTGGCCCTGACAGAGGCAGGTGGCGTCAGTCTGTTCTGCCTGAGACAGAGGTGGCCATTCCTGCCGGGGGCCCCGCCGCACACCTGTAGTGTCTGCCTCTTAAGGGGCACATGTCCTGTCTGAAAAGCTCGACAATGATGACCACCTGGCTCGCCCCTCCTCAGAATCTGTTGTTGTGGACTTGGGTCTTTGGTTTCCACCAAATGGCTGTGATGGTGCTGCTGGCCACGGCGTTATAGGCCATGTGTGTCCTGCCGTGTCCCAGCACATGCAGATTTGTGCTGTCCCGTAGGCCACGCTGTTTGAGGCTGAACTGAGAGCTTAGAGGCCCCCCACCCACCCTCCCTGCCTCCGTCTTCTGCTCACACCCTGACCCCAGCCTCCATCAACAACGCCGAAGTTTCTACGTGGAAAACACAGCCAGGGGCTGAGTGCTTCTCCCCACACATCACTGCCGTCTGCCCGGGGTCTCTCACCAGGCTACTGCAAGCCCCACTGCCCTGTGCACTGGCCGGCACTGCTTCCAGCACAATCAGATTTGTGGGTCTGCAGCACCAAGCTGTCCATGGCATCTCCTCTCACTCAGAGTGGAAGCACGCAGGGAAACGTGCGCGTGGGAAGGAAGAGACATGCTTGGCTGGTGGTGGGAGCCACGGTTTGAGTCAGGGTCAGGACTGCTCAGGAACAGCCAGGCACAGGTCTGGGTTTGGGGAGAGGCAGAGGCTGTGGTCTCTCTGATGCGTGGCTGGGTTGCACAGTGGAGGCTGCATGGGGACCCCTGGGTGAAGAAGGACGGAAAGGCTGCCGTCTGCATCACATCCATTCGCTGCCATTGTGTCCTGGAGGGATTGTGGAGCTGTTCCTGAGCTGCTGTTCAGTCCCTTGTGTGTCAGGGATTTGCTGACGCCCACTCAGGCCAGGACCATGTCAGGTGCACATGCACAGCCTGACAGGATGGACCGGCTGGCATGGCTGGGATGGAGCCCCTGCCCCAGGCTGAGAAGCAAGTGGAAGCCTCCAGCAGAGCTGGCGCCAAGCCCTAACCCTGGCCTCTCCACAGGTCCCGCACAGGCACAGCCAGCCAGCCAGGCACAAGCCTCGTTCTCTGAAAAAGCTCAAAGCGTATAGCCTCTTTAAATCTGAAATAACATAGACATAAGGGTGCTTATCTCTACTTGATTCAAATGGAGTAAGAGTCAGGAAATGTCCTCTCAGAAATGTGCAGCTCCTATGCCTGCCATTTAGCGGTGACCCCGGGGCCGAGAGCCTTGAATCCCGTCCTGCTGGGGAGGCCCCGCCCTAAGCTGCATGTCAGGACGGGTCAGCAGCTGTCCCAGGCCCTGCGACGAGGGACGGCAGATCCTGAGTCCTGGTCCATGTACCAGAGCCGTCTCGGCCGGGCCACACGCCTCTCTAAGGAGAAAGCCTCCCAGAGAGGCGGCGAGGGTCTCCCACCGCCCAGGGGCCTACAGCACACAGGACACGTAGGAGCAGACAGGCGGCTCAGTGACTCCATTCAGGGCTTAGGGGAGTGAGGCCGTGGCCACCTGCCGGGCCAAGCTGCCTTCTCCCTCAGCCTGAGAGAGCCCTGGGCAGACACTGCTCCCAGCCTCAGGGGACCCAGCAAGACAGCACCCGAAAGTCACCCCGAAAGGCAGGGAAACAGGTGCCATTTTAGGTGAGGCGGCCGAGGCTCAGAGAGGGTGCAGGAACTGCCTGAGGCCAACCAGCAACAGCAGCTGGTCCCCAGGGCTGGGACCCCGCCCCCGCCGCCCTGCCCACTGTCTGCCTGTGGCCTGCAGGAGGGAGGGGCTTCCCTCGTTCCCACGGGTGGGGGCAGTGGCCGCCCCACACTCTTTCTAGGGGCTGTAAAGGCGTTAAGCCTTTTCCTCTAGAGACAAACCTTCGCGGAGTGTCCGCTAAAAGCTCAGACGTACGGGGCCACTCGGCCACGGCCCGAGGAACCCAGGGGCCCTGGTCACCCTGCAGCTGCTCAGGTCTGGACTAGGAGGGCACCGCGGGGCACTTCCCAAAACCTGGGGATGGCTCTTCCTAAGAATGAAAATGAAAATATCACACAAGGACCTGAAGTCCCAAACTTCAGCCCAGTATATTCAAATCAAAGATCTGACCAGGTGGGCCAAACACAGAGCTCATCTTGGGAGATGGGTCTGAATTCATCACCATGGTCCTCCCAGACAAGGGACAAAAGGAGGCAGAAGGAGCTGAGGCCAACACAGAGCGGTCCTGAAAGACGAAGCCCTCTGGCTGGCATGGGCCTCCTGCCTTGGCCATCTGGAAAGCCGGGGGAGCCTTCTAAGACTCAGCAAGTGGGTAAACTGAGGCCTGGACTCTCAGACCAGGAGCGTCTTCCCTTGTGGTCTCCCCTGGAGTGACCTTGCAGTGTCCTCTTGCGATCTCCTCTACAGTGACCTTGGGGTCTCCCCTGGAGTGACCTTGCAGCCCTTCCTCAGGTGCCCTTGTGGTTTTTCCTTGTGGTCTTCCATCATTACACGTGCTCTGCGTGACGGGCCATTCGTGTGCCTGCATTCAGCTTCCACCAGGGCTGTCTGCAAGTCTGATTCTATGGCGTCTGCCTCTAACCCTGGGTCAGCATTGTTCTGCTTGCTGTGGTCCCATCAGCTCAGGCACTGTCTCCAGAGAGTGGCCTCCAGGGCACTGAGTTTGGAACATCCCAGGAGTTCCCCCACCCCGTCCTATTAACTGGGCCCTCAGGAGAGATTTTCAAAGATCCTGAATGACAGGATTCTTACTGCTAGGGGCCAGTCAGCTGGACTCCGCTCCCCTGAGCCCTCCATAGCAAACCACAGCTCCGGTGTCCTTCCCGGAGGAGACCCATGGCGGCAACGGCTCAACGTGCCTATCCCGGCTGACCTGACCTGACTCTGTCCTGAGTAGCATGGGCCACGCCGGCCACTGGAAAGCACTTTATGTTCCAACAGGTGACCACGTCCAGAACCCAGCCAAAGCCAAAGCCATTTCTTGCTGAGTTCCCACCTCGGGGCCACAGAGCACAGCTGTGGAGGCCATTCCTGCCTTGCTGAGGGCACCTGAGGCCCTTCCAGCAGGGCCACAGGCTGCAGGGTTCCTGAGGCTTTGGGGGGATGCAGGTCAGTAGCTGCGTCCCCCAGTTCTGCCAATGTGAGTGGGGACCTGAAGTCCATGGGGAGGGAGCCTCAAGGTCTCATCTCTGGGACCACAGGGCAGGGGTCTCTCCTGGCCTCTCCGCCTGTGGCTGTGAGTGACCCTGGCATGGCTGAGCACGTCCCCCAAGCCCAGAGTTCCCTGAGCACGAGGGCCCTGCCTGGAACCCCACCCACCTCACCTCGCCTCGCTTGGCCCCCACGGGCTGCTTCCACCTCGACGTGTCACGACGTGCCCCACACACTGTCTCTGGGGCCCAGACATCGTGACCTCAACAGCCTCAGCTGCTGCCACCCTGGAACCCAGCCGGGGCCTGGTGCAGGCACAGGCCTCACGTACATGGGACTTCCTGAATTTCCACACGGTCTTGCAGGCCCACTAGAGACAAGGGACTTGGAGGAATCCCTGCAGGTCCAAGGGACAGAACTGGGGAGATCCTTTCCCATTGGCTGATTTCACAGGGACTGGAGCCGAGCCTGGAGTGAGGAGACCCATCCTCCACCCTGACGCTCCCTCAGGGCTCCAGAGCCCTGCAAAGGCCTGGAAGGCTCCAGGGGTTCCTGGCTGCTCCGAAAACGCTTTTCCAGGTTTGCATGTCTCAGTCCTCCCCAAAACGAAAGCATGACCTGGCTGTGAGAAGGGCCCGGAACTCCAAACGCATTCTCAGCGTGGCTGGGGCTGCTTGGGAGACGTGGGGTCCTCTCCACCTCACAGCTCAGGGTCCCTGTATAGGGAGAGCAAGGGTTTCTGGGGAAATGTGGGTGACACAGAAACCCCATGTGCCACACACAGGATCACAGAGACAGCAAGGCTCAAGGGGACTCTGGAGGAAGGCCTTTGCGAGGGGCTTTCTGAAGGCTGTCCTCGGACTGCGTCCCCCAGCAGCCCCGAACCTCTGTCCCGCCCACTGGCTTCTGCAGGGCTGGCCCTCCCCACTGCACCGGTGCAGCTGCGGCCTGTCACCCAAGTTCCTCCTAGGCTCGGAGGCCACTGGTCGGGCTCCATCTGGTGGAGGCGCTCCCCTGGGCCGGTCAGGCTGGCCATCTGCACCAGGGCCTGTGTGTGATGACTGTGTGGTGGGGAGGGCTCCCTTTCCAAGGGAGAGGACAGCAGAACCCTGAGCACACGTGGCTGCGACCTCGCGGATCACGGATTCACCTCCCGCCACAGCTGATGGCTGTAGCAGAGACAGACACGACTCATCAGCTGTGGCCTCCATCCAGGCACAGCTCATGCTCAGAGACCAGAGAGTCTCCCAGTCTCCAGGGGCAGAGCAGGGTCCTGAGTCCCCATATTCCAAGTGGGAACACAGTGAGTGTGCGTGTGTGTGTGTGTGTGTGATGGGGTAGCTTCTCTGTGTGTGTGATGGGCTGTCCGTGTACGGTGGGACTGTGTGTGGCGAGACTGTCTGTGTGTGGTGGAACTGTCTGTGTGGTGGGACTGTCTGTGTGTGTGTCTGTCTATCTGTGTGTGCATCTGTCTATCTGTGTGTGTGTCTATCTGTGTGTGTAATGGACTGTCTGTGTACAGTGGGACTGTCTGTGTATGGTGGGACTATCTGTGTATGGTGGGACTGGTCAGACTGTGTGGTCAGACTGTGCGTGTGTCTGTCTATCTGTGTGTGTCTGTCTATCTGTGTGTGTCTGTCTATCTGTGTGTGTGATGGACTGTCTGTGTATGGTCGGACTGTCTGTGTACAGTGGGACTGTCTGTGTATGGTAGGACTGTCTGTGTGGTCAGACTGTCTGTGTGTGTGTCTGTCTATGTGTGTGTGTCTGTCTATCTGTGTGTGTGATGGACTGTCTGTGTACGGTGGGACTGTCTGTGTACGGTGGGACTGTCTGTGTGTGTGTCTATCTATGTGTGTGTCTGTCTATCTGTGTGAGTGATGGGCTGTCTGTCTATCTGTGTGAGTGATGGGCTGTCTGTCTATCTGTGTGTGTGATGGGCTGTCTGTGTGTGATGGGTTGTCTGTATGTGGTGGGGCTGTGTCTGTGTGTCTTGGGCTTCCTGCACGTGTGGGAAGATTGTCTGTGCCACTGCCTCTGGCCCTGGGGCACTCGCTGCCCCTAGAATTCTGTGTGCCCTCATGTGCTACTCTGTGCACTGTCCACTCTGAGTGAATTTGGGGTAACTGAGGCTTTAAAGAGCAGCTGGGACTGTGTCGGAGGGAGGCCACTCTCACAGCCATCTGAGAAAGGTGAGTTGCCAACCCTTGGTCATCACCATCACACACAGCACATTCTAGACACACAGAAAACCCTGTGTGTGCCCGGGATGAGGGGAGAACGTCCCAATGTTTCTCTCCCTCTCTGTCTCTCCCCCCTCCCTCCTTTCCTTCCCATGTCCTTCCCTGTGTCTCACAGGAATCTCGCCAGGAGCCTCCATCTGCCCTGCCCATCACTAGTGGGGGCTCTGCCTTGGGCCTGAGCATGGACCCCATGGAGGTGGGAGGCACCACAGCCCCCGCAGACACCTGTGTGTGGGGTGTCAATGGCTGCACCCCTGAGTACATGAGGTTATTCCTATGTGGGAGTTTGGCCCCAACGTGGCCAAACTTTTCCAAGAGAAGCAAGAAATCCAGGTTTGATCTGAAATGAACCCGTGTTTCAGTGCTGGCCAGTGACTCAAATGAGAACGTCTACAGCTCAGGCTAAAGCACCCCAGTGCTAGATTCCCAGGTGAGTATCTCTTCTAAGCCAGCAGGCTCTCCATGAGGAAACTCACACCTTCTTCTCATCGGACACAAGGATGGAACAGGCTTGCACATCCACCTTCAAGGGCAATATTAGAGAAGTTCACCTGTTCTGAAGCAGAGCCTGAGAAACAGGCTGGAGGCCAGCAGGGCCCGTGCCCAGAAGGAATGCAAGGCAAACCTGAGCCCTCTCCAGGTTCAGTAACATGGGACCTGCAGGAAGCCTCCGCAGTGAGGACCCCCTCCAGGCTCAGTGAACAGGACCCTGAGCCCCTCCAGCCTCAGTGAACAGTGAGGATGCTGAGCCACTCCAGCCTCAGTGAGCAGTGAGGACGCTGAGCCCCCTCCAGCCTCAGTGAGCAGTGAGGACGCTGAGCCCCTCCAGCCTCAGTGAGCAGTGAGGACGCTGAGCCCCTCCAGGCTCAGTGAGCAGTGAGGACCCTGAGCCCTCTCCAGGTTCAGTAACATGGGACCTGCAGGAAGCCTCCGCAGTGAGGACGCTGAGCCCCTCCAGGCTCAGTGAGCAGTGAGGACGCTGAGCCCCTCCAGGCTCAGTGAGCAGTGAGGACGCTGAGCCTCTCCAGCCTCAGTGAACAGTGAGGACGCTGAGCCCCTCCAGGCTCAGTGAGCAGTGAGGACGCTGAGCCCCTCCAGCCTCAGTGAGCAGTGAGGACGCTGAGCCCCCTCCAGGCTCAGTGAGCACGCTGAGCCCCCTCCAGGCTCAGTGAGCAGTGAGGACCCTGAGCCCCTCCAGCCTCAGTGACATGGGTCCTGCGGGAAGCCCCCGTGGCTGCTGGCTGAGGGTCCTGTGGGGACTGTCCTGCTGCCCACCGCAGCGGGGCAAGTGCGTTTGTGGGAGCTGCTTGCTTTGGGTGTGTGGGGGCTGCCTCACTTCTGCTTCCCAATCTCCTCAAATGTTAAACGTCTTGTGTGGCTCCCACTGCTCAGAACAAGGCAGGGAAGAGCATTTGGGGAAATCCAGTTCCGAGTGAGCAAAGCTGATGCAGCTCCAAACACCACAAATGGAAACCGCAGAGTACCGAGCTTGCACAATATGAAGCTGTCAGTGGGCAAGAGGCTTTTAGAGCTGATTCCTGGGAACTGAATTGTTCAGTTAGAATGAGTGCATTTCCACGTGAATCAATGTGGCTGTGTTTCCTTCTGAAAGACGTTACCAGCTTCTGCTTCACCATCAGAGTGCCAGCACCCCGTCCACCCTGCTCCCTTCCGCCAGTCTCATGGGTGAGATGCATTCTACTGCCTTTCTAACTGGGCGTTTCCCAGGACAAGTGAGGCTGGCCATTTGAGTTGTTGTATTCGTATTTCCCCTGAGTCCCAAGTCTCCTCGTCTTTCCATTTTGTGGGCTTCCATGCCGTGTGGGCGGCTATCTTGGGTTGTATGCTGTGAATATCTTCTTCCAGGCTCCCCTTCCCTTTTCTTTATGGCAGATCTTGTCATAGAAAAGTTTTGTTATTTGGGGGCTTCAGAGTTTCTTGCATTGCTAAGGAAGTTTGTCCACCTCCCAGTTACAAACATATTCTCCTACTTTTTTCTATTGCATTTCAGAACTTTTAAATAGGAAGCATAGTATAGTGAACCCATCTGGTTCCAGCAAGCACCAATCCAGGAAAGGGGCTCAGAATGTATGTAGAATATCGCCTGCCGGACTAAAGACACAGCCTTTCTGAGGACACCCGGAAAGTAAGGCTCAGCGAAGAGAAAGTCCCCAGCTCTCCCGTTACACTAGGTAAGTCCCACACCTCACATTAGTTTTTCCATAGATAACCATTAGTTTTTCCATAGATAACCCCCTACATGTCTAAAAAGATACGCTCTGTTTAGCAAACCATAGCCACAATCCCATTGACATGTTTAAAAAGTTATCAATCATTTCATCCAATCAATCAAACCGTCAAATTCACAGTGAGGTTTCACAGGCCATTGTTACTTGTGAGCACCCACCATTAACTGCAGCGTGTTGGAATCACAGTCCGTGTGCGTCTGGACCCCGCGGTGGGATGCTGGGGTTCTTCCGTCTCCCCCTTTCCGTGTGATTTACCTGCCGAGGAAACAGCCGTCTGTCCTGCAGAACCTCCCACCCCGGGGACTGTGCTGGCTGGGTCTGGGCATCATTCCGTCCAGCACTCTGCGGCCGGTGCTTCCTGTAGCTGGTAGCTGCCTCTGGACGCTGTGTCAGATCCAGGTTTGATCATTCACCCTGGCTTGCGGGTCTACCTTTTTGTGGGGTATAATCTGCCACTGATGACATTGCTTTGATTCATTGATTAGGAGCTGCAAAAGGGCAGTATTCTCATGCCATCGTTCCCCGCTTAGCAGCTGGAAGGCATCTAAAGAGATGCTTTCCCTCATTTGTACCTTATTACTGGTACAGTTCATCTAAAACAGACCAGATTATTGTTAGATCCTGTTTCTTTATTTACCTGTTTTTTAAAAAAGTTTGATTCACTGTCATCCTGCAAGAATAACCATATATATGTGTGTGTATGTGATTTGAAGATTTCTTTTATAGGATAAATTACTTACAGAAGTCCCTTCTAACACATTTATGCTTTACAATCACCTATTTGCATTAATTATATTTATTAATGGTGCTTTGTCAATATTGACTTGTTCAGATTATCACATAGCAGTGATCAAAAGGTATCAATTATAATTTTAGTATATTGTGAACCCACCAATCTCAACATTTCTGCATGTTTAATCCTGGTAGCTACCGTCCTTGCTGGTGTTTAAATTATCCCAGGAGCCTGCCATGGCGTCTGTAAAGGTGACACTTATCCTCTGCCTGGATCCCAGGAGTCTTTGTGCACCTGCGTGCCCTCCAGCTGAGAACGCATCTAGGCTCTGCTTGTACCCAGAGATCGCCGCCTCCCCAAGGGGCTTCTTTACTAGGTTGACAGTTTGGCAGTTTGTGCGTTTGGCAGTTTAAGATGACTAAACTCTAGTTCCATGTGTAGTGTGAGCCAGAGTCTATGCAGTCACGTCTTGGAGCCCAGCGTGGTGCTGAGCGTTCCCACGGAGGCCCTGACTCGGAGGCTGATGGTGTGACACCAGTGACCTCAGAACCCTGGCAGGGCAGCCCCGGGCCCACAGGAAACAGCGGAGGAGCCAACACGCGGGACATTCCCATCCAGAGCCACTTGCTCCCACAGCCCACGCTGCAGCACAGAGCTGCCGTCCAAGCCCAGCTGCCTTCCGCATGCTGCACACATGAAGACACGGGGAAGCACGTGCATCATTTGCGATCTGGAAAGTATGTCAGTCACTTCCTTGTGAGTAAGAGGCAGCCAGGAGGCCTTGTTTTGACATGTTTAGATCTGATGAACAACGAGAATAGTGGAAGGCTCAGGGCAGGCTGCCCAGCTGTGTGTTCTGCAATCCCGACTCGCAGGGGCCACTTTCTGGGCCAACGGGCCACACGCCACACAACCACCCTCCCTTCATTCCCACGGGGATCCCAGGGGCTAAGAGTGGGAGTGGCGGTCCCACTGCCACCCACCTGCTCAGAGATGCTCTGGGGTCGCCGCCCACGGGGAGCTCAGGGGCACAGAGTGGGAGTGGCGGGTCCCGCTGCCACACACCTGCTCAGAGGTGCTCGGGGCCGCCTGACCTGTGAGGTTTCATAGGGTTTTCTTTCACATGGTTTTTCCTAAAGACCCACCTGCCAAGGCGATCTAGCAGTAGTTCGATGGAAATACTATTTCACAAAGAAGTTTACTTATTCTTCCTAAATTTAAGTTTCCATTAATTAACCGAAACTTGATACCTCTCAAAAAAGTACTTTTAATAAGTAGGAGTGGATTAATCCTTTAATAGTAAGAGTAAGGCAAGGGAGTTCCTGGAGGGAAAACTACTTTGTGTATTCAACTATAATTACTCTATGCCAGGTTTTTCCTCCGCCATCTCAGCTCTAATGAACGTGAAGAACAGGGTTATGTCAGACACACAGTTATTTATCGAGTGACTATTCACTGAGTTCCCACTTCTGTTAGGGCGCTCTGGGTGCAGCTGGGCCAGGGCCGGGCACTCGGGACTCTCATGGACTCTGCTGTGGAGGCCGGATCTCCACGGGGGGCGGGGGATGTGTTACAGGTTCAAAGAAGGTGCCTTCATGCTGCAGGCACCGGGAAGCCCCAAATGCCCCTGCTTATAACACCCAAGTCCCATCCACGACGAGCTCCATTTGGGGTGCCCTGTGGCAGGTATGGCTGGGGCGTAGCTGTGACAGGTAAGGCACTGCTCCCTGTGTTGGCTGCCCCTTCTGATTGGGTCCTGTTCCACATTAAGCTCGCTAAAATGCAGACTCTCATGTTTCACCTCTGCTGAAACCGCCCTGTGGTTTCCCAAGCCAGGAAGTCCAGACACTCAGGTCTCCCAACCCTGGCCGCCTCCTCTGCCAACCTCCATCAGCCGCCTGAACAGAATGACTCCTACAAGGAAAGGTGCGAGTCCACATCTCTAACTCCAGTATTTCATTCACCCCATTCCTTGCACATTGCACATCCTTCTAGTCTTCTTTCTGAAACCCTCTGGCCCTTCTTCTCTCGGCCCCAGGCTCTTCAGAGCACACCGTGGTGTCACCTCCCGCCTGGTGTGTACAGTCTGTCACTCAGTCTGGCTGGAATCACCGGGCACGTGCCTGCCTCCCTGCACCCAGGGAGCCTGAGAGGCCGGGCACACCTTCCAGTTCATCTTTCTTGCTGATCACTGAGCCCTGCAACAAAGCCTGTCACATAGTATGGATTTTTTTTTTTTTGGACACAGAGTCTCGCTCTGTTGCCCAGAGTGCAGTGGCGCGATCTCTGCTCACTGCAAGCTCCACCTCCCAGGTTCACGCCATTCTCCTGCCTCAGCCTCTCGAGTAGCTGGGTCTACAGGGGCCTGCCACCATGCCTGACTAATTTTTTGTATATTTAGAAGAGAAGGGGTTTCACCATGTTAGCCAGGATGGTCTCGATCTCCTGACCTTATGATCTACCTCGGCCTCCCAAAGTGCTGGGATTGAAGGCGTCAGCCACCGTGCCGGACCCATAGTATGAATTTTTAAAACGTTGACTGAATGAAAGAAAGGAGGAGGGAGAGAGGGAGGAGACCTGGGAGGTCCTAGTCACACTCGTGTTAATCAGATGCTTCTTATCTGCATGCTGGAGGACGTGGCAGCCGATTTACCGTAACCACCACCCGAAGGCACCTCGCTCCTGACTCCTGAGCCCTGAGTCCACGGCAGGGATGAGCTGAGATGAAGTCATTGGCCGATTCAGAAGCTGACATGTTCCCTGCCCGGCACCACCACACCCCGAACACCACAGCCGGTGTCTTCCTTTTCTGAAGGAAACATTTGCTCATGCAATCAGCACAGTGAAAGGAAAAGGATAAAGTCCCCTAGGGAAGAAGCATGACCAGGGAGAAGGAGGGAAGAGACCACTGAGACTGCCTCCCGACCCCTGTGCCCACCGGTTCTTCCTCCCATTTCCATAGC
This sequence comes from Macaca fascicularis, assembly GCF_037993035.2. Taxonomy (NCBI): domain Eukaryota; kingdom Metazoa; phylum Chordata; class Mammalia; order Primates; family Cercopithecidae; genus Macaca; species Macaca fascicularis. The sequence goes on from NC_088378.1 coordinate 1,067,180, forward strand.
ACCTGGTTCAGGCATCGCTGTGGGCACTTTCTCACTTGGCACCATAATTCACACTTGCTTATTCACTTCCTCCGCTAGATAAAAATCACGCTGGGGCACGGCTGGCTTCCCGGCACCATGCCCTATTTTTCAGAGCATGGGGTTGTGCAGGGCAAAGTGGATATTCCCCTTGTCAGTGGAGCCAGTGGAGAAGCAGGGAGGCCCCCCTGAGTCGAGGTGCTGCTGTCTTCAGCTGGGGACCTGTCCTCCCTCTGTGGCAGCAGGGCCTCCCGGGGACAGGTTTTGGGTACTGAAGCCGCACTGAGCATGGACTCCTGGAAGGCTCCGGTCTCTGGGCCCTGCAGGAAGGTCTTTCACTGCGGAGCTTCTGATGACATTGGATGGGCTCTGAGATCCCCCTGAAGACCACACGGCCCTCTCGCTGTCGACTGAGCTGTGGAGGGTGCACGGGCACAACTCACTGTTCTCTTTTAGCTTAAAATTATTTACATGCACATCCAGGCTGGAATGAAGGGTGCCAAGCAGGAAGGAAGGGAAATGGCCCAGGGTTGATGGATAGGCTCTGCTAGTCCTAGGAAAAGGTGTTTATGAAAGTGACCCAGAAAAGGATCCCAGCATGAAGATGCTCAAAAATATGTGTTGGGTGCAGAACGTCACTGCAATCTGGAGTGTGCACCCTTCTGTGTGCATGTGTGAACCTGGGGGCAGAGTGTACACCCTCCTGTGTCCATGCGACAACCCAGGGGCAGAGTGTGTACCCTCCTGTGTGCATGTGAGAACCCGGGGTCCATGAGAGGGTATTTGCAGTAAAACCCAACTAGATAAAAGCGGCACGTGAGTGACAGCTGAGTCTACTGTGCTCTCTCTTCCCGTGGGCCTGGAAAGCAGTGCCTCTGCTCACGTACCCCGAAGGCTGGGGGCCGACCAGGCATCCACCCTGCCCTGAAGAGAAGCATGCTGTCTGGGCGGGCCCCGTGGGCACCAAAGGAGGCTGAAGAGTCTCTGAGCACATACCTCAGAAATGTCAGCTCCAGGACGACCACATGTTTAGGGCAATCCCATGGGGACTGAGACCGGCTTCTCCTAAGTGATAGGCACAGGTGCTGGGGAACTGCAGGCCCCAGGTCTGCAGAATGCTCGCAACCTCGACTGAGGGGCAGGCGTGGCCTTGGGTGCTGCCCCTCGGCTCTGGCTCCTTTCTGAGTCACCGGATGCTCCCCAGCTTGTCCTCCTTCCCCCACCCCAGGTCCAGAATCCTCGATGTGGGAGAGGAGTCAGGCAGAGACCTGGGCTCCTTCTGTCCTTCAAGAGCTACAGGGCCCTATCCACCACAGATTTTCCCAATAGCAAGCCTTTGGTTCCAGAGTCGTTTGTTTTTGTGCTTTGACAGCAGCCAAGGTTTCTGCCTGCTGGTGTTGAGCAAAGTTGCCAGATGGATGTCTTCAGATACCACCATGACTGTTCCTCTTGTCATCATCTTCTGTTTCGACTTCCTACTCCCCACCCTGGCACCCAGGGCCATAGCACTACAGGGGATGGTGACTGGTGACATCCCTCACATCCTCAAGAAGACCAAGAGAAGCCCCCTGTGCTGGCAGAGGCTTGCAGGGCAAGAGGTGGATGAAGGGAGTGGGTGGAACAGTGCGTCCTCAGAGACGGCCGAGCAGACCAGCCCAGACACCTGAGACTTGCAGGAATGCCTTGTCCACATGCAAACATGACGCCGTCACATCTGTCCCATCTGCTGTGAGATGATGTACATTCAGTTTTAATCTCACAGTACATTGTTATACACGAATAATGCACATAAAGCATTACCTTTATAGCATAACAAACAAGAAGGTTCAACAGACATTTTCACTAATAGAAAGTAAATCTATAAAAACAGTTGCAAATCATTAGTAGGATGTGATGGCCACAGTCATCCCTCTGTTAAACGCTGTGAAGCAGATAAACCACATCTCAACAGAGACAGATTTTCTCCTTGACCTGACCAATATGGAAAGGTAACTGGGAGGAGGAAGTGTTTCCTCGGCTGTGACTCAATATTTAACCATGGACAGTGAATTCGTTAAAGACAATTTAAGTAGCAGACAAAACCATTTCAAAACAGCCAGGCGCCAGCGTTCCATGCCTTGAAAATAAGAACAAGACATACAGGTGCAATAGAACAAAGAAAAGTTGTCCAGAGAGCGCACAGATGTCGAGGAGAAACGGTGGGAGGTGTTGCACAACCACATAAGAGTCCACTTCACCCACTTGGCTGGCTAAGACCCCTTCAGTGTCCACACAGTGGGCGATCCCACACTCTGGGTAAACAGGTTGTGTAGATGTGGAGCACTCCACATAAACCTCCTGGGGTGAAAACACGGACAACAGTGATAAAAGGACAAGGGAAAATACGCATGCAAAAGAGGAGGGTGTGCACCCCACACAGTGACACTGTGCACACCCTCATGGTAGCACACCCACAACACACAGACACTGTGGACACCCTCATGGTAGCACACGACACACAGTGACACTGTGCGCGTCCTCATGGTAGCACACCCACCACGCACAGTGACGTCACGCACACCCTCATGGTAGCACACCTACCACACAGCGACACTGTGCATGCCCTCATGGTAGTGCACCCACCACAGTGACACCGTGCACACCCTCATGGCAGCACACAGTGACACCACGCACACCCTCATGGTGGCACACACTGGCGCACACTGTGCGCACCCTCATGGTAGCACACCTACCACATGCAGTGGCACTGTGCACATCCTCATGGTAGTGCACCCACCAAACACAGTGACACTGTGCACACCCTCATGGCAGCACACAGCGACACCACGCGCACCATCATGGTAGCACGCCCATCACAAGTGACACTGTGCACACCCTCGTGGTAGCACACCCACTCCACACAGTGGTACTGTGCACACTCACACACCCACATGGGTGCACACCCATTCTATACAGTAACACTTGTTATGTGGTCATATCTACTCCTCACAGTGACATGGGCACAGCCATCCTATACCTTCCTACTGGACGCAGTTACTCTGAACAGTAACATGGTCACACCCACTATACACAGGCACATGGGCACACATTCTTGGCAGTCACACCGGGTGCATCGACTCTCTGGAGTCTCATGGGCACACCCACCCTCCACAGTGACATGGGCACACCCACCCTCCACAGTGACATGGGCACACCCACCCTCCACAGTGACATGGGCACAGCCACCCTCCGCAGTGACATGGGCACACACACCCTCCGCAGTGACATGGGCACACACACCCTCCTCAGTGACATGGGCACACACACCCTCCACAGTGACATGGGCACACCCACCCTCCACAGTGACATGGGCACACACACCCTCCACAGTGACATGGGCACACCCACCCTCCGCAGTGACATGGGCACAGCCACCCTCCGCAGTGACATGGGCACACACACCCTCCTCAGTGACATGGGCACACCCACCCTCCGCAGTGACATGGGCACACACACCCTCCACAGTGACATGGGCACAGCCACCCTCCACAGTGACATAGGTGCAGCCACCCTCCGCAGTGACATGGGCACACACACCCTCCACAGTGACATGGGCACACACACCCTCCTCAGTGACATGGGCACACACACCCTCCGCAGTGACATGGGCACACCCACTCTCCACAATGACATGGGCGCACCCACCCTCCACAGTGACATGGGCACAGCCACTCTCCACAGTGACATGGGCACACCCACCCTCCACAGTGACATGGGCGCAGGCAGCCTGCCATGGGCCACAGCCGGAGCCCTGGTCTCTTGTGCTTGTGTCTGACCCCCTGCTGCCTGAGATTGCTCTGATGTTTGGGAACAGTGACCTCACCTGCTGCACACACAGTTGTGTCCAGAACAGCACTGTCCCCCTGGCCCCAGCCTGGATGGGTGAGGCACCTGCTCCCGCTGTCCCAGGGTCACTTGTGAGTGCAGACCCCGAGTGTGCAGACTTGGATTGCTCACCTGTCTTCCCCACTGTGCTTCTCTAAGGCCTAAGATGCAAGTCCAGTGGTGGAGTGTTTTCCACGGGCCCAGAGGCTTGTGTGTGGTCACCAGAAGCTAATTATCCTCAGAAGGCCCCGGGCACTGTGTTCTTCTCCAAATGCACGTACTCATTGTCTCATAATTAAAAACAGCAATTTTTTTCCAGAGGGCAGGACACCCTGCATTAATCTTTCTTTCTTATTGAAATAAGCTTTGAGGACGGACGCCCACAGCCCAGGGTGGAGGCAGCCCTTTCCCGTGGTGCCCACTGACCTGCGGGCAGCACTTTCAGGTCATTCTCTCATTTCCACATAAAACAAGCTACGTGCCAAAGACAGTGGGGAGAAGGCCCAGAGCACCCCTTCTGCAGCTCAGGGTCTGGGAATGGAGTGGGGAGAGCTGGTTGTGTGTCGGTACAGTCTTCCCTGAGGATCTTAGCCTCCCCCCACTGCCTAGGTCAGACCGTGGGCCCCTGGACTAGGTGCTTATCTGTAAACCATGACAAGGGAGACCTCACTTCACAGCGGTGCTATGCGGAGTCTCTGAGATAAGCAGTTGCTTCGCAGAACGCCCCAGACCTAGGACATGGCCCAGCAATCGCTTGAAGAAAGTCTGTTTGGGGCAGGGAAGGCAGTGGGCAGGGGAGAGCACCCATTGGGTTCCTGGGTGACCCAGACCAAGGCCGAGGTACCTGGGGGCTCCAAGCAACACTAGGGCTATTACCCACCTACAAGGCCAGTGAATCCAAGGCACTTCCCTCCAGGCTGAGCTCTTCTGGGGGTAGATGAGGTGAGACGTGGCGTATGTGACATGGAGCCCTGAGTCCCGCAAACGTTGCCTTCGTCTTCATGGTTGCGTCCTTGTCTCATTCACTATCTGATCATCATTTTCCTCGGCGCTGACACATGGTTGCACTAAACCTCGAAAGAAATCATGACCTAGACAAGGGGTCTCAACCAAGGCCAGTGATAACCAGGACCCGGGTGCTGAGCTCTGCAGGAAGCCAGTGAGGTCTGTCATCCCTCAGGAGCAGGCAGGGGCTCCAGTGTCCCGGGAGGCTTCAAGCTGCACCAAATCAATGATTCAAAGGTGCTGCGGGCACGATGGAAGCACAGCAGAGAGACAGTGGAGAGAGACACGGTGGAGAGACATGGCGGGGCCCAAGGAAAAGCCAAGGAGCCCTAGTCTAGGGAGGGCAAGGTCCCCGGTGCAGTGGGAATGTCAGGATCTGGGAGTGCCCTGAGCCCAGGCACAAAGGCTGGGTGGACAAGGCTGTCAGAGTGGACAGAGACCAGGATCCTGGCCTGGAGGTTGGGTCCTGAGGGGCAGGCAAGCAGTCTAGGTGACTCGTCCTGGGATGGCCCATTCTATTCAGACGCAGTCTGAAAATCAAGGAGGCTCAGCCCCTACAGCAACCCAGGGCATGTGCCGGGGTCAACGGCACCCTGCGGACACGTATGCAGGGCTCCCGGGGCTCCAGGCCCCAGGACGGATGTACCTCTGGGCAGGCAGGCACTCGCGAGATTACTTCCACGGGTGTGGGGAGCACAGGCCAGCCCTCGCCCCTCCGCTGCGCAAGCCCAGTTCGGAACTGGGGCCAAGGATGCATGCTCCTGGGGTTGCTGGGACTCCGTGGTGAGCAGTGAGGCAAGTCCCCTGTCACCAGCCCCCAGGGTGTCTGGCGGTCCCTAAACGGCCCACTGCCACGGCCCTGTGCCCGAGGACTGCAGCCTGCAAGCTCCTGTGCCCCAGCGGCTGGCCAAGCAGGGATGACCTGGAATCAAAGTTGCTGCTACTTAGGAGCTGCTCTGAGTGCTTTCAGGCCCTACCACATGGGTTCCAGCGTCACCGCCCCAGGCCCTGCCTCAAGCCAGTGCTCGCACCCCCACGGCACAGACGTCAGGGCTGCTGGTGCCCCAGCAGCCATGCATGGGTGCCTACGCTTCAGACCTGAGCCTGCCCCCGTGCTGGCCGCTCCCTCCACAGCCCAGCGAGCCTGCCCCTCACAGCTCCGTCCTGGCCCCAGGCCATGGCACTGCCTGGGAAACCCACTGACCACCCAGGCTCCGGATCAGAGGGACGGCCCCGGGCTGCGCCGCGCGCATCCTGGCAGCCATCTGGGTGAGGCTGCACATGGCTGGGAGCAATAAACTGGGCGCGGCTGTGGGAACTGGCCCTCCTGCCTCTGCAGGCACCAGGAGGCCCGGGACCCATGGAGCAGCATTTGCCAAAACTACCCTCTGATCCAGCAGCTAAGAACAGGCGTTTTCTTCCTCGGGGGAGCCAGGGCTGTGACAGGCGTTTCTCACTGGGGGACCCAGGGGCCTGAGGTGTTTCTTCTTGGCTTTCAGGGCTCATGACAGACATTTCTTGTTCAGGGACTTAGGGCTATGTAGGTGTTTCTTGCTAGAAGACCTTGGGTTCCTTCTGGGATATCCAGGGCTAATGACGGTCTCTTGATGGATCCAGGGCTATGGGAGATGCTTCTTGTTGGAAGGTGCAGAGCTCATGACACTGTTTTCTGTTGAGTGATCCAGGGTCTAGACCAGGTGCTTCTTTTCGGAATGTATGTCTGTGACAGACAGGTTGTGTTGGGGGATCTGGGTTACCACAGAAGTGCTCACCAGGGAGATCTGGGGCTAATGACGTGTCTGTTTTTAGGTGTGCTCTTCCCTCCCCTAAATATCTTCCCATAAGGAGGGCAAGAGCCCGATGACTTGCCAAGCACTCCCCCTGGGCCCAGGAACCAACTGACCAGCACAGCCAGGCCACAGCCCAGCCTCCTTCTACCTCTCACTGATGGCATCTTCCGCCCTAGGAAAACCAGTCCCTTGAGACACAGTTCATCCTGACGAGGCTGTGTGGGACAGGGTCTGTGTGGGATGGGGACATGCTGGGGGAGCCTGCACCCAGGGGCACACACACTGCCACAGCCACAGCCTTTCCGCCTCTGGAAGCCTCTCGCCTGGACTGGCCATGGTTCCTGAGACCCATATGGTGGCCCCACACCGTTGACCTTGGGATGCTTGGAAGGGAGAAGAGGAAACGGGCAGGGAGGAGACAGCGTGCAGCCCAGGTCCAGAGAAGGCTGTGAGAGCAGTGGGGAAGACAGAGGGGCTTCGACAGAAAGAGGTAGACAGAGGAATTGCCAGGGAGGGCAGCATTGCTGGGCCAGCTCCACCACTGACGCTGTGGCTGATGCCCTGGCCAGATGCCCTTGGCTACTCTGCAGGTGCAGCGCCAGCTATGGTTTCTCATTTCAACTGCTCAGTAGCAGGGAAACATGATTTATGGGGAGAATTCCCCAGAGGCTAAAAAGAAAAAAAAAAAAGAGAACAGACCAGCGGACAAGGTCTGCCTTTGACAGGCGAGCAAGGAGACTCATTTGGCACAGAAATCAGTAACTCAGAAACAGGCCTGAAACCCACCAAGGGACTGCAACACAATCTCCTCTTTCTGGCTCAACAGAAAACAGAACAAACTTGGGGCCTCTAAAACGGAGTGTGCCCCAGGATGCTCAGCCCTCTCCCTGCTGACTGTGCAGGTCCCAAGGTTACCTGTGTGAGCTGTGCTTTCTGGCTCTCAGCTGCAGGTTCCTGAGTCCCTGGGGCCACCTCAGGCTCCTCCACAGACTCCACTCTCCCTTTAGGACAGGGCCTGGCAGTCATTGATCCTAAAGTCCCAGCTCTTCCTCGTCCAAACGGTTAACCTTGTGGTCCTGTATTAGGGTTCTTGGTTGTCCCCAAAGTGAGGGTTTTCCTGGTCATGCAATAGAGGGGAGGGCTGGGCAAGGGCGGACCCTGGAGCCGAGAGCCAGAGCTGATGCCCAGGGTGGGTCTCATGGTGACAGTCCCAGGGCGGTGCCCATGGGGGATGGGCATCTGCCAGGCACTCTGTCCTCATATGCTTGCTCGAAATTAAAAGAACAGGGACAGCACCTTGCTGCTGAACCTGGGCTGTGACCACCGAGACCATACAGGTGGTGACAAAAAGAATCTGCAGAATGAGCTCCTGGTGCCCGTGTTCTGTTGGAGGAGGGCAGGCACTGCAGCCACTGCCCTCCAAGCTACAGCAGGAGCAGGGCATTGCCATCCCGGACACACACTGCCATTTTAAGTTCCTCTTGACTAAAAAAACACCTAAATCTGCCCCCAAACATCAGCCTAACAGCTAATGTCAGCATAACCAGAAACATTGCAACACTAAGATAAACTCCCCTCTGACTAGAGGCATCCCAACCCCACAATAAACTTTCCCTCACACAGAAACATTCAAGCCTGTGATAAGCCCCCTGCTTCCTAAACCCTTAAGTATTCTTAGTCTGTAAGAGAGAACGCTCCTGACCGAGATCAGCCAGAAGGCCTTCTCAGGATTATTCTCCAAAATAAACTTGTCTTGGACTGTTGAGCCACTTTTTGTGATTCTTTCCTCTTTCTTTAATGCTTACACCAAGCTACAGCCAGGAGCAGGAGACCCTGGGAGGAAACTGACCAGACACAGTTCAGAAAGAAGGATGGATAGTAGGAGATTCATTTTATGACGATGGTGATTTTTTAGAGACAGGATCTTGCTCTGTGGTCCAGGCTGAAGTGCAGTGGCAGGATCATAGCTCACTGCAGCCTTGACCTCCTGGGCTCAAGCCATTCTCCCACTTCAGCCAGCCGAGTAGCTGGGACTACAGATACACGCCACCACACATGGTTAATTTTTAATTTTTTTGTAGAGATGGGGTCTTGCTATGTTGCCCAGGCTGGTCTTGAACCCCTGGCCTTAAGCAATCCTCCCACCTTGGCCTCTGAAAGTACTGGGATTGCAGACGCGAGTCACCTCACAGGCCCCAGAGATGAGTAAATGAAAAATGAATGCCCACCTATCCCCCAGCTACTTCTCTCCTGCATATGAAACCCTCTTCTGCACATTTCCCTACGCATTTGTGAGGTCGTCCCCTGTCACTGGGAGCTTTGCCAGCCGCAGGTGCTTATTCATCTTTGCACCATGACACTGACAAGGTAGTCACTCATCTTCTTTGAGGAAAAACCGATCTGTTTGTACCCAAAAAACTGCAAGAAGCCATCTGTGCCTCTTTCAAGATCCATTTTTAGTATGTCTGTCCCCAAACCCACCTGATGAAGAAACAGCTTTCGGCACAGCAGCCTAGCCCAGGGCAAAGGTGAGGCGTGAGCCTGGCCCAGGGCTAAGGTGAGGCGTGAGCCTGGCCCAGGGCGAAGGTGAGGCGTGAGCCTGGCCCAGGGCGAAGGTGAGGCGTGAGCCTGGGCCAGGAGAAGGTGAGGCGTGAGCCTGGCCCAGGACAAAGGTGAGGCGTGAGCCTGGCCCAGGACGAAGGTGAGGCGTGAGCCTGGCCAGGGCGAAGGTGAGGCGTGAGCCTGGCCCAGGGCGAAGGTGAGGCGTGAGCCTGGCCCAGGGCGAAGGTGAGGCGTGAGCCTGGCCCAGGGCGAAGGTGAGGCGTGAGCCTGGCCCAGGGCGAAGGTGAGGCGTGAGCCTGGCCCAGGGCGAAGGTGAGGCGTGAGCCTGGCCCAGGGCGAAGGTGAGGCGTGAGCCTGGGCCAGGGCGAAGGTGAGGCGTGAGCCTGGGCCAGGGCGAAGGTGAGGCGTGAGCCTGGCCCAGGGCGAAGGTGAGGCGTGAGCCTGGCCAGGGCGAAGGTGAGGCGTGAGCCTGGCCCAGGGCGAAGGTGAGGCGTGAGCCTGGCCAGGGCGAAGGTGAGGCGTGAGCCTGGCCCAGGGCGAAGGTGAGGCGTGAGCCTGGCCCAGGGCGAAGGTGAGGCGTGAGCCTGGCCCAGGGCGAAGGTGAGGCGTGAGCCTGGCCCAGGGCGAAGGTGAGGCGTGAGCCTGGCCCAGGGCGAAGGTGAGGCGTGAGCCTGGGCCAGGAGAAGGTGAGGCGTGAGCCTGGCCCAGGACGAAGGTGAGGCGTGAGCCTGGCCCAGGACGAAGGTGAGGCGTGAGCCTGGCCAGGGCGAAGGTGAGGCGTGAGCCTGGCCAGGAGAAGGTGAGGCGTGAGCCTGGCCCAGGACGAAGGTGAGGCGTGAGCCTGGCCCAGGACTAAGGTGAGGTGTGAGCCTGGCTAGGGCGAAGGTGAGGCGTGAGCCTGGCCAGGGCGAAGGTGAGGCGTGAGCCTGGCCCGGAGCGAAGGTGAGGCGTGAGCCTGGCTGGGGCGAAGGTGAGGCGTGAGCCTGGCTAGGGCGAAGGTGAAGCGTGAGCCTGGCTGGGGCGAAGGTGAGGCGTGGTGCTTTCATTAGTCCCGCCAGAAGCTCTTGGCTCCTCTGTGACTGCATATCATTTGCACCCACCTGCGAGTTTCTCCTTCTCACGACACACCCTCATGCTGCATGGAGCAAACACAGTAAGCTCGGATCTCCTGGGGCTGCTTGGAAACGGGCTAAGGTAATGCACCCCAAGTCACAAGCTCGTGGAAAACGCAGGTGCCCATGACCCGGTGCCCGCATGCCCTGGTGGTGTGGGGACTTTGCATAACATAAGGTGAAGCTGTGAGCAGAAGAGGGGCCTGTTGGGTTCTCTGCATCTTTAAGGACTGGGCCCGGTCCACTGACCGCTTCACAGGAGAAGGGCAACATTTCCTGGGGACACAGTGGCTCTCACAAAGATGCTTCTCTCCCAGGGTTAAAGCAGCTGTACGGTGCTTCATACCACAGTCAAGCTCACGCTCCGTGGAGGGAGCAGGACACGCGGTGGGAATCACGCGGTCCCCTCCTGTGAGTTGATGTTCACTGTGAAGCCTCAGGGGTGAGAATAGCAGCCAGCTGTGAGTCTTCTCTGGGTGGGGAGCACACGCGGACAGACCAAAACCCAGCACCGGCCCATGGGGAGCTGCCTGCCACAGGGGAGCTGAGGTTGCATTCCACCGCAAAGAGAACATCTACTGAGGAAAGATGCTCACGATCCCACTCACACGGAAAAACGTGCCCCTTTGGCGCACATGGGCAGTGGGTCTCGGGGGAGCAGGAACACGGTCCCATCCACATGGAGGAACCTGCCCCTTGGGAGCACACAGGCAGCAGATCACAGGGGAGGGGAACAGGAAGCAGGGGCTCCCTTTGAAGGCCCCTGGAGTCATCCAGGGCTGATGTGAGGAAGAGTCTGCAGAGCTCAGAGAAAGGTGGAGGCCACAGGGCCAGGAGTAGAAGCTTCCAGGCATTTTTCGGAAATAGGATTAACAGGACTTGGTGAGGCCTGAAATACAGGAGTGGTGGGGCCCACAGAAAGACCGACGGGAAAAGACAGGCCTCCCAGAACTCTCAGGCTGCTGCTTGAAAACTGGGGTGCAAGGCATTGCCCCTGCTGAGACGAGAACTCCACGCAGGAGTCGCCATGTGCCACTGCCACAGAGCACCACATGCACGCCCAGCTCAGTGGAGAGACTTACAGAGCGTGAGGGACTCACCCAAACATCACACGGCTCACCCACCGTGAAGATGGGACCCTGCCATGGATCTGCTGACTTCCTGTCTACCACCACTATGCACTCCAAAGGCGCTCTGCAGGGTCAGGGCTAGGAAAGGCCACTGTCCGTGATGACGGCCATTCCTCACCAGGCCCAGCCAGAGCAACTGCCGGGCTGGAAGAGGAGCATTTCCACAAACCGAGGCTCGGACAGTGCATCTCTCCACTGAGAACTGATGGGCAGGTGCACAGCAGCACCGGCTCTCTCTTGGGTCCTCGTCCATCTTTGTGCGTGGCTGTTGCCCGCGATGCCGTTTCCATCCGTGAACTCCCTGGCCTGTTTTCCTGTGCTCCTCATTCCTCTTCTCCCTGCTGACCGTGGGTGTGTCAAAGGTCATGTTCTACCCTTCAAAAAGGGCAAAACTTTCTACTCCCCAGAGTGACTCTACATTTTAACCTTTGCACTCAGCCAATTCTCAACAACACTGTCTCCAAGCCCTGCAGCCAGTGTGGCCATCCAAACACAGACGGAAGATCTTCAAACCCTGCCAGGTCTAACACATGCCAGCTTCTCCATCACCTAACAAATGCCGTCTATGGTCAGCATCTGCACGCCTGGGCTCACCTCCCCCGAACACCGTATCTTCCCACTGCCTGTTTAATCTGAGCGTTTTCTTGTCCACGAATAATGCCCCCTCCCCAGTTTTTACAGCCTCATTAGCATATGACTAAACTGCAATAAACAGCATGCAATTGAAGTATAGAGTTTAATCAGCCTAACATATGTACACACCCAGGAAACCAGCATCGCAACTTAAATAGCAAACATTTTCCTCTCCCCCCAGATCTCTTTCCTGCCCCTGCAGGCTCCTGTGGGGTGGGAACACCTGCTTCTGAGCCCCTTCGCCAGGCTGCCCACAGGCCCTGGTCCTCCCCCGTGACCCTGTCCTAGGGCTGCCAAGTGTTCTCATGACGGGCAGAGGGCAAGGGATAGCATGAGCCTGGGGTGTCCCCAAAGCAAAAGCCACAGTCTTTTTAACCTAATTGCAGACTGGATGCCCCACACACTGTGCCCTGCTGTTGGTGAGAAGTGCATCATCAGCACAGACCATGCTCAAGCAAGGGGTGGGTCACGCCCCTCACTCTTTGGCTCAAGCTCTCATCTCTGCTACCCTCACTCCTGCTCATCCTCAGCCTTGCGGATGCAAGCTCAGATCATCGGCTTTTCCAAGTCCTCAGGTGGACGACTTGGAAGCTCCAGCCAGCTTAGAGTTTTTCCCTTCCTTATTAGGGCCGTTTCCTCTCTCCCTTCCATCAAACGTATCCTTCCATTGGCCACCCACAATGCTATCTCAGTGCCAGCACGCTGCAGGCACTCGCCGGACATGCAGAGCTGGCTTGGGTTCTGGAGACACCCTGATCCCTGGGATCTCTTCCAAGTGTGGTAGGAGGCTTGGAAACCACCACCCAATTCATCTTACCGAGCCTCCTAATTTCCAGGCTTCTAAGCTGCCCTATTCAATCATATGTTGCATTAGAGCTTCATTGTTATGAATTCTTATTCATTCATTGCTTGTCTGTATTAGCGCCATCTGCCTTATATTTTTAAAATTCTTAGAAACCAAAATACCCTCCTGGTGTTGATTTAACCATGTACAGTGTCCACAGGGCACAGTTACAATTATATGCAAATAAATTCTTCTGACGATAATTATTCTTTGAACCCAGTAATGATTTATGGACCACCTGGTTTGGGATTACATCTGAAGCTTCTTTACTACTTTAAAATGACCCCAAAGGCCTAAGCTGTGGTAAACCCGAGCTGAGGACAAAAATTACAGAGCCACTGCACTCCTTCACAGGAACTGTGGGGCACTTGGTGCACGGCCCCGCACCTGTGCCCGGAGGAACCTGGATGTGCACGCACACACACGACCCCCGCACCTGTGCCCGGAGACCAGGAAGGAAGGGCGTCCAGTGATGCAGGCTACGCGGGTCATCATGCTAGACTTCACCTTTTGTCCTGGCTAAGATCAGGGAAGATGCTGTGATGTTCCCTTTAGAAAACTTAGCTGAGGGCTGCACAGTGAGAATAGCAGGACTCACAGTTCTTCCTGATAATGAAGGAATGACAGAGCTAATCGCTGCAATTCCTAAGAAGTGAGGAATTAATTATGAAACACGCATCTTCGCCTGCTATTATTTCAAGAACAGAATTAAAGTAGGCTTCCTCTCCTGCACACTGGTGGGATTCTTCGTTCTGTCTCCCTGGCACCAGCGCGTGATGCTGGACAAGGTCGAGGGGTTGCAGCTGCTGAGGCTGCTCTGGGAGCTCCTGAGGTCCTGTGCCAGGCTCTCCTGAGTGCCCCTGTGCATGGCAGACAGAGGGAACTTCCTGCCCCAAGAGAGGGGCGCCAGGCTGGACCATGGCCCCATCTCCTAAGCCTGCGCCAGCAGGCCACCCCCACCTGTCTTTGCCTGTGGTCTGGGGCAAGCTGGCCACATTTCTTTCCCTCCCCTGTCACCAGTCACCAAGGGCCATGGGACAGAATTGGTGGTTTGGCTGTGGTTGGTGAGCTGGGTCCTTGTGTCCGGGCTCCCTCGCTGTGTCTGTCTTCCGCGAGAGCACAATGCATCTCCTTGGCCTCACACACCCAAACTTGGCCCCCAGGACAGCTGAGTTGCAGCAGAAAAGGCCACGTTGAAATGAGACCCTGGAGAGGAAGACTGCGGAGGCCGGGTGGGCTGCTGAAGCTGAAGCTTCCTGCGCCCCAGTGGATTCCGTCCACTGCCTGGAGCTTGGTGGCCCAGCCCAGACCAGCGGAGAGTGCAGCCCAGACCTGAGGAGGGACCGAAGTGTGGGGCCCCAGGCAGCTGCAGCAGGCTGGGAGTGCCTGGGGGCTCACTCTGGGCAGCACAGCCCCTTCCCCGCCGCCCTGGGGGCTGGCCCTCTGCATACCAGGTCACAGGCCCCAGCCCCACTGAGGCTGAGGACCAGGCACGCCCCAAGCTCTTCCCCCTTGGATTTAGTAATTTGTTTTCAGGGCAAACTGGAAACAGGACATGAGCCAGGTGAGGCCTGCTCCTCTCCACTGGCTTCCCCCCACTGTGGAACTTGCTTGCTCTTACATAGAAAAATGGTTTCCTGGTGAAAAGTTGAAAGCACAAGGGATCTGGGCGTGGGCGTGGGTTTTGCCGCTTTCTCCTGAAGGAAGCCACCGACATCTTGGCCTTTTTGAAACCTGTAAATAAAACTTTTATCCTGGGGCAGGGGCCCTCCGGAAGAGTCTTATTTCCCTCCAGCCCTTTCAGGGCTTTGGAATTGCCCCCAGCCCTGTCTTGCTGCGATCAGGGTTCTTTCTCATCCTTTCTTTCTCCTAGGGCAGCTTCCCCTCTGTTTCTGGGAGTTAATGTGAGAGGAGCCTACATGGAAAGAGAGGCTGGTTCCTGTGGGTCCAGGTGGCCACCTGGAGAAGCCTCTGAGGGCAGGTGGCGGAGAGGGGGTGGGGGGTGGTCTCGGGCAGGACAGGTGTCTGAGCCTGAGCCCATGATCTCTTTCACAGCAACCCAGTTTTAGGTGGGCTCCACCGCCCCGGGTGCTATGGTGGGTCCTGAAGGCGAGACTAGGCCTCTTGTCCCGTGCCCTGGGCCAGGGTGGGTGCCCGGGGGCTTGGGGGGGTGGCACTGTGCCACCTGCCTCCTCCAGCTTTGTTGGCCTCGGTGCCTGGGTGCTCAGGCGGGGTCCAGTGCCACCTGCCTCTTCTGGCTTTGCTGGCCTCGGTGCCCAGGGACCCGCAGACGCCGTCCCGAAGAGCGCGAAGAGACCCAGGCTTGTGCTCCGTGTCAGGGACCCCGGACTGAGGCTCTGGGCGCACCTTTGTGCTGTGGGCCGAGACCGCGGCCGGGAGGGACCCCCTAGTGCAGCCCCCCAGCAGCCCGGCCGCGCCCCGCTCACTCCCTCCTGCCGCCGCCCGGAGGCCCGGACTCCATCGTTTCTCCCGGCGGTCAGGGCGGCCCTGGGCACCTCCTAGGCCCTGGGCACCTCCTAGGCCCGGGCCCAGCCCCGACGCTTCCGGAGCAGAAAGTCCCCGGCAGCGACCCCACTGCGTCCGCGGAGGAGGCGAAAGAGAACGCCCGGGGCCAGCTCCTCCATCCTCGGGAAGTGGACGGAGAAAGGGGCGTTTCTTCGCCGCGGCCACCGAGATGGCTCCGGCGTCCGGGCACTGACGATCGGGGAGCCCTGAGGGGCGTCTCGCTGGGAAGAGGCCGCGGACCCAGCGAGAGGCGGACTCGACGTTCCCCATAAACCCAGGAGCCGCCGCCACATCACCGGGTGGAAAACGCCCCGCCGCCGGCGCAGGTTCAGACCCCGGGGAATGCCTGGCGGGAGCCGCGAACCTGTGCCAGGAGCCCCGAGACCAGCCCCGCCGCCCCAGCGCTCCTCCCGCCCAGGCCCCTGGCGGTGAGAATGGCCCAGGCGGGAACGTCCCCCGTCGGGGCGGCCGTGGGAGGCACTGGGGACCCAGCTCTGCAGCCGCCCCGCGAGGAGGCGCCCGGCCACCCCGACACCCGGGGGAGGCGATGCTGGCGGCGACACCGTCACCCACCCCGAGGCCCCGTCCCTCCTCCTGGGGCTGCGCCCGCGCCGGGAAGCTCCCCCCACTCCCCGTTCCGTGCTGCCCGGCTCGGGAGGGCGCCCTCGGGTGTCCGGGAGCCGCGTCCTCACCTCCAGGGCGATGGTGGTGGGACAAGCCCACGTCCTCGTTCGCCCGGGGGGCCTGGAGGGGAAGGCGCCCAAATGCTGAAATCCCCGGGAGCACACGCAGAACTCAGAAGAGGCGTCTGAGGGAAAATCTCAAATTCACCTCCTCGAAGAAACTTCTAGAACCGACTGTCCAGTATGGGCCTCTAGCCACATGTGGCTACTTAAATTTGAGTTAATTAAAAGTGAACGGAATTAAAACTCCGCTCCTCAGTTGCAGTGGTTTTGCCCCAAGCGCTCACGTGGCCGTGGTTGTGGCACCCACAGTGCTGAGCATGGTCTCCACACTCTGGAAAGTTCCATGGGACAGGGCAGGTCTAGGAGTCTCTGGGTGGTAATCACAGACACATGTGAGAGGCACATGCACACACAGACACACAAACACACATATAAACACATACACACATGCGCACACACACCCCCCTGGCAGTCATCATGGAGAAGGGGCTGGCTCCCTGTGGAGCTGAGCCTAGAACACAGTGTCTCCTGGAGGCAAGGCTTCAGCTCCAGAGAGGAGCCCGGTGTGTCTGCAGTGGAGGCCAGAGGAGTGGGCGGCCTCAGTACAGCGTTCCAAGGGTGGAGGGTTTGGGAGGGCCTGCTTCACTTGCACGGGGCTCAGCAGGGTCCACGGCTGGGGGCATAGGGGGCACCGAGGCAGAGAGAGTCACGGCCCAGCACCATGGAGCCCACATCCTCCAGAGGGACCCAGGATGGGGACTGAAATGAACAATCCCCATGAGGGGGCTCAGGGCCTCGTCTGCACCTCCCTTAGCCCCTGGACAGAGCTCCCGGGAAATGCATCAGTCAGAGCTGCACAGGCCTCGTGAGCCGAGTGCAGGTGGAGAGGGGTGGCCTTCGGAAGGGAGACTGGGGGAGAGGGAGTTTTCTAAAAGGAATGCGGTGTCATTGCCAGAGAGAGCCCAGATGGACGTGACGCTGCCTCCCCACGGAGTCTGCTGCCTGGTCCAACAAGCCCCTGGTCTGCCCAGCGCTCCAGCCAGCCAGAAGGTTCCTCCCAGCTTAGCCGTGGGGATTCCAGCAGCCGGGAGAAGGTGCCTAGTATTTAAAACTAAAATGAATAATGGAGACATTTTTTACTCAGGCTTAAAAAAAATAAATTTCCGAAAGGTGTGGAGTTAAGCCCTGGTCCTTCTCTGAAGGGAGGTCGTCTGGCCTAGGCCCTCACCCAGTCGCCCTGGTGAGTCAGAGATCCAGCTTGGCCTCCCTGAAGGAAGGGCCCAGCAGCCGGCACAGCACCCAGGCTGGGGAACAGCACAGGGCTCCTCACGTGCTCAGGCAGGCGCCACTCTCGTGGGCACTGTGGGATTGCTAAGCCTCACAGAGAAAGCTGCTGTGGTTCTTTTTTAACTTCGCAGGAGTTAAATGTAACCGCATTTCTTGCCGTGGTTAATTATTTCTCCATGTTTCCTAATTACCAATGGACTCTGTTTGCCATCAACTCCTAAATTAATTCTGATTATTTGGATGAGTGATAACAGGATTTCTATTGCTCCTAATACTAAAACCAATCATTTGAAATTCAGAAGCACAGACAGTTTTTCAAGAGCCTTTTCAGAACCTTATTTGGAGTGGGCACTCAATAAATGTTTGCCAAATTGATTTAAACCCTAGACTGAACTCTGTTAATAGCATTTTAGGACATTCATCCCGCCATTGAGCAGATGCTCCTGCCAGCCCCTGGGAGGCCCCGAGGGCTCTGACTGGCCTGGGGCCTCCTGCTGCTTGGGCTCCCATGTGGCCTCAGGCCGCTGCGTCTGACCTTACCCCCGGGCTGTGGAAGCAGAGCTTCTTCCCTGGAGTAATGAGTCCAGGCTCTGCTGATGTGCCCAGAGCTGAGCATGTCTCAAGATTGGTGTCCAGAGGCTGCATCTTGGCTTTTTCCCTCAAGGTCAGAGGAGGGGAAAATGACTGGGCCCCAAGATTAGTGTCTGAGCACCCCCTCTCCTCCATGGGGTGGCAGGTGGACCTCCACAGTGCCCTCCAGCCGTGAAATGCCCTGGACCTCTGTGGCGAGCCTGGTCCCTGGGACTTGGCCAATCCAGGTGCAGGGCCCGTGGGTCCTGAGAGAGCCGCCCGAGGTCCCGTTGCCGGCATCTGCTGCAGGAGGCAAGAGCCCAACATTGCCACCTTCCACGGCACACCCAGCCCACTTGCTTAGCTCCCTGCTGCATTAAAACATTTTCACAGAAATTACTTCCTCCAAGCTTGGATGCAGCTCTTTCCCCCTTCCTGGAGGCTTTGCTGTTCTGTGCTCTTGAAACAGCTGCAGATCCTAGTGGCTTCGAGACATGGAGGCGGCCCGGCAGGTTTATCATTCACTGCTAGCTCGTTAGACATTGTCAAAAAGCATGATCTGGCCCAGCATGAATGTTTAACGGTGCCAGGGGGAGAGGAGGAAGGAGGGGGAGCCGAGGGCAGGGCTCGAAAATCAGGGGGAGAGGAGGGAAGAGGGGAAGCCGAGGACAGGGCTAGAAAACCCAGAAGAGCTGGGGTGGTGGGAGGGGGACCAGCCCGCAGGCAGGAGGTGTGTGCCACAGACATGATGGGGCTGCACGGCACCGTCCCGACCACACGTGCTGTTCTGGAGGGAAACGCTCCTTCCGCGTCTGACTGCCAAAGTGCCCTTGTTGCTGTTGATCTGCTTACTGAGTGGAGTTCGTAAACACCAAGTACCAGGTGCTTCTTTCAGCAGGAAACAGGCCATCTGCTAGTGACTCAGAGGACAGAGGAGAAAGTTCTTGAACGTCTTTCATGCTCAGATACCATGCAGGCACAGGGCAGGTACCCTGCTGACGTCTTCATGCTTTGACTTACACATCTGAACCATCCTTGGGGAAGAGTTTTTCTTCCAACTTGCAGAGGAGAGGACTCAGCACAGCCAAGTCTCAGTGGCTCCCAAAGCCACTGATGAACGATCAGCACACTGAGGTTTGGCTCAGGTATTTAAAATAACACTAATTTATTACAGTGAAATTCACAACTGTAACGGGGAGCATGTGGAAGTGAACAGTTCTGTGTATCCCACCTCCATCTAGTCCAGAACGCTTCCCCGACTCCAGAGGAGGCTCTGAACTCCCTGCACAGTTCCTCCCCACTCCCGATCCTCCAGGCTGGCAAGCACCAACTTACTTTGTCTCCATAGATTTGCCTGTCCTGGGCATTTTGTATGAATGGAACCACACAACGCATAGTCCTTTGTATCTGGCTTCTTCTACAAGCCTAATGTCTTCAAGGTTCATGCACGTCATCGCGTTCTTCCGAGTAACATTCCATTGCATGGAGGGACCGCATTTTGCTCGTCCATCTCTTGATGGACATTTGGGCTGTTGCCGCCGCCTGGTCACTGTAAAGAATGCTGGTATGGACATGGATGAACAAGTGTTTGCTGGAGTCTGTGTCTTCAGTTGTAGGAGTGGAGCTGCTGGATCATGTGCTGAGTCCATTTTCTGTAATGAACTCTTTCTGTAATGAACCCTCTATCATTTCCACAATGGTTCTCACCAGAAATGTGCAAGGGTCCCACATTTCTCTGGATCCTTTTGCCATAACGTGTTATTTTCTTTCCTTCTCTTTCTTCCTGTCTGTCTGCCATCCTAGTGGCTGTGAGTGACCCAGGGTTTTTTTGTTTTTTGTTTTTTTATGTCAGTCTGCCTGATTCTATGACTCAGAATTTCTGTTGATTTTGGTTCCTCCTTAAAATCGAAAGGGGCTATCATCGACTTCAATTTCTCTAGCGAAAGTAATAATAAAGATTACTGTGTTTATATTTCAAGTTCAAAGAACCAATTATCTGTGACATTTTTTCTTTCTGGAAAACTGTCTCAATGAATAATCTCAAGCCTCTCTCTGCCCCCAAGTTCCACCAAAAGCAAAACCACTTTCAACCACTGAGGAGCCGTCCTAAGCCGGGCATTGCATCTGTGGTGACCTCCCCGGGGAGGTGCAGGGGTGCCGCGGGGATGTGCCGGCTCAGCCAGCCAAGGGCGAGGAAGCTCAGGGGGGTGAAAAGGAAGGAAGGAGGCCTCAGGCAGGGAGGCCTGTGTCTAGGTGCTCAGCCAGAACCCATTGCAGGCCCAGGCAGCAGAGGCTTGGCACCCTGAGGGCCACGGTGAGAGGAGTGGGCACTCAGACCCCACCACGAGGGACACGGGGCCCAAGAGGGCCATGTATCATCCCCCAGCCATTGACCACAGTGCCTGGGTGCAGCCTCCAGCCCAGGCTGCCCTTCACTTTCTCCCAACAGTGCCACCTGCCCAGGCCTGCTTCTCTGGTGAGACACCAGGACCCATGACGGCTCAACGACTGCTCTGAGAAGCAGCAGAGCCCAGAGGCAAACCAGCAGCCACAAACCCAGGTCCCATGGCCCTCAGAGACCGGCCCGCAGACCCCCACCACACATCCCTCAGATACAAGGGTCCAGACTCCCACCACACCCCCCTCAGATATGGGGCTCCAGCCCCCCACCACACCCCCCTCAGATACAGAGCCCCAGTCCTCCACCACACACCCCTCAGATGCAGGACCCCAACTCCCCACCACACCCCGTCAGATGCTGGACCTCACCTCCCCACCACACCCCCTCAGATGCAGGACCCCAACTCCCCACTGCACCCCTCTCAGATATGGGGCCCCAGCTCCCCACCACACACACCTTAGATACAGGGCCCCAGTCCCCCACCACACACCCCTCAGATGCAGGACCCCAACTCCCCACCACACCCCTTCAGATGCAGGACCCCAACTCCCCACCACACCTCCCTCAGATACAGGGTCCTAGCCCCCCACCACACACCCCTTAGATATGGGGCCCCAACTCCCTGCCACACCCCTCTCAGATGCAGGGCCGCAGCCCCCTGTTGTACCCACCTCAGATGCAGGGCCCCAGACCCTTGCTGTACTCCCCTCTGATACAGGGCTGCAACCCCCATCACACCCCCCTCAGGTGCAGGACCCCAGCCCCTAACACACCTTCCTCTGTTGCAGGACCCCAGCCCCCACCATACCTCCTCAGATGCAGGGCTGCAGCCCCCCCACTATACCCCCTCAGATGCAGGGCCGCAGCCTCCCCGCTGCATCCCCCTCAGATGCAGGACTCCAGCCCCCAACACACCTTCCTCAGATGCAGGACCCCAGCCCCCACCATACCTCCTCAGATGCAGGGCTGCAGCCTCTCGACCATACCCCCTCAGTTGCAGGGCTGCAGGCCCTCACTATGCCCCCTCAGATGCAAGGTCCCATAACTCCCTCAGACATGGGCCGCAGCCCCCCATGCCCTGCTCAGACATGGGGGCCCCAGCCCCAGAAGGTGCCTGTTTAAAGGGAGCTGGGGGGTCCCGGTGGGCACCGGGGTGGGCTCCTAGACACTGCCTCTGGGCACCACAGGGAAGGCGCTGAGGGTGGAGAATGCATGGGGCCAGCGGTCCAAGAGGAAGGACTCATCCACTGGGGCCCAGGCCGGGCGCCAGGCTCAAGTGCAGGAGGCCTCTGACCCCAAGGGGCAGCACCGGCACTTTTGGAAACGGAGTGAATTTGGAATATGCTTTAGGACTTTCTGTCCAGTAGAATTTTAGAGAAGCTTTTAGTAAAATGAAAAAGAAGGCAGTGTTGTGAGGCGCTGCCTTGTAACTTCCCGGCCATCTGCCTGCTGAGTCTGTGTTCTTGTGTTCAGGATGAGGTTTTCTCAAAGGCAGCACATGCGGTTGTAGCTACTTAGCGTCCTGATTTCAGACAAAGAAAATGCAGGGACTGACCGAAAACACAAAGCAGACACCACATTTGAATTCGGTGGCATGGCCTGCAAAAGCGGACCCCAGCGGCCCCTCCTGCCAGATGCACCTGAACACAGGTGAAGTGGGCGTGGCTCAGCAAGGCCTGGCTGGTGGGGTCCGCGGACGCTGGAGGTGAGCAGCCCTGTTGGTTGCTGGCTGGGTATGGGTGCCTTGAGGAGGATGCCGTTAGCTCCGGGTGATGCTGGTGGGGTTTCAGAGACCCTGGTCCGCTGCCGAATGAGGTCCGGACCCTCAGGACCCTCAGGACAGCCAAATTTGTCTCCATCCTGCATCAACACGTGCCACCCAAAACTCTGTTCCTGTGTCCTCAGCCCCACCCCACCCAATCCTGAGAGCTGAGGTGGCCCTCCCCTCCGCCCCCGCTCACCTGAGCGCCTCCTTGGCGCCTTGGCAGCAGCAGCCAGCTCTGTGGGAGGGAAAAGGAGGCTTGTCCCCAGTGGAAGCCAAACACACAGCCACCCTCCTTCACCCAAGTTCCCTGTGAATTTGCATCTTTTTGCATAACTCTACCTCAATCATGTATGTGGAGCGAGATTGCTACCGGCCCCTCCCTCCCTCAGTCTGGAGGCTGCAGCTCACGTTAGCACAGTGAACACCCTTCCGTGATTGCACTAAAGAAACTGGTTTGTCGTTTTTAACCCAGCGGTTCCCAAACTTACTCTCAGGGAGCTCTTTTCTTTTCTTGCAAAGCTCATATTGACATTTGGTGGAACACTTGCACTCCTGAAAGCACAGTAGTGGCAATTCTCGTCTATACAGTGGCAATTCTCGTCTATACAGTGGCAATTCTCGTCTATACAGTGGCAATTCTCGTCTATAAATGGTTTTGAATTTAACAAATGCCATTCAATGAGGTTTCTCTTAACAGCTTTATTGAGATATACTTTAAATGTCATACAACTCAGCCATTTAAGCATACAATTCTGTGTTTTTAGCATACTACAAGAAATCAAGCTGTCATTAGCAGTTACTTCCTGCTTCCTCTTCTCTTCTCCCCTGGCAACCCTAATTCACTTTGTATTTCTACAGGTTCTCACTTTCTGTACATTTCACAGAAGCAGAACAATGCAACGTCGGTCTTTTGTGGCTCTTATGTTTTCAGGTTAATGCATGTAGCATGTGTTCGTAATTCATTCTTTCTTTTCCTTTTTTAAATAATCCATAGATTCACACATCATTTCTTTTTAATGACTGAATATTCTTCCATTGCATGTGTTTGTGTGTGCATTTGTGTTTTTGTGTGTTTTGCGTCTTTGTATTTTTTTTGTTGCTTTTTGTTTTTTCTTTGTGTGTGTTTGTGTGTGTTGGTGTATGTTGGTGTGGGTGTGTTTGTGTGTTTGTGTGTGTTGGTGTGTATTGGTGTGGGTGTGTCTTTGTGTGTATGTTTGTGTGTATGTATGTGTTTTTGTATTTTTGTGTATGTTGGGTGTGTTTGTGTGTGTTTGTGTGTGTGTGTGTGTGTCTCCCAGCTTATGCCCTTTCATCAGTTGATGGGCATTTGGGTAGTTTCCATCTTAGGCTATTCTGAATAGTTCCCTAGGATATTCCTTGTTTTAATATGTGCTCTTCTTCGACGCAGAGCCAATAAGATGCATATACAGAGAGAAAGATGAGAAGGGATTTTTTAGTGGAATTAGCTCGTGCAATTTTGGAGGCTGAGGAGTCCCATGACAGGTAATCTGCAAGCTGGAGAACCAGGTAAGCTGGTAGAGTGGTTCAGTCCAAGTCTGAAGTCTTCAGAATCAAGAAAGCTGATGGTGTAACTCTCAGTCTGACACCAAAGGCTCAAGAGCCCAGGGGGTCACTGGTGTTAAATCCCAGAGTCCAAAGCTAGAGATCCAGGGGTTCTGACATCCAGGGCAAAAGAAGAAGGGGCCCCAGTTCCCTGAGAAAACAAGAATCCTCTCTTCCTTTACCTTTGTTCCATCCAGGCCTTTAGCCCAGATCATTGAGGACAGATCAATGCAGGTGGACCTTCCCCACTCAGTCCAACAACTCCCACCTCAGTATCCCCCAGAAACACCCTCACAGACATACCTTGGACAGATCAATCATTCTAATCAAATGCCAGTCTTCCTAGGTTTCCCTTTCAGCAGAAGAGGGATGGGCTCAGTGCTTCCTGGAGCATTGAGGATGATCAATGGCCTCCCAGCTACCTGGGCATCTCTTGATCCAGTCAGGTTGACACTTAGAATCAACCATCACAAGTCCACCCCTTGTCAACTTGGCACCCACATGCATCTCCTTAAACCGTATTTAATCACTTAAAAAGATAATGACAAGGTTATAGTTCCACTTAGTATGATACAATTATCCTTCGTAAAATAAAAAACGCACTAATTCCTTCCCCACAGGAGGAGGTGAAGTCCTTGAGTGACACTTACTCCTCTCTTGTAACTTAAATACTATGTTGTAAAATTAACAGTGCTTAAATACTGATACAAACTCAATACATCTCATATGATAAAGGAATAAGATAGAAAAGAAAAATTTGCTTAATATATGTATATATACATGTAAACCTATTCACAGCAACACAGGGAGAAAACACTCACAGCAGTGGCAGCCTTTGATTCTGTAACTGGTCCCGTGGGTGTAGCTGGTGCTCCTCATGACCTTCTACCACCTACTCTGTTCTGTTTGCCTGCAGCAAGACCTCAGCTGGTTGCGATGCTGCACCTGGCAGAGTGACCCGAACCTTCAAGCCTGAAAGGCCTGGGACATTCATAGCCTGCCTGGATTGGTTGTGGTCATTTCCCATTGACTTGAATCACAGGCATGGTAACACCAAGAAACGCCCTAAAGGGTCTCTCGTTTCTCCCTTGTGAAGGTGTAGGCCAATTTCTTCTTGGTATCAGGTCTCACATCCAACACTCTGACTCCCTTCTTAGTGTGACTCTGAGGCATGAGAAGCCCAAAGGGGCCAGATAGCATCTTAACTTCCAGTTCAGTTGAATTATTGTTGTAGCTCCTGATGGAAGCATTTCTCCCTATGGAAGGAAGACCTCTAGGCCAGCAGAGCATAAAGTTGGAAATAGGAAGCAATAACTCCTCTAGCGGGTCACTAGGGGTGATGGATGGCAAGTGGTGGTCAGAAGCAGTGCTGTGTGGAGTATCATGATGGTGGACACTCTGAAGTCCAAATGCCAGAGAACCTGGAGTTCTGATATCCAAGAGCAGAAGAGAGAGCAATAATTCGCCCTTCCTGGTTCAGTGCCTACCAAATCATTGACAATAACTCTTTGCCAACCATCTGGGTATTCCTAATCCATTAAAGTTGACACCCAAATCATCACATTCCTGTACATGTTTTTGTGTGGAAATATGTTTTCATTTCTCTTGGATATTCACTTAGAAGTAGAATTGCTGGGTCGTGTGATAACTATGTATTTAATATCTGAAGAACACACAGATATTTTCCAAAGTGACTGCACTGGTTGACATTTCCATCAGCAAGGAGGGCTCCAATTGCCCAGCATCCTCCCCAAGACTTGTTATTGTCTGTCTTTTTAAATGCAGCCATTCTCATGTGTGTGAGATGGTATCTCATTGTGGCTTTGATGTACATTTCCTTAATGACTAATGATGTGGAGTATCTTTTCATGTACTTATTGTCCACTTCCATATCTTCTTTGGAGAAAGTGCCACTCGAATCCTTTGCCCATTTTGTAATTGGGGATTTTGTATTTTTTCTTATTGAATTGTAAGGGTTCTTTATATATTCTAGATACATGTCTCTCATCAGATCTATGATTTGCAAATATTTTCTCCCATTGTGTATGTTGTCTTTTTACTTCTTTGATGCCATCTATCGAAGCAAAAAAGTTTTTCATTTTGGTGAAATCCAATTTACCTATTTTTTTTTTCTTTTGGTGTTTAAGAATGCATTGCCTGGCCGGGCGCGGTGGCTCAAGCCTATAATCCCAGCACTTTGGGAGGCCGAGGTGGGCGGATCACAAGGTCAGGAGATCGAGACCACAGTGAAACCCCGTCTCTACTAAAAATACAAAAAATTAGCCGGGCGCGGTGGCGGGCGCCTGTAGTCCTAGCTACTCAGGAGGCTGAGGCAGGAGAATGGCGTGAACCCAGGAGGCGGAGCTTGCAGTGAGCCGAGATCGCGCCACTGCACTCCAGCCTGGGCAACAGCGTGAGACTCCATCTCAAAAAAAAAATAAATAAATAAAAAAATAAAGAATGCATTGCCTAATCTAAGGTCTTGAATAGTTATTGCTATGTTTCCCTCAAGGGCTTTATGGTTTTAGCTCTCACATTAGAATGTTAATTAATTTTGAGTTAATGTTTGTGCATAGTGTTAGGTAAACATCCAACTTCATACTTTTGCATGCGGACATCCTGTTGTCACCAGCATCATTTATTGAAAGACTGTTCTTTTCCCTACTGAATTATATTGGTATATCAAAGACCAATTGAACAAAGGGTTTGTATCTGGAATAACAGTTCTATTCTATTGATCTATATGTCTATCATTGTGCCAATACAAGTATTTAGAACTGCAGCTTTGCAGTTAAGTTGAAATCAGCACATGTGAGTGCCCTAATTTTGTTCTTTTTCAAGAGAGTTTTTGAGGACCCTCAGTCTCTAATTCTTTGGTCACCAAATGGCTGAGGTCTTGTTATGCCTCATGAGAGATTCAGAAACCTGTATTTTGTTTTCTTTTTTGTTATTATTCTGTCTTTCAGGGTGGTTCATAGTCTCTCTCTTCTTGCATATCTTGTGTTTCCCAAATCATGTTAGTGTTCATTGTGGAGGTTCTCACAGTACAATCTTCACTCTTACCCAGCAAGAGCTGTAGACATCAGGTGACTCCAAAGATGGTGAGTTCACCCAGATAATAAGGATTCAGACCCTTTTACCTATCAGGCACCCAAGGAGATATCTGAACATCCAATTATTTTATCTCTCCAATGTTCCTGCTTGAGGCCTGGAATGGCGTCAGAAGCCTCAGATGATGATGACTAGAACACAGACAAAACTATACAGAATGAGAGTGTATTTGATCCTTTGTATCAAACATCCCAGTGTGAGATCCTCTCAACCCTGTAGTAAACTGAGGATGTGTTTTTAGACCATGGGTAAAGAGCATTAATATGCTGTTTTGTGAGACAAGGAAGGTGCTATGGCTATTTTCAACAACCAGTAGAATTAGTACCCTCCCCAACTGTTCCAGTTTTCTAATGCTATGTAACCATCACAAAACTTGGTGGCTTAAAATAATAATATAAATTCTGCTCATAAATCTAC
Source organism: Macaca fascicularis (assembly GCF_037993035.2). Taxonomy (NCBI): domain Eukaryota; kingdom Metazoa; phylum Chordata; class Mammalia; order Primates; family Cercopithecidae; genus Macaca; species Macaca fascicularis. The sequence continues at coordinate 1,094,464 of NC_088378.1, forward strand.
AGTTTAGGCAGGGCTCATTGGGGACAGTTCATCTCTGCTCCACTTGGCCTGGTCTGGGGAAGCTCTGAAGCTGGGAGCTAAAGTCACCCACAGATTCACTCTTGCCCTATGTCTAGTGGTTGATGGGGAGAAGGTTCAGTAGCTGCAGCTACTCAGGCATTTCTCTCTCTATACAACCTTTCCATGTGGTCTCTCAGGCAAGGAAGCTTCTGGATTTGTTGCAAGTTAACTTGGAGCTTCCAAGGGGACGTGTTCTGAGATAAACTGCTGAAAAGAATTACATCTCTTTTATTACCCAGCCATAGAAGTCACACACAATTCCACTACATTCTATATGTTACCAACAAGTGACTAAGTCCAGCCCATATTCAGAGGGAGGGGAATTAGATTCCACCTTTTGATGAGAGAGCTGTCCAGGGATGTGTGGACGTGTTTTAGAACTACCCCCAGCTACCCCCATCATCACACTTTAGCTAAGACAGAGTGTCCTTGATGTGAATATGATAGCTTTCTTATGGTAATTTTACATTCGGACAGAATGACTAAAATAAAAAGAGGGTTGATTAGGATCAGGATTATGTAGACCAAGAAGTCTATATAATTAACATACATTGGTTAATAGGGTCAGGATGATGAAAAGCGTCTGTAGGTCATTCACAGCCAGAAATGTGAAAAGATGTGGAGGGGCAGATGCTGCTGTAGTTGAGCCAGCGAGGACCCTGCAGGAAGAAGATCAGCATGGATGCTCCAGCTGTCAAAATATTGAAATGTTTCCCTATCAGATGAGAAAAATCTGCTTATGGGTACAAATCACCCAATAATGCTACCTGGTAGCACCAAGGGGAGAGGTGACAAGGCCTGAGGTGGCAACACAGGAACAGGCTGGCAGCATGAGGAATGGACATCTTGCCCTTCAGCTTCAAGTGCATGCTGGCCATGGGGCCTCAAGGCTGTTCACCAGGGAAAGAGCTGGATGCTGTTCCTGATGTCAAATCAGACTTCAGACAGAACATCACTTGGCTACTGTCAATGTTGTCAAACAAAAATAAATTACACCAGCAATTTTCTAAAAATAAGAAGATTTGGAAATTTTTAAAGTGATTTGATGAACAACTTATGCCACAACTTATGTCATGTGATAAGAAGTTTTATGAAATACATATATACATACAGACATATATATACACACATTATATAAATGTCACCCTGAAGCTCACCTGCCAGGTCTGTTTATGGGAGTGCAGAGATCCAGCTAGATCCAGTTAGGTTTATTCAGAAGAAGTTGGAAGTTCTCAAAGGAGGTGAATGGTGAAATAGTTAATGGTCAGCCTGTGGCTAAGCTAAATTCCTACAAATGATTTATTGCTTCATGCAAAATCTGCTTAATTGAGGTATAATTTATGTATAAGAGAATTCATCAATTTTCACTGTAGTGTTACAAATTGGCAAATGTAACTTTATAGTCATCAAATCACCACTACAATCAACATATGGAACTTTTCCGTCATCTCCCGAATTTCCTTCTGACCCTTTACAGCCACCGTCCTCCCCACCACAAACCTTGGCGCTGGCAACACTCCTCTGTCTGTCACTGTGATTTTGCCTTTTCTAAATTTTATATAAGTGGAACCATCCAGTATGTACTCATTTGCATATGGCTTCTTTCACTTAGGATGCTTTCAAGATGTATTCACATTATTGCATCATATATGAGCAGTCCATTCCTTTTATTATTACTTCTTTGCAGAATAGAATCCATTTTTTAAAATATATACCACAATTTATTTATCTACTCACCAATTGAGAGTCACTTAAGTTATTTCCACTCCTTGGATATTATTAGTAAAACCGCAGCTATGAACATTTGAGTACAAGATATTGTGTGAACATAAGTTTTCACTTCCCTTATGTAAGTACTTAGGAATAGGATTGGTAGGTTGTATGTTTTAAGTTTATTTTAAAAATTGCTAAGTGTCTTCCAAAGTGTCTGTACCATTTTGCATTTTCATCAATAATGCATGAAAACTTCAGTTACTCCACATTTTCACCAACACTTTGTATTGTCAGATTTTTTTTTTTTTTTAATTTGACCATTCCTGGTGTAGGGATACCTCCTTGTGGATTTAATTCAAATTTTCCTAATCACCAATGAAGTCAACATCTTTCTATACACTTATTCCCATTCTAGGTCCCTTAGAGAAGTGTCTGTTCAAACCTTTACTCAATTAAAAAAAAAAAAAAAAAAAAAAAAACTAGGTTGTTTATCTAATTATTTGTGAGTAGTAAGAGTTCTTCAGGTATTATGCAAATAAATCTTATGTTTAAAATATGTATTTTTCAATACTTTCTACTAGTCTATAGTCTAGTCTATGGCTTTTTAAAAATGTTATTTTCTTAACAGTGTCTTTCAAAGAGTAGTAGTTTTCAGTTTTCATGAAGCCTAATTTATCAAAAATTTCTTCATGAATCATGCTTTTAGTGTCATACCTAAGAAATATTTGCCTAAATCATGGTCACAAAGACTTTCTTCTATGTCTTCTTTTTAGAAGTTTTATAGTTTTAGCTCTTACATTTAAGTTTTTGACATATTATGAGTTGACTTTTGTGCATGGTGCGAAGTAACTGTTTAATTTTATTTTCTTGTATATGGCTAGCCAATTATCCCAGAACTATTTTTTGGAAAATTATTCTTCCCTATTGAATTACATTGGTATCATCATCTAAAATAAATTAACCATAAACCTAAGTTTATTTGTGAACTTTCTATTCTGCTTGGTTGGTTTATGTATTTATTCTTACACCAATACCACACTATCTCGATTATGGTAGCTTTTTAGCAGGTTTTGAAATCAGGTGGTGTAAATCCACCTGCTTTGTTCTTTTTCAAAATTGTTTTGGCTATTCTAGTTTATGTTTACTACCATATAAATGGTAAAATCAGCTTATCAACTTCCATAAAAAAGATTTGCTGATATTTTAATAGAGATTGCATTTAACCTGTAAATCAATTGGAAGAATTTTCAACTTAGCAATAGTGAGTCACCCAATCCATGAACATGGAATGTCCCCCATTTTACTGGGATATTTAAAACCCTATCTTGGTAATATTTTGTAGCTTTTAGGGTATATGCCTTGCAATTCTTTTGTTATATTTGTTTCTTCTACATATCTTATTCTTATTGGTGCTTTTGCAAGTGTGATTTTTTAAAATTTCATTTTTGGATTTTTACTTATTAGTATATTAATCTACAGTTTTATTTTCTCATAATGTTTTTGTCTGGTTTCAGTATTAGAGTAATGTTGGCCTCAAAGAATGAGTTAGAAAGCATTCTGTCTGCTTCTATCTTCAGAAAGAGTTTGTAGATAATTGGTGTAATTTATTTTTAAAACATTCAGTAGAATTTACAAGTAAAATCATCTGAGCCAGCTTTCTGTTTTGAAAGTTTTAAATTATTGATTCAATCTTTTAAATAGATATAGACCTATTCAGAATTTCTGTTTTTTCTTGTGTGAGTTTAGTCAGTTTGTGTCTTTCAAAGAGTTGGTTCATTTTATTTAGGCTATCAAATTTATGGGCCCAGAGTTGTTCATAATATTCCTTTATTATTCTTTTAATGTCCATGGGATTTCTAGTGATGTCCTCTCTTTCATTTCTAAGTTAGTAATTTATATATTCTCCCTTTTTTTCTTGGTTAGCCTGGCTAGAGACTTATTGATTTTATTGATCTTTTCAAAGTACCAGCTTTTGGTTTTGTTGATTTTATTTGTTGATTTCCTGTTTTTGATTTTATTGATTTCTGCTCTTATTTTATTATTTCATTTCTTTTCCTTACTTTGGATTTAATTTGGTCTTGTTTTTTCGACTTTACTAAGGTGGAAACAGGTTATTGATTTTAGAAATTTCTTCTTTTCTAATATATGCATTCAGTGCTATAAATTTCCCCCAAGCATTGTCCCCCAACCCGATTTTTTTTTTAGACAGAATCTCACTGTCATGCAGGCTAGAGTGCAGTGGCATGATCTCAGCTCACTGCATCCTCCACCTCCCAGGTTCAAGAGACTCTCCTGCCTCAGCCTCTCGAGTAGCTGGTACTACAGGCAAACACCACCACGTCTGGCCAATTTTGCATTTTTAGTAGAGACGAGGTTTTGCCATGTTGGCCAGGCTGGTCGCGAACTCCTGACCTCAAGTGATCTGCCTGCCTCAGCCTCCCAAAGTGCTGGGATTGCAGGCATGAGCCACTGCGCTTGGCCCCTAAACACTGCTTCTGAAGCATCTCACAAATTTTGATAAGTTGTGTTTTCATTTAGTCAAAATATTTTTATTTCTCTTGAGATTTTGTTTTCCACTCATGTGTTATTAAGAAATGTGTTGTCAAATCTCCAAGTAGTTAGGGATTTTCCAGCAATCTTTCTGATACAGATTTCTAGTTTAATTTGACTGTGGTCTGAAAGCAGACATTGGGTGATTTATGTACTTTGAAAATTTAAGGTATGTCTTGTTGTCCAGAATGCGGTTTGTCTTGGTGAATGTTTCCTGTGAGGTTCAGAAGAATGTGTATTTTGCTCTTCTTGGAAAAAAATAGTCTGTAGATGTCAAGTATATCCAGTTAATTGAGGATACTGTTGAGTTTGACTATATTTTTACAGATTTTCTGCCTGGTGGATCTGCCTATTTCTGATAGAGGGGTATTGAGTTCTGCACCTATAATAGTGGACTCACCAATTTCTCCTTGCAGTTATATAAGTTTTTGCCTCTTGTATTTTGATGCTATATTGTTAGGCATATACACATTAAGGATTATTATGCCTTCTTGGAGAACTTACTCATTTATTATTATTAAATTCCCCTCTTTTATCCCTGATAATTTTCCTTGTTCTGGAGTCTGCTCTGTCTGTAATTAATATAGCTACTCCTGCTCTTTTTGTGTTAGTATAGTATATATTTCTCCATCCTTTTACTTTACGTGTGTGTCCATATTTAAAGTGGGACTCTTGTAGACAACATATAGTTGGGTCTTATTTTTTGATCCACTCTGACGAACTCAGTCTTTTGATTGGTGCACTTAGATCACTGATGTTTAAAGTGATTAGTGATATACTTGGATTAATATCTATCATATTTGCTACAGTTTTCTACTTTTTTTGTCTTTGTTTGTTACTATTATTGTCTTCCACATTTTTCTGCTTTTTGTAGTTTGAATTCAGTATTTTATATGATTCCATTTTCCTTCTTTACTTCACCTATCAATATTTACCTTTTATAACTTTTCTTAATGGTTGTCCTGGAGTTTGGATCATACACTTGCAACTGATCCAAGTCCACTTTCAAGTATCACTATACCACTTTGGGAGTAGTGTAAATGTCTTATAATAACAAAACAGTCCTAATTCTTCCCTCCTATTCCTTGTATCAAGGTTGCCATTCATTTCAATTATACATAAACATATATAGAGATAGATAGATACAGGTATAAGCATACCTAATTGAGTATGTTGTTGCTATTACTATTTTGAACAAACTCTTGTCTGCTAGGCCAATTAAGAATAAGAAAAATAGCCAGGTATGGTGGCTCATATCTGTTATCCTAGTGCTTTGAGAGAGCAAAGCAGGAGGATCACTTGAGGCCAGGAGTTTGAGACCAGCATGGGCAACATAGCAAGACCCCACCTCTAAAAAAAAATAGCCAGATATGGTGGCATGCACTGGTAGTTCTAGCTACTCAGAAGGCTGAGGTGGGTGGACTGTTTGAGCCTAGGAGTTTGAGGCTGCAGTGAGCTATGATTCTGCCACTGCACTTCAGCCTGGGTGACAGAAGACCCTGTCTCTAATTAACAACAAAAAAAGAATAAGTACAATATTTATATGATCTTCACTTATTCATTCTCCAATGCTCTTTCTTTGTAGATCTAGTTTCTGATCTATTTTTTTTTTCATCTTTCTAAAGCAGTTCTTTTCACATTTCTTGCAAAGTGGGTCTACAGACAAAAAATTTCCCATTTTTTTTTTGTTTATCTGAAAAAGACTCTATTTCTCCTTCATTTTTGAAGGATAATTTTGCTGGGTAGAGTATTATAGATTGGTGGGAGTCTTTTTTCTCTCAGTACTAAATATTTCATTCTACTCTCTTTCTGTTTGCATGGTGATATAGTTTGGATATTTGCCCCCCTCCCAAAAGCTCACGTTAAAATGTAACTGAGGCCTGGTGGGAGGTGACTGGATCATGGGGGTGGATCCTTCATGAATGGTTTAGCACCACCCCCTTGGTGCTGTCTTCATGATAGTGAGTTCTTGTGAGATCTGGTTAAAAGTGTGTGGCTCTGGCACCTCCTTCACCCTTGCTCTTGCTCCCACCACGTGACACACCTGCTCCTCCTTTGCCTTCCGCCATGAGTCAAAGCTCCTTGAAGCTTCCCCAGGAACTGAATAGATACCAGGGCCATGCTTGCACAGCCTGCAGAACTCTGAGCCAATTAAACCTCTCTTCTTTATAAATGACCCAGTCTCAAGTATTTCTTTACAGCAATGTAAGAAGAGCTTAACACACAAGGTGTCTGATATGGTTTGGCTATTTGTCCCCACCCAAATCTTATCTCGAATTGTAATCCTCATGTGTCAAGAGAGGGACCTGGTGGGAGGCGGTTGGTTCATGGAGGAGGTTTCACCCATGTTGTTCTTGTGACAGTGAGTTCTCACGGGATCTGATGTTTTACAAGTGTTTGACACTTCCTCCTTCACACGGGCTCTCTCTCCTGCCACCATGGAAAGAAGATGCTTGCTTCTCCTTCCGCAGTGATGTCAGTTTCCTGAGACCTCCCCAGCCATGTGGAACTGTGAGTCAATTAAACCTCTTTCCTTTATTAATTATGCAGCCTCACGTATTTCTTTACAGCAGTGTGAAAATGGACTAATACCGTGACTGAGAAAAAAAAAATGGATGTCATTTTTATCTTTGTTCCTCTACAGGTAAAGTTTCTGTTCCCTCTGGCTTATTTATCTTGGATTTCCTGCAGTTTTAATATGATATGCCTCTGTGTAGTTTTTGGCATTTATCCTGCTTGGTATTCTCTAAACTTCCTGGATGTGACATTAATTTAGAAAAATTCTTAGTCATCATTGCTTCAAATGCTGCCTGTGCTCCTTTCTTTTCCTTCTGGTGTCCCCTTATGCAGATGTTTTTCCCATTGCCCTTTTGTAGTTGTCCCCCAGTTTGTGAATAGTATCTCCTGTTTTTCATGGTCTTTTTCACTTTGCTTTTTCAGTTTTGAACTTTCTATCATCATAGTCTCACGCTCAAGTATTCATTCCTCAGATGTGTCCAGTCTATCGATGAGCCTGCCAAAGACCTTATTCATTTCTGCTACAGTGTTGTTGATTTCTAAGACTTAAAAAAAAATAAAAATCTTAGTATTCTCATCTCTCTGTTTACATTTTTCACATATTCTTTGCATGTTGTCTTTTTTCCATTAAAGCTCTTAGCATATTAATTATAGTTTAGAAAATTCCTGGTCTAATAATTCCAACACTCTTGCTTCATCCGACTTTGGTTTTAATGCTTGCTCTGTCTCTTCAAACTGTGTTTTTGCCTTTTAGTATGCCTTGTAATTTTTTTTGTTGAACTCTGGATATGATGCACTGGGTGAAAGGAACTGCTGTGAACAGAGGCCTCTAGGGATGTGGGTGAGGTGTGTGGGAGGGGAACTGTTCTATAGTCCTGTGATTAGGTCTCAGTCTTAGTGAGCCTATGCCCCTGGTCTGTGAAATTCACAAATATTTCCTCTCTTAGGTGGGACAGGATGACTGGATTGGGCTGGAGCTAGATATTTACCTCCCCCAGGTTGGTTTGGCTCTGATAAAACCCCTGTGGGTGGGGCTCTGGCTAGCTGGTTTCTTGTTTAGGAGAACAGAATGCTCAAGTGTCTTTCAGAATGGTTCCTTTTTGCCTCCCTCTGCCAGAACCATGAGGGGACATTTCTCCAGTATTCAGTGGGTGAACCTGGAGAAGCTCCAGGAGGCAACACTCACAAGTGTGGGGCCCTGTGGGCTGCTCCCAATGCTCAGACTTGTCCACACTAAGCCTCCACTGATTCCTCAATTACAGTTCAGGTCTCCCTGCCCCAGTGCCGGTTCCCACAGAAGTTTTGGCTCAAGTGTTTCTGCTCCAGTAAGCTGTGATTCTCTGTATTTGCCTGTTTCTCCAATTTTGGGGGCAACACTTTACACTGTGACCTCACTTCTCTGACAGACCTAAGAAGAGTTGTGGATTTTCTGTTTGTTCATCTTTTCACTTGTGGTTAGGATGGAGTGGGGACTTCCAAACTCCTCACATGCTGACTGAAAACCAAATGTCAGCTTCCTAATTATTTTTAAATTTTTGTTAATACACTATTTGCTTATTAGCTCTATTTTTGTTTTAAGTGGTGGCTCCAGGATTTACAATGTTCACCTTTTGTGTATCACAGTCCACCTTTTAATAATAACATCCAAGCTCATGTTAGCAGAAAGAGCCTTGCAAGAGTGTCCTTCATTCTAATACCTCATGCCTTTGTGTTTTTGTTCTCATACATTTTACCTCCATAAATGCTGTAAGCCCTAGAATACATTATGATAATTATTCCTTTAAATAGCCAATTATCTCTTTAAATCTTATTTTAATTTTATTTTCATTGACACTATTGCAGATAGAGTGACCAGAATCATATTTACATCAATTATCTTCTTAAAAGATTAAAAGGAAGAGAAACATTTTTCTTATCTACTACATACGTACTATGTCTGGCCTTCTTTATTTCTGTAGATTAGTTCTCATCTGACATCACACTCCTTATTGCCTCAAGAGTTCCCTTCTGCGTTCTCGTATTGCAGGTCCGCTGGGTTCTCTCAGTGTTTGTTTATTCCACTTCCAGTTCTAAACGGCCTTTTCCCTAAAGAATTCCGGTCTATCTTCCTGCCTTGCTCTTTAAGGATGCATCTTCACCGACGTCTGGACGGCGCTGTCTTTATGACTCGTCTATGGTCATCCTCATCCTCATCTCTCTACCTGCTTTTTCTCTGGCTGCTTGGAGGGTTCACACTTTGTCACTGGTTTTCAGCAATTTGATTCTGGTGTCCCTTGCTGTGGTTTTCATTCTGTTTAGTCTACTCTTGGTTTGTTGAACAACTTGGATCTGTAAGCTTTTGTTTTAATCATATTTGGAAAATTTACAGCCATCATTTCGTTAAATACTCTCCATCTTTGTCTCTCTTTCTCTCTCCCCCTATCTCTATCCCTATTTATACTGCAGATGTGGATATCCACATACACATGCCTGTGTCTCCTACTGGTTTCTGTGGAGAACCCTGACTGACATAGTGTGAGAAGAGGTACTTTGCATTTTATGTCCTTTTGTACTTCTTAAATTTCTTAAAGGTTCTATTAATATTGAATCTATTTTAAATTACTTGAAACTTTAGAAGTTTTAATTGAAATAATTTAAATTTAGGGAGTTTTTTTTGAAATTTTTACTTTCAAATAGAAAAAAAATTAAAAATCATGTAGTCAGCTTTCATTTTAAGTAACAGCACAATGCATTTGCACCAGAGTAGCTGGCCCTAAATGTTCCATGCAATATTAGTGACTAGTCCTTCCAGAAAAGTGGAGGGTGGGTGATTTCATGGTCAAAACAAAATTTAGTAAGCACAGGATTTAACCAGGAAGCAAAACATGTTGACTTTCGATTCATGTCTTTAACACGTAACCATCAGCCAGCCTCGACATTCCAAGTTTCCACCCCTTCTTGAGTAAGCAGCACAGCCAAGCGCCTAGATTCTCACTTGAAGGATGTCTAGAATCAGTCACTCATTTAAAAGTCTATTTTAGTTTGGAACTTGAGATACCGTCTTTTCCTTGTGTTGTCTGATACCTGCTGGGTGGGGGAAAGAAGCAAAGTATTGAGCCAAGAAAGCGAAAGTTAAACTGCACGTCCCCACTTTCTAATCCTGTGACGTTTGGAATTTCACTCACTCCCTCCAGCCTCGGTTTCCTTGTCTGTAAAGTGGGTGTAACAGCATCTTCTTCACAGGCGTGGGGTGCAGATTGGTCGTTTTGCGTTAAAGCATCCGCCACACAGTGGGCATTTTGTAAGTGGCGGTGGTGGAAGCAATGGGGTATCGCCAAAACAACATTGCATTTTCTTTCAAAAGACAATAAATCTACCCAGGAATGTCATTTTTCACCTCACCTGTCACTTTTCACCTGCCAGCTTCTCTGCCTCTCCTGGCACCATCTTCTCCCTATTCCTCTGAAAGCTCTTACTCTTTATACTCTTTAAGCTTTTCACTCATGTAAAAGACGGAACTCTCTGAGAACCCTTTTGTAGAGCGGTGGATTGAGACTCCTTTAACTGCTGTTACTTCTTATCTCCAGCCAGGGCCCTTCCCACGGGGCTGGTCAGACGATGGCCACACTCACCCCCATGCCTGGCCTCCACCTTCCAGGATGGTGCATCACTGGACCAGCCTCCCTCCCTCCCTGGGTCGGCCTGAGGCTGTCTCCTTCCCTGTACCTCTGGCCAGCCAAGGCCATTCCAGAGACATGCTGGGGAGAGCTTAGGCTGTAAATCACCTTCCTCCTGTCCTGCCTGTCCTGGGCTCAGCTCCATCTGCCCCTGAAAGCACACGGTGCTGATTTTCATGAGGCCCCTCTTGTCATCACAGGCTGTGATTTACAGACGTGCCCTCCCATCTTCCCTGGAACCCCTGGGTCACCTTACAGGAGCCTGGTCTGCAGGGTCAGGCCAACAGCCCCCCTCTGCTCCCCGCATCCTCCGTGGTGTCAGCCTTGCTCCCTTGCTTTTTTTTTTTCTGGTTGTTGTTCTCTGGACAAACAAATCAAACAGACAGGTCTGGAAAAGACATCTGTGGCGGGTGTCTTTGCAGACTTCCCGGGAGCCCTGCTATGGCCGAGTGCTGCTCTGCGGGGGTTACCAGAGCAGTCCTGGTGAACAGACCTCCAGACAACAGCAACTGGACCCCCCAGAGTGGGGCCGCTCCTCAGGGGCGATGACAAACCAGCCTCGGCCCAGGCTCTGACCCCGGGGCCCCTCCAGCCGCATCTGGGGGGGACGAGAGAGGAGGGAGGGCCGAGAGGCAGACGGCCCTGAGCAGCTGCGTGCCTTTGCCATCCCAGCCTGGCTGTCACGGGTGCCTGGAGTCAGGTTCCCGGGCTCAGCCACTCACCAGCTCTGTGCCCTGCCATAAGGGGTTGAACTGTGCCCCCCAAATTCACGTGTTAGAGTTCAAACCCCCAGTGCTTCAGCATAGGGCCCCTTTTGGAAATAAGGTCATTTCCAAAACGACCATCTCAGCAAAGACATCCCTGGCTATGCTGGGATGCGGTAACTGATTAGTAAGCTGTGAAGCAAATTGAGAAGATTGGGACCAGTGGACATGTTTGGTTTTTATTTTATGAAATAAAATTGGAAGAAGATACCAGAATGTGTCCCACATGGCCAGGCCAGGGTGGTTCTGTACAGCTCCTCGGATCGGCAGGTGTGCGTCTGAGCCCCTGTGTGATCCCCAAGAAGGACGCGTTTCCTGCTGTGAAGCTGCCGCTCTGAGGTCCTGTCTCCCAGGTGCCCGTCAGCAGTGGCTGCTCCATTCTCCCAGCACTCGTCCCCATCCCGGTTGCGGCCTGTCACTTTGAGTGGATCTTGACTGTCTTTTGGGTGCCATTTCCCGGGACCTGGGCCGTGTCAGCAGGACCTGGAATGTTGGAATCTCAGCTCTGCCTGTTCCAACAGCACCGTCTCCACCCAGAGCCACCAATGTGTCCACTGCACAGAGAAGTCCCACGCCGCCTTCCTGGCTGCCCATCCCACCTCACGCGGTTTCGTGGACCCCAAGTGTCCGCTGTCCACCAGCTCTGGGACACTGGAGGCCGGCGATGCGTTCCCAGATGGGTTTGGCCACAGGACTGTCTCTGCAGCGGGTGCCCTCAGAAGCACCAAGAATGGCCTGCCTGCTGCCCTGTCCAGTGGGTCCTCCACCCGCCAAATGCTCTCCCACCCCCAACCCACCGCTTCGGCACCCAAAGCTGAGACAGAGCAGGGACCCCTCTCAGGAGCCTTACCTCCCACCCCAAGCGTGAGAATAAACTAAAGGAAAATGTTGAGTTCTTTCAGGTGACCAGCTCGCCCTGAGAAGTAAATGAGCAACTTGGCAAACAAGAAGGTAACAGTAGCTTAAAACAATAGCCAAGGAAGCGGCAGTCACGCGACGTTTAGCTCCCTGTAGAAACTAGAGACCCTCTTCTCGATGTGCTGGGGTTGCTTTTCAGAATCCCAGACCAAATGGGTCCCCTGCTCGCAGACCTCGCAAAAGGTGTGGCTGAGGCGGAACTCTGAGCCCATCCTTTGTTCTAAATTTCTGCCTGAGGGGCCTGGGGGAGGCCACGCCCACAAGCCAGACCCAGTGCTCTTTCCTGCGGATCCCAAAAGTTAGGCAAAGCTTTGCCTCCTCAATCAACTGCATATCAGAAAGTCTTTGAATCCACCTATGACCTGTGGGCTGCCTTTCAGATCGAACGCACAGACAGCCCTCATGTGCTAACGATGTATGACTTTGCGGGTCACCCCTGCCCCCGGCCTTTAAGAACTCACTTTTAGGCCACTGGGCAGGTGGGGGCTGAGGCACCAGTTGCCTGAGACTCCCGGCTCGGCGCCCTGTAAATTAGTGCCTTCCCTTCTCCCACTGCCAACCCCATGTGAGCATCTGGCCTTGTCGCGTGGGGAGAGTCGACCCCAGTCAGGTCCAGCGGCAGAGCCCTGGTGTCTGTCTCCTCTGCGGAGAGCCCCCGTCCCTGTCTTCGTGAGTCTCCGTCCCCTGCCTTTCCCCCCTCCCCCCGCTCCCAGGCTCTCAGTCCTCCAGCGTTTCCCCCTTCTCTGCTTCTAGGGTGTGTTCCCACAGATTCATTAGGTACAAATCCTACCTCAGCAAGCATCAAAACCTACCTGAGCCCCTGCAGTGCTTCTGAGAAAGGAAGGTATGTGTGGAATCCCAGGTATCGCCCTCCCTGTCCGGAGCCGGGTGGTCTCTCAGACCGGCCTGCTGTGTCTGCAGAGCCAGCTTCACCCCTCCCCGGGCTCTCTCTCCCCAGGCCCCAGCACAGGGCTTTGGGAAAGGAGATGCTGGGTGAGTGTTTGCGGAGAGAGCAGATGAGAGCTCCACAATGAAGCCTCAACACCTTCACTGGGTGATAAAGGCAGGGCTGGCCCTGGACAGAGGGACTGCCAGGTGGGGCTACTGACAAGGCTGGGGCAGGGGCTGCAGGTGCCAGTCTCTGCTCTGCTGCCTAACTCAGGTCACCTTGTGACTCCTAAAGACTCAGGGCTGGACGGTGGAGGTGGGAGCAGGGAAAGGGGCTTCCTTGAAAAAGCACTTGGTTCTGGAGATCCCAGCAAAAGAGTGGAAAGAGGAAGGCTGTGCCTGTCAATGGAGGAGGTGGCAGGCCGCGTGCTTCTGCAGAACAACAGGAAAACGGGCCCGGGCGGCAGAAGCCAGGCCTGTCATCTGGCAGGGGCAGGTGAGGGAGGAGGCTGCGTCCCAGGCTCAGGAGCTTCCACTTTCTGCCTTCCTTGAGGCCGTGCCTTGCTCCCGAGGGAGCCGGGAAGATGAGAACTTCCTAGGGAAGGAACGCAGAGCTGGCGAATAGGGAGGGCGTGGGGCACAGGAAGGGCAGGCAGGAGGCTTCAGGCAGCAAGCCCAGCCCAGGCCACACGGGCACCCTTGCGGATGGAGCATGCGGAGACCAGACCACGTCCACACAGAACCAACCTGGCACGGTGGTCTGGGCTCTGTAGTCCCCAGAGGCCCTGCTGCTCCAGGGCCTGCCTCAGCCGCCCCCTTGAAGTGAGCACCCTTCACCCTGCGGCCCGGCCCTGTGTGGGGCTCAGGTAGGGTCTGACGCTTGCTGAGGTAGGATTTGTACCTGATGAATATGTGGGAACACACCCTAGAAGCAAATCACCTTCAGAAGTGAGCAGGCGGGACCGGAGGCAGGTCTGGAGCCCCGGTCTCCATCCTATGCTGTCCACACCTCGCGCTTCTGCACAGGGCTCGGCAGGGTCCGAGGATTCCAGCGTGGTCTGCCAGGCACGTTGTCTAGGTGAGGACCCCGGCACACTTTTAGTCTGATTTGTAACTTTACACGTTTGAACACAGGGCACACGGGCTTCTCTTTCCCTGGCCCCCACAGTATCTGGAAGGTCAGCTCAGAGTCCAGCACCACCATTCGCTATGAGAACTTTGTGGTCAGACAATATAGTTCAAAGGCAGCCTCCCGCCGTGCGGGCGCTCACTGAGCTGCACTGACCTCAGTTTCCTAACCCAGAAAAGGAGTGAGACCCTGCAGAGACGTGGGGCAGGATCACGGCCGACGCAGAGCCCGATGGGCCGTGGCACTGGGCTGGGTTCATTTCCCTGGAATCCCGAATTCATTTCCCTGGAATCTCAGGGTGTCACTGTAGTTGGAGAGAGGGTCTTGGCAGATATGGCCAAGTTAAGATGAGGGCCTGGTCCAATGGCTGGTGTCCTTAGAGGAAGAGGGGAATTTGAACACAGATGAGGGTAAACGCCCTGTGAAGATGGAGGCCGGGGCTGGGGGGCGGTGTCTGCAAGCCGAGGAAGGAGTCTCCAGGACCGCTGCAGGGCAGAGTCTCCCCGGATTCTTTGGAGAGAGTGTGTCTGGCCTGCCAGGCCTTGGCTCTCAGGCATCCCGGTTCCAGGACAGTGGGAGGCTGCATCCCTGCTGGTCCAGCCGCTTCATTTCATTTCAGCAGCTCAGCATGTAAGAGCCGCAGTTCCTCTGCACCACCCACCCTCAGGCTATGTGGAAACGCCACTCTCTTAGGACCAGGCAGACTCTGTGCTTTCTAAACGATCGAGAATGGCATCCCCTGGGGCTGGCAGCTCCCCTGCACTGTGCCAACACCCGATGCCCGCTCAAGGTCCAGGCCAGCTCATCCTCACTGTGCCGTGCAGACCCCTGGACCTGCCAGGTCCCACAGCCACTTCCCGGCCAAGTCGGTGGAGACCCCAGACCATCGCTGCTGTTTGCGCCTCACACGGTTTTGAATCTCTAGGGACCGAGTGACTTCCGGGAAGGTGTGGTGAGATCTGGACTCACTGCTGATT
Organism: Macaca fascicularis; assembly: GCF_037993035.2. Classification (NCBI taxonomy): domain Eukaryota; kingdom Metazoa; phylum Chordata; class Mammalia; order Primates; family Cercopithecidae; genus Macaca; species Macaca fascicularis. The sequence continues at coordinate 1,109,636 of NC_088378.1, forward strand.
CCTGGAGATGTGGGCTGCGGTTCAGCTGCTTCATGAACCTGGGAGGTACAGGCCACGGGTGAATGTGAGTTGGCCAGAAACAGTTCCCCGAGGACACCAAAAAGTTAGTAATGAAATGAGAATAGGTGCAGCTAGCGGCTGCTAGGTGCCATCCTGCCCTGACCCAATTCCCTTGGCCTCAACAGCACCCTCGAGGATGGGAAAAGGCTGGCGACATGATGGGGAGGCCCCAGCATCCCCTTCTGCACCAGGCCTGCCCCTGCCAAGTGTGCACCCACCCCCCACAACCTGGGGGCAGGTGGGCCTGGGCTGCATTAACCCTGTTACCATGGGGACCCCCTGGGCACTCTCCTGGGTGGAGCCCACGGGGCACTTGACTTTGTTTTTGCAAAAAGACCTGCGACTCCTTGCATTAGTCCCTCCCTTTCACTCTCTGGGCACATCTCCAGGCCAGCGGGTCCCGACTCAGGGGTCCCGACTCCAGAGAACATGGGGCAGTGAGAGGGCAAGCGTGGGGACAGGCGTGAGTCTGTCCACTGTGCAGGTGTCAGAGGTGGTCCAGCCTGAGGAATACTGCATGCCCTCCCCAGCCAGGACCACAGTGTGTTATGTTTACTCGACTCCAGAAAACATAAATCAAATCCAAGAGGAGGAAGACCTGAATGGTATCTACAACTCAAACCCAGCCTTTTTTGAACTCAGCTTCCTCCCTCACTGAACAGGGATTGTGCGGTCAGCCTGGGTGCAAGCCAGGGTCAGCGGACATCCCTGCCCACAGTGGCCTGCAGGTGGGCGTGAAATTCCACCTCAGCTTCCCGGGGCCTGGTTGGTCAGGAAGCCTCACATCCCGGCCTCTCTTCCTGTCATAAAGTCACTCCTGCGTGGTATTGGCAGATTTTACAGCTCAGCATCGGTGGGGCCCCTGGAGCTGCGGTGGATCAGCCACCTGCCCTTCCAGGCCTCCCAGCTCGACAGGTTGTGGGTGCCACTGGGACTCAATGCTCCCAGGACACTGGGGCCTCCGACGCACCCGTGTCTACTTGGACAAAGCTGCTCAGAGCCCAAGACTCCACGGCTGCTCCGGCTCAACCTGGGATCCCTCGTGTCAGCCCTGCTGATGCTGACCTGGCTTTATTTCCATCAACAGACGCAACACCCAATCACAACACCGTGAAAAAGGAGCAGGCGAGGAAAACTGTGCTTGCACTGACGCTCTGGACTTCTTTGCTGAAACCGAAGTGGACGCTGAGGAGAACGCCTGCCACGTCCTCAGGGACCGAGCCACTTCCAGGTCTGGCCAAGAAGAAGGGCTGCTTTCCACAGGTTCCTTTGGTAGAAATGCCCTGTCCAGCCTTGAGACTCACGCAGGGAGTGTCCGAGTCTGTGCCTGGGGAGTGTTCATACCCATCCGGCTTCAGAAAACAAAGAAAAATCACCTTTACCTACTGCTTTTGGTGTTCAGGCATATCTGAAATGTATTGTTATGATTATGATGGGTTGGAGAGATCATCATTTCAGGATATGACTGAGTTGAGTAACACAGACCATGAGGTTCTCTCAGCTTTGTGGGACTCAGAGGTGCCACACTGCCATGTGTCTGAAGGCCATCGCGAGGTCCCCGGAGCTCAGGAAGAACCGCGTCCCTCTGGGGAGGAAATGCGATTTGCTCTGGCTTACAGGCCTGTGTTCGTACCCACGTATCACAGGGACACGGTGGGGCTGTGAGGCACGGGCACATTTCACGAAAGAGAGATGCACCAGGACCGTGAACCAGCAGCAGACACAGGACGTGCGCCAAGACAAACACGGCCCAGGCTGCCAGGCTCTCCGCTCCAGGGCAAAGCCTGATTACCAGATGGGGCCAGAAGGAAACGGGCGGACCCGGTCGCTGTCCCGTGGGCCTGGTCATCGTCCACAATGCAGCCAGGGCTTGCCCTACGTTCCGTGCGCAGTGTCTGGAATTCACCTCTGGCTGCTATTGACGCGGAGTCGCAGTTTATCCGGACGGACGGAGGAAGCTCCTGTGAAGCCGCGCATCAATGTGGATCTAAATCCCACCTTCCCTAAAGGAAGAAGCGCGGAGGGCTCCAGGCCAGGACAGGCGCCCGCACACAGCCCGTCTGTGGGCTTCGCTTCCTCCAAGGGGGTGCCGGGCTGACCCCGTTCTCCTCCAGGCTGCTGAGACCAGCTTCTGAGCCAGCCCGGGCAGCGAACAAAGTCCCAGCCAGAGGTGCTTCAACAGCAGATGCCCATCCCCCAGCTCAGGGCTGCAAGCCTGGGGTCAAGGTGCCGGCAGTGGAGAGTTCACTGAGGCCTCTTCCTGGCTCACCGAAGCGCCTTCTCGCTGAGCCTGGCGAGGCCGAGGAGGAAGCCAGCACTCCCTTCTTGTAGGGACACCGGTCCCATCCTGAGGCCTCCACCCACAGGACCCCATCCAACCTCAGCACCTCCCAAAGACCCCACCCCAACACCGTCACAGTGGGCTTAAGACTTCAATGCACGGGTCTTGGGGGATGCATTTCAGTCCACAACAGCCATAAGACAAAGAATTCCTTCCAAATTCTTACCTGGTTAAGCCAGAGGCTCCTCTGGGCGTTGCTGCTGCCCTAAAGGGACTGGTGGGCCGCAGACGGTGACAGGCCAGGTAGCAGGACCCCCAGGTCCAAGAGTCCTCACCGCGTCTGCTGTCCTGTACCTCCTCCACTCTTCCTACGACCTGCTCCCACCTATGAGGGATCTCACATGCAAAACGGAGGGAGTTGTAGGGGGTTGTGGGGGCCAGGGATGAGGGATCTTTCTGATCAGAGGAGAAGACGAGCACGTGAGGAGTTAAACATGCCCCCGGCCGGAGGCAGGTGTGAGCGGCTACCTGCTGCCAGACACCTGCCCTGAGTCTTGGGAACCCCAGACGGGGTCCCTGACTCTGTAGCTGGCACTCCCCTCCCTCCCCACAAGTCCTATAAACCAGGCTTAATTCCAGTGTTTGTTTGTTCTCAAACCTCCCCATTTGCCTCAGAAGAAGGAGGGAGTCGTGAGCCCAGAGGACAAGGAGAGCTCAGGGGTCCACATCAGAATTAATGAAGCCTTGGGGACCTCCATTCACTCCCTCAACAAACACTGAGTATTTTAGAAAAAGGCCTCATGCTTGACGTGTGGATCTGTCTGAGAGTGTTTTATATTTTTCTCAGGTTTCTAAGCATCCTTTCAAAACCTCATACAAAATGTTTTAGGCTAAAGTTTCAGGAGTTGATAAATTACAGCACAAGCAAATTCCAAATATCCCAGTGGAAAATAACCCACAGAGGTAGATATTCTCTTTAGAGCAGAGATCAGAAATTGCCATGCTGTAAAATTTCAACCACAAATAATAACATCACTATTAAAAATAAACGTCATTATCTAGGGAGCTCACCAGGTTCCTTCTGTCTCTGACCAGAGCCTGACTCAGCACAAACAGTCCCAAGCGCGAGGATGTCTGCTGTGAGGGAGGCAGCTCCAGTGGAACCGGAGAAGAAGGAAACGGATTTTTGTGCCACGCCCGGCAGAGGCCCAGGCTGCAGAGAAGCAAAGAGCTGCCCCCAGGAGGGTCCCAACCCCTGGAGTGGACACCGTGCTCGTCCCCGTCGGTCTCTGGGATGCCATGGGGTGACGGTCAGCAGACACAGAGGGCTATGAAGGGAAGGGGCCTGGCACCTAATTCTCCCTGAGAGGCCGCACACATCCCCATCAAAACACGCGTCCTTCTCCACCGATGCCAAGTGAAGCTGGTGTTTCAAAAAGGAGGGAGTGAGGAAAACAGTTTGTATTAAAAATTTTTTATAAAAAAGTAGCACAGTTGGGGTGAAAATAAAAATATGTAAAAGAAGTAACCTATTTTCTTGCTTTCCGTTTTCGCTGTAGATGCCATTTCCATGCCCGGGTCTGGCACTGGCCTCTCTAACCCTGCCATCCTCTCGGGGTCTCCGGGCTTCTGAGAGAGCCGCTGACTCCATCCCTGGGTGCAAAGAACACTCACTGTGTTCCTGAAGTAGCTTGCATTGCTCCAGAAAGCAGGTACAGTTTACAAGAAGCCCAGGATGGCTCTGAGAGGGGAACGCTGAGAGGAAGGGTGGGTCAGCGGTGCACAGCAGGACCAGGAGGCCCTGCGAGCCCCAGATCAGCTCTACCGTATGTGTGCTCCGACCCACTCACACAGGCGTTCAGGGCCCCACCTGGCCAATCGCGTGAAAGACTGGCTCAGAAGGCGGCAAACCCTGTCAGGTCAAAATGAGTAATAACATTTCTAAAGCAACAAGGCTACAAAGGAAGCTGGACTCACCGGATCCCGGGAGGTTTGCGAGGCCCAGCGAAGCATGTGGGCTGGGGGGCTGCACGAAGGAGCTGGGGAGCCAGCACGGTGCTCATCACCCCGCAAGCGGCATCCCAGTGCCCCTGCTGGTCCCAAATCTCTCACCTCAACCCTCAGTTCTTGTCCTCTGACCTGAGACTCTGACCAGAAACCATGAGTGCATGACCTCAGGCAGCCTGAGAGGTAATTCCACAGCTTCTAGTTGGGTGAGCATATCCCCTCAGCAGGGTCAGAAAGTCCCGGAAGGGAGACAGGGGTATAGACAGCCAAAGAAGAAAATTCTCTGGCTGATTTGATAATCGGTCAACTGGACTTGAAGCAATGAGCTTTGTAAGAGTTTTGATATTTTCATTTTTAAAGTCATCTGAAGTGTATGAGCATCTGAAGTGTAAATTTGTGAGCTTATCAAAATGCTTAAGAATGTTGAAGTTTTAAAAAGATTAAACTTTTCATCAGTGTTTAAATACTTAAGGCAATGGTCCCCAACTACGGGTAACCTTGGCGCTGTGGGGAGATAATTTTATTGTCTCAACTGGGAGGTGCTGCTGGCCTCGAGGACCCTGTGGTAGGACAGCCTTCACAACAGAGAATTACCCGCTCAAAACATCCACAGTGCTGGGGCGGAGAAACTCAGATTTGAGGAACTCACCTTTGAGTCAGCCTGTTTGTAAACATTGTTTAATTGCCTGAGAAGATTTTATTCGTTAGATTTACACTTTTCCCTTGCTAGGGGTTTGAAGTACCTAAGAAAATCAGATATGTTAAATTTATGATAATGGTGCGAAAAGCAACGTCTGAAGAAATTTTATGAAATAACTGTTCCAAAATATGTATTTAAATTTAATCTGCAAAAATGTATACACTGAGTATTAAAGAAACAGGAAATGAGTGTTTTTAGTCTTCACATCAAAATTGCTCTATTAATGAACAAATAAAAGTATAAGTTACACCTGCAAACTTAAGAGAAATGGTTTTACAATGTACACTTGATGCATGTCATTAAAATAAGAAAAAGCCTTCACAGGAGAGCAGGCGAGGCAGCCCTTTGTTGCAGAGCTGGAAAGAGGACGTCTTCAGGGCGCAGTTTGCACTGCTGACGCCGCAAGGCAAGGGCAGTGGCAGCCGCCTCCAAAAGCTTGCACGAGAGCTGCATGGGGGATGCAGAGCACAGGGAGAACTGGTGCCCAGTGAGTGCTACTCATCGCTATCCTCAGCGTCTTGATGACACCTCTGGGGAAGCTGCTGAGAGTAGGGCAGAGTTAGGGGACAACAGAACCCCTCCCTCTGTGGGCCCCCAGGATGTCCTTGGGAGGACACATAGTAGCCAGAGACAGCGGAGCTTGAATTCTCACCAGCCCTATGACCCCAACCCTGTCCACTCACCAGACCTTGCTTTGGCCCCAAAAGGTGGTTGTCATTGTCTGGACTTCATGGTGGAGGACACTGAGCCCACTGACCTATCCATCCTCACCCCACCACTGACTAGCCAGCTGACAAAGGCAGATCTGTTCTATTCTGGCCCGAATCTCTTCCCCTGTTAGGCTGCATAAGATTGGGGGTGTGAAAGATCAACAACCATTCTCATTCTCTTGGGATGTCCCCGGAGCCTTTGGCCAGACACCAGGAGGCACTAGAGGGTTTTAGAATTTGCAAGACCGTTGATCCCCTTGTGACACTGGGATTCAGCCAGGCCTGGAATCCTCTGGGATATCTCCCCCAGGAAGGCCTTTTTACTTTCAGCACCGACACTGCTGGTTGTAGGTGATTAAATCTTGCTACTTCAGGGAGATGACTGGTGCCAGAAAATTCCCTTGCAATAAAGCAGTTCACCTGCAATGCTGAACCAAACATTTTTCGAAATTTCAATTCACATTTGCAGAATTAAAATCCTCAAAAGGAATATAAAATGTAAAGATCCATAAAGTATTATCCAAAAAGAGAGAGAGAGTCATTGCTGCTATCCAGATATCAAGGTGCAATGAGCCCTTCAGCATTTCACAAAAGATAGGAACAGATGCCATTGTAATTCTTGTTCAGGAGGGCACGAGGACCAGCGCCCACCTCTGTGTCCAGAAGTGGGTTAAATTTCCACCCACTGTACAATAAGCACACAATAAGTATCTATTGTATGTCTAATACATGTAGTATATATTAGGGATTTTTGGTAACAGAGTTAAGAAGTATTTAGAGGGGTAACGATTTCAGAGCAACAGTGGTAGAAGGGTGTTTCCCAACCATCATCTCCCTGAAGACAGGAAAACTCTTTATGCTCCTCATAATGGACACCAGGGGTGACAAAAGTGAAGAGAGAATCAGAAGAGAGAGGAGAATCCATCACAGTTAATGTTAATGAGGACCAGGAGAGAGGGGGCCACAGATTCGGAAAGGAGGTGGCTTCTGTGTGTTACTGCTTCCCTATCAGCCATGATTTCTCACCCATATTAGTCTGGACTCCACCTCCAGAACAATCCTCCAAACTCCATTTCACAAAAACATGCTGGAAAAAGTAACTCCATATTTAAAGAATTGATACGGACGTTTAAGTCCTTAGCATTTTTTGCTTTTCTGCTCTGTTAGCCACAGTTGACAACTCCATCCTCACCGTTGACCTCCACATCCTCACTGTTGGCCTCTCACCCTCACTGTTGACCATCTGTCCTCACTGTTGACCACCCATCCTCACTGTTGACCTCCGCATCCTCACCATTGACTCCCCATTCTCACTGTTGACCTCCTGTCCTCACTGTTGACTCCCCATCCTCACTGTTGACCTCCTACCCTCACTGTTGACCTCCTGTCCTCACTGTTGACTCCCCATCCTCACTGTTGAGCTCCTCATCCTCACTGTTGACCTCCTATCCTCACTGTTGACCTCCTATCCTCACTGTTGACCTCCTCATCCTCACTGTTGACCTATCCTCACTGTTGACCTCCTATTCTCACTGTCGGACCTCCCCATCCTCACTGTTGACCTCCTATCCCCACTGTTGACCTCCCCATCCTCACTGTTGACTCCCCATCCTCCTTGTTGGCCTCCTCATCCTCACTACGGAACATTTCTTTCTCACTATTGACCTCCCATCTTCACTGCTGACCACTCTGTCCTCACTGTTGACCATTCTCTTCTCACTGCTGACTGGCCCAGTCTCCTGGAACTACTCATTATCACTGATGCCCAGTGAGGATGGGTTCTGCTTCTGAGCCTTTTCATTCCTTTCATCTTCACCTCCTTCACATCCAACCCTTTGCGTTATCCATGATTGACACTTCCCACCTCAATGGCCACCACTGCAAAAATGAACTAACCACCTTTCACCCTAAATTTGCTCTAATTCTGATTTCATTGTGTCAATCAGTGGCAACAACCACCAGGTACTCAATCCCCAGGTAGGAACCTGAGAATTATCCTCAACTCATGCCTCTCGTTTGATCTCATACTCTGTTCATTTGACATAGCTGATGGGAACAGATAGAGCTGAAGCAATGAATTGTATTGAGAAGAGTAGAGTTTGAGGGATGCGATGCAGTGTCACCAGCCGTAAAGAACAAGTGGGCAGAAAGAATATAGTGATATGTTTGAGCCTTTGTAAGCCCCACCTCACCTTCCTGAAATACAGGAAATACACCATAAATAAGGCTGAACATTTTTTTCTGTTTTATAGTGTTGCTGTGGCCTCTCCATTGTCACGCATATATAAGTTATTGTTCTTATCAGTGCTAAATGTAGGATGGACCCTTCAAGTTACATTTACCCCTTTGGGATCTAAGACTGACAGCTCATTAGACTGGACATAAATGAGTGTGTCCTTTCACTCTGGGAACAATACCAACACCTTAGGAGGAAAGGCAATGCATGAACTTAGATAAAATGCTATGTAAACATTTTACTTCCTCTAGGCTTGAAAACCACTGATCTCTACCTCCATATTCCTCAAGTTAAAAAACCTATGTGCAATGTCCAGTTAACCTCTGAACAGTGAATTATTTCAATTCCTATACTGCTGAAACAATATTAACTAATACACATGTATGATGATCAATATCTGTGCATGAAGTTGTCAATATGGGAAAGCTTTCTCTGAGAAAAGGGGAAAAAGTTAAGCCTGGAAATTCACCTCTGAGAGACGTTGCCTGTTGTCTCTCTCTTCCCTTCCCTTGGGCTCCTCTACCATGTTTCCATCAACCAACAGAACACGCTGAACACGGGCTTTGCAATGAACACCCACTGTGCATTTCACTTCTTCCTCTTACGTAAATTACTGTGGATCCACTCTTGACTAGGGGCCACTTGGCTGGTAAATGAGATATTGCAGCTCACTCATAAGTGATGTTATTTATTAACACTCCGGTTTTTCAGGAAAACATTTAGGATGTATGTGGAACCTTAGAAGGAAGGAGCCTGGGAGTTTCCAGTCTATGTTGTTGCTATTAACCATCATTAACAAACATTTGTTAATCATCAACAAAAGGTGAGACTAGGTTGTAATGTAACTACTTCATGAGTTTTTGAGGGAGATTTTGATAAATTGAGTCCCAAGAGAATGAGCCTAAACCATGAGTCAGAACATGGCGTTTCTGTACATTGTGGGTGCAGCCAGTGAGCCCACCTCCTGATAGCACAAAGCCTGGCAGGAGACAAGTGCTGTGCTGCCTGCAGCTTTCCCCTTCTGCCTTCCTTTGAAGTTGATGGAAACTTCTGACCTTTCTTCCAACACCCACAAGAATCATCCATTGTGGGGTGAGTGGAAAGCTCTTCATTGCCACATGTTTGGCACAGCACCCAAGCCCGCACCACCTGCCTCTGTCACCCACCAGCTTCCTGAGCCACCACACTCACTCCCTGCCCCATCCTATTGCTTCCTAGGATGCCCTGGCATCTGTGATCTTTCATACACAAGAATCATCTCTGAACGTGGCATTCACCTGTGACTTGCTTCCAACTAATAGAACATGTCAAAAAGGATGGGATGTCCTTTGTGTGACTTAAGTTATGTAAAATTGCAACTTCGGTCTTGCTACGGCACTTTCTGCCTTGATGGTTTTAATGAAAACAGCCAAGAAAGAGGCCCACATGGGAAAGAACTGGAAGCAGCCTTCAGACAACCAGCCAGAAACCCAGGTCCTCAGCCCAGCCCCTGCCAGGGCCAGAACACTGCCAAGGCGATGAGCTCGGAAGCAAGTCCCTTTCCAGTCGAGCTGCCAGATGGGAGCACATTCCTGGAAGGCACCTTGATGGCAGCCCTGCAGAGAACCCAGTGAGCTGTGCCCAGATTCCTGTCCCACAGAGCCTGTGCAATAACAAATGTGCATTTGAAGGCCCTAGATTTGTGACAACATTGCTACGTAGCGATGGATAACCAGCACGGTGTGTAATAATCACGCCCAGCACAGAGCTTGCCTTGGAGTCTGCACACCGATTTCAGACATATCGCCAGCTCCTCCTCTGACATCGGCTCCAGGTGCACAGCATGCCTCCCTCACATCATCCTCTGTCCTTTTGGCACATGCTTTGTTTTCCTAAACATCCTTTCGTCGCTGAGAACCAAATATCATGCACAAGAGTCATGGGCTCTGTGAAGGGACAAGACCCCGTGGGCCGCACTGAGCTCCTCGTCTCAGAAAGTGATGGAGCAGAGCCATGCTGCCCCGTGAGTGAGACAGAATTCCTGTCTCCGACATGACCTCCAAGCATCCTAGCAACTTGGAGACCTGGGATTCCAAAGACAATTTTGACCTAGGCAAGATGTGAAAATAAAATGAAGAAGCTGGTTTTGTCTTTAACTTCATACTTTGGTCCTAAAGAACATGAGGTCCTGGGACAGGCAGAGTCATACTGACCATCTCTGAACACCTGGCTCTTAATTCAATTCCTTGAGCATAGCAGATGCCCAAAATTGCCATCTTATTGAATAACTGAACTTCAAAAGTGTGTTGGCCATCATTCAACCAAACATGAGACTTTCCAAAAAGAGCATTTTGAAAGACAATGCTCATTTGAACACTTGCCTTTATCTTTATTTGAAATAAATAACCTCATTACTTAGTAACTTCAGCTAAACAATGATGTATTGGGCACCTTTCATATGCCTGGAACTGGGCCTGTCACTGGGGGCAGAAGAGGAACAAGTTATGTTGTTCTCTTCAGGAGGGCATGGGCTACAAGGAAGGTGTGAGTGTGTGAGTGTGTGAATGTGTGTGCATGTATTGTATGGTGTGATTGTGTGTACATGTGGAAATGAGTGTGTGTGGTTGTGAAAGAATGTGTGACTATCCTGTGAGAATGTGTACATGTGTGTTAATGTATGTGAGTATATGAGTGTAATGTATGTGAGTAGATACATGTGAGCAATTGTGTGTGACTGTGTGTGTGCATGCACACATATGTGTGTGTGAAAGCACAAAGAAGCCAGTACCGGGTCGGGTAGGGTGCCAGGGAGTGTGAGTGGAGTGCCCCATGTGGCTGGGTCAGGTATGGTCCCAGCAGGCTGCTGGGGAAGTTCTGTGTAGCTGATGGGTAGGCAGTCAGAGAAGTGATTAGTGGCGAGTGCTTGGTGTCTGAGGCAGTGGCACAAAGCCTATTGCTCTGTTTTCTCTTTACCAAATGCCAGACAGCAGCAGCTGAAGGGTAAGAGAAGCAGGACCCAGCTTCGTGGGGAATGGGTAGGGTGTCAGGTTCCAGCAAGCATCTTAGAGCCCAGGGTGGGCTCAGGCGTCACACTCAGATCTCAGATTCTGGGTTGGACAAATGGGATCCAAAATATTCTGTGCCAGCTGAGGTAACATGGTGGGTATGAGAAGCACCCTGATGCCCAGGGAAGAAGTGACGCCTTCACACTGGGAGATCAGTGTCTCGATTCAAACCCTCTCCTTCCCTTCCATGAGGGTCTTCCCATGCAGGAGGCCTGGACCTCTTGGAGGAACCAATGGTGGCCCCTGCTCTGGAGTTAGAAAGGAAGAACCACTGGCTGAGACCACAGGCATTGGAATCAGATAGGTCTGGGTTTGCATCCCAGCTCTGCTATGGGATGGATTTTCTCTCCACTTTCTCACTTGTGAAATTAAAATCAACCTCATGGGAATGGAAGTTTGGGGAATGATATACATAAACATCTTGATAAAGAGCCAGGGTCATAGTTAGCTCTAACAATAGTTGTCACAACATTATAGCCAGGATTCATTTCTTAGAGCCCTGGTGTCACCCAAAGCACTTTTGCTGCTGGGCTGTGATCCTCTTTGGTCTGGAGCAAGGCAAAGGAAGGGTTGAGTTTATGAGGGTCTCTAAGATGCAAGACAGGGTCTTTGGGGCAATGGGAACTCAGAGCCTAAGAATTTTTCCAATGAGGGGCAGCTGCATGAGAAAGGAAGACTAAGCAGAAAGACTGTAGGCAGGGGTCAGATAAAACTGCCCTCCAGTTACAGCTCCCACACCTTAGAGCTGTGTGACCTAGGCTGGCAAGGTGCCTGACTTTCTTATGATTCTGTTCCTCAAAATAGTCAATCGTGGCAGTAACACTTTGGGAGGAAGACTATTACATGGTAGAACAGCTTGGTTTCAATCCTGCTTCTCACCTGGTGATGATGGTGATGACAAAGATATTGATGACAGTGAATGTGATGAGAATGATGATGACGGTGATGATAGTGGTGGTGACAGTGATGATGACGGTGACGACAACTATGGGAAAGTCACTTGGCTTCTCTAGATTTTGGCTTCACCATCTATGAGATGGAAACAATAAACGAGATCTTTGGCATCTTCTAGAGTTTTGGAAGAACTAAAATACTCCATGTAATGTGTTTAACACAGAAACTAATGTAAATGCTCAAAACTGTTATTAGCATTGGTGATGCTGGTAGTGGTGATGGTGGTAATGGTGGTGGTGATGATGACAAAGATAGTGAAGACAGTGAACGTGGTAATGATGATGATGATGGTGATGATGATAAAGATAGTGATGAATGTGGTGATGATGATGATGGTGATGGTGATAAAGACAGTGATGAATGTGGTGAAGATGGTGATGGTGATGGTGATGACAGTGAATGTGATGATGGTGATGGTGATAATGATAGTGATAATGGTGATGACAAAGATGGTGATGACAAAGATAATGATGACAGTGAATGTGGTGATGATGATGATGGTGATAAAGACAGTGATGAATGTGGTCATGATGGTGATGGTGGTGGTGATAAAGACAGTGATGAATGGGACGATGATGGTGATGACATGAATGTGATGATGGTGATGGTGGTAACAATAGTGATAATGGTGATGACAAAGATAGTAATGACAGTGAATGTGATGAGGGTGATGGTGATGGTGGTGACAGGTAAAGCTCTCTTACTTGGCCTCTCCCTATCCAGTTCTCTTCATTACATGTTCTCTTTGGTTCCTCTGTGATCCCACGGCCTGGTGTCAGTGGTATTCTGGAACCTTCACCACTTAGGGGCATTCCTCTAGTGCCCACATACCCCTGATCCCCTCAGTAGGGCTGTGTGCTGACCAAGAGTCATGTCCCAGACGGTCTATGCCTGTTGCAATTATGTCAATCAATCATTATGAGTTAGACCCATAGAAAGCACCAAATACTTTCTGAATTAACAAATTGTGTGAAACATTGGTATATGAGTATATGAAGGAAAAGTAGTTGTTTCTACGACAGCTAATACAATTGTCCTGGAATGACTCTTTTAAAGTGAGTGGATAAAAAACATTGTGTGATGAGGTGTTGGCGAGGCACCTGCAAGCCCCTGGGCCCACACAGTGAGGACTCGGACGGCTGTTCTGTGAGCACCCCGTGTTGAGTCCACTTCACAGGGAAACTGGAGACCCCAGGCATGCACCATTGCAGCGGTTTGTGCAGAGAAAATAGTGCAAAACACCAATAACAACAGTGAAAGTACTGACTCTCTCTTAAAACATTTGAAAATAAGTGTCCATGTTTTCAGAGAAATTAAGATATTGTAAAACTTGTGTCAGAGTTGTCTTAAGACTTAAACTGACTCTGACTGAACAATCAGAAGCCTCCAGTTATTGGATGAACGACTTCCCCCCAGGGTTAACTGAGCAGGATCAAATCCCAACCAACAAAGGGGCTGTGCGGTGTCTGGGACCCCCTCTCTGAAGGAGCCAGGCCTGCGATGCGGCTGCCTGAGCAGAGGACTGCCCTGGGATGAGACTAATTTCCGGACCTCCGGAGCAGTGCTGCGGGTGAGCGCCCGTGTCCTGGGAGCTGACCCGGCCACGCTCCTGCACCCAAGGCCTCCTGTCCATGGCACTCCTCTCTCTGAGTCCCTGCAGGCTGCCTTCCTCCCCATCCCAGGCAGCCCATTGCTGGGAACACAGACTCTGAGAGCAGCCTGACCAATGACCCTGGGTGACAGATTAAACAAATATGCAAAAATTAGCTGCAAAACAAACTTCCTGGGCCCTGACACCTGAGCCATTCCCTCCCCGCAGCAGCCCCTGCAGTGTCAATGTCACTCTCCCTGAGGGACCCACTCATGCCTCTGCCAGACCAGGACTCAGAGTGGATCAGAGGGCCCCGCCTGGGCCCTTCCTGCTTCCAGGGGCATGTGGAAGCCTCTGTGGGGCTCCTCTCTTGGGGCCCTTCCACCTCCCTGAAGGCTGCTACTCCCACCTCCTAAGCCTGACACTACCCACAGGGCATGAGCTCCTTAAGCCTCAGTCTCCCTATCTGCAGCCTGGTACTGTGGGCCTTCCTCCTTCACAGGGCTCTCCTGAAACGGTGCCCGGGAGGTACTCAGAGCGTGCCTGGGGCCCAGCAGCGTATGTGCCAGCCTCGCTCTGCCACCAAGAATGGCTTGGAAAGCCACAAAGGGCTCCGGGGTCCACGGGCTTGCAGAAGCCCCTCGTCTCGGTGCCGCTCCTGCAGTGGTGGTTTCAGTGGAGAAATCCACTGCCAGCCCCTCTACCCTGTCTGTCACTCACCAGATGCTTGGCCACGCCCTTCATATTCATTTCCCAGTTTGATTCTCTTACCAAGCCTCTGAGGGAAACTCTAAAATCCTATTTTATCATAGCTCAGGCAAAATCACAGCCAGAGCGTGGTGAGAGTGGGATTCCAATGCCGCTCCATAATAGCTCAACCAAAATCACACGGCCGGAATGTGGCGTCTTTTTCGGAGCCGTCAGGACTGAAATCACGAACTGATAAGACCCGCCTGTGAGCTGCAGATGAATTCACCATCAATTGCCCATCGGCAAATGGCAGCGTCCTCGCTGGCTTTCCCCATACTTTTGTGGGATGCTTAATTTCGTAGGAAGTGCCGGCTACACAGGGTGTAACCCTGGAGTCAAGGGAGCCCATGTGAGAAGCCCCTCAGCAGAAGGCCACGTCATCACTGCCGCTCACAGCCATGTTATCGCTGCCACTGACGGCAATGTTGTCACTGCCACTCATGGCCACGTCATCACTGCCGCTCACAGCCACGTTATCACTGCCACTGACGGCAATGTTGTCACTGCCACTCACGGCCACGTCGCCACTGCCACTCATGGCCACATCGTCACTGCCGCTCACAGCCATGTTATCGCTGCCACTGACGGCAATGTTGTCACTGCCACTCATGGCCACATCGTTACTGCCGCTCACAGCCACGTTATTGCTGCCACTGACAGCAATGTTGTCACTGCCACTCACAGCCACATCGTCACTGCCACTCATGGCCACATCGTCACTGCCACTCACAGCCACGTTATCGCTGCCACTGACGGCAATGTTGTCACTGCCACTCACGGCCACATCGTCACTGCCACTCACGGCCACGTCGTCACTGCCACTCACAGCCATGTTGTCACTGCCACTCATGGCCATGTCGTCACTGCCAGTCATGGCAACGTTGTCACTGCCGTTCATGGCCACATCGTCACTGCCACTCATGGCCACATCGTCACTGCCACTCACAGCCACGTTATCGCTGCCACTGACGGCAATGTTGTCACTGCCACTCACGGCCACATCGTCACTGCCACTCACGGCCACGTCGTCACTGCCACTCACAGCCATGTCATCACTGCCAGTCACGGCAATGTTGTCACTGCCGCTCATGGCCACGTCGTCACTGCCGCTCACGGCCACGTCATCACTGCCGCTCACGGCCATGTCGTCACTGCCAGTCACGGCAATGTTGTCACTGCCACTCACGGCAATGTTGTCACTGCCACTCACGGCCACGTCATCACTGCCACTCATGGCCACGTTGTCACTGCCACTCACGGCCATGTCGTCACTGCCAGTCACGGCCAGCGGCATCCCTGTGCTTCCAGGTGCTTTCTGGGCATGAACGGGTTACTCATTCCCTTTTCTCTCAGATTGAGGAAGTTCCCAGGAGAAGGAGTCTTTAGCAGGACTATAAATTTGCCATTGCAATAGAAAGTCCCGGCTAGGGGACCTGTGACCCATGAAATTAGATGCTCTTATCTGTGAGTCTGTCCAGGGTCAGGAGGAAAGGCAAGCCCCACACACCAGGCACTGCCACCCGATGCCTCCCTGTTGGGACAGTCGTAAATGAAGCCACACCCCATGTCTGCACTTCTAAAGTACGTGTGTGGTGGGAGGTGGGGGGCAGGTAGGTGCAGGCCTGCAGTGGGTCTACATGCACACACATGCTCTGAACACATGTTCATCAAATCCCCAAATCCACAGGAGCTGTTAGTGTTCGTATGATGCAAACAGTTCCCCTCCCCACATTACGTGACCCTCCCAAAGCGCACACACATTTATCTGTCACCTGCGGTGTGCAGAGCATGCAGAGATGAGAAAGATGTGGCCTTGTATGGCGTTGCTGGCAATCTGAAGACCACTCAGGCTGACAGGCTCCAGCCACACAACTTCCATTCATGTGCAAAGGACAATTTACAACATGGAATTGATCTCCTCTTTAATCAGGTTTAACAGACCTTGGTACAGGTTCGTGTCCTTCTTAAAATACTGGACAGGGCTATCTGCCAAAAAATTCCTGCAGAAGTCCATTGATTCAAAGGCAGGACACGTGATCACAAACCTTTGCATATAGCATTTCTCTTCATGGGTTACATGGATGTAACGTCCCAGGGCTGGGTAGAGTTTTCCATGTTCATCCAATGCACAGCCTTGTGTCAACCGGGACGAAGGTTTTGGTGACAGCCACCAACTCTGGTAGCAAAATCTGGGAACAGAGTAACTGATATATTTAAAAAAAAAGAAAAAAAGAGTTTCATTCAATCCACACTGGATTAAGTTATCTTAAGAGGGATCTAGCTTAGGGTTGGTCCACATATTATGACGTTCCAGCTTGACTTTATGTCAAAATAGTTCCTTCCTAAATCTTGTGTAAAAATAAAAAGTCAACCATTTTTGAAGCTACTTTGTTGGCACCATTCTCATCTTGGTAACTGAGGAATTCCGACACAACAACAAAATGCTTCCCTGTATTCAGTGTTTAATACCCAAAGCCAAACTTACAGATTTAAAATACGAAATTCATTCTCTTCTTAAACCAGGAAACGACGCAGCTCAGTTCAAAACAAATACAAAATGCTGACTCTGCCCTCTCTTCCAGGCACTGCTGCCTTGGGCGACAGGAGATTCAGAGAGGTAAGAAACCATTTCTTTTTTTTTTTAATTAATTAATTTTTTTTTTGAGACGGGGTCTCACTCTGTGCCCAGGTTGGAGTGCAGTGGCGCAATCTTGGCTCACTGCAAGCTCCGTCTCCCGGGTTCATGCCATTCTCCTGCCTCAGCCTCCTGAGTAGCTAGTACTAGTACCCACCACTACGCCTGGCTAGTTTTTTGTATTTTCAGTGGAGACGGGGTTTCACCATGTTAGCCAGGGTGATCTCGATCTGCTGAACTCGTGATCCGCCCGCCTCAGCCTGCCAAAGTACTCGGATTACGGGCGTGAGCCACGGCGCCCAGCTGAAACGATTTCTTAAGATGAAGAGCCCACAGTTAGAAAGGAGGGCAAAAGCAGAGTCCGTCTATTCAATATGGTACCACACGTGGTGCATGTGACAGACGCATGAGAAGGGAGTTGAGCAGCCCGGGTGAGAGAGGCCCCATCAGCATGCCCTGGTCCCGCGGCCCTCCAGACTGTTCCAAAGATGAGTCCACGAAACGGTGGGTGCAGAGGGAAGTGGTGCCTTAGGGTCATGTGCTCGGGGAGGAGTCCCAGCTGTTGTGGAATGGATACGCACTATGCGTACGCACAAACACATGTCGGACAGCCACAACGTGATGAGCACCAAACAGAGGCAGCAAACACAGAAAGAGCCCTTGTCTTACGGCTGTTTACTCCCTAGGCCTGATCAGTATTTCCACTTGCATAAGATTTCTACTCATGGACCACAGACTGCTATGCACACACACATACAGACACGTACACACACACGCACATACTCATACACATGCACACACATACACACATGCACACACACATGCCTGCACACACGCCTCCTTATTGGCTGCCACGTGGCTTCCTTAACAGGCTATGACCTCATACTCTCATACCACACGCCCCATCGTGAGTCTAGAAGCCCTCCAACCCACCCAGACCTCAACATTTCTCTGGCTGTTCGCTCCATTTTCTCTTAAAATCTCGGAGCGAGAATGCTGTCCTCTGGATTCCAGCCCTGACCTCCTTATTTTGACTGACTCAGATCCTCCTGTGTCTTGGGCTAGCAGGAGCGGCTGTGTGTTTCAGTGACACACGCTATGATCTGCATCGGCGTTCCTGTCTGCCTCCTGGCCACCGTCCAGGACAGAGGCTGTGCTTTCTCCCCTCTGCGCCCCTGGCCTGTCCCAGTGTGTGTTTCCATTAAATGTCCAAGAGCACGCATGGGTGTCTGCACCATCGCTCCGTCACCTGCCAGCCGGGACAGGGAGCTGCAGTCTTCAAGGTCAGGGTGCTTCTGGAATCCTCTGGACAGCCTGGTCAGGCAGATGCCACCCCACAGACCACAAGGCTCGGGTCACTGGTCACACAGAGGCCACACCAGGTCAGTTTCCTGCAGGAGGCCAGGTTGTTTCCTTGGGGTCCTTGGTCTCTCCCAAGTGACTTGAGCCTCCTGCTTCACTGAGCTCTCCTCCCAGTCTGATCGGGACAACAGAGGAGACGTGTGAAATTACCTTGTAAACGGCAAACTGGAATCAAATGTCAGATAAATTGCTCACCATTACCAGGCACAGAACATTTATTCTGTAATTTCTGAGGATTTAGGTTTTTATTTAAGTGCTGCATGCCTATAATATCAACCTGCAACTGAACACAGATTGGCATCATGAGCTCTGGATTTCATCTGTTCTGGCCCATGGCAGGGGACGGGCAGCTAAGGGGCACGGGAAGCTTGCAGTCATCAACACTGTTTGACCTGCTCTGGCCCAGAAGCCAGGATAACTCCTACTGGCCTATGTAAGAGAGGCATGAATATAGTCCACTTTCAGGGACACACGTGCATGCACATACATGCACACATGCACCCACACACATGCACACATGCAAACACACCTGCACACACGAACATGCAAATACATAATGCACAGGTGCACACACACGCACACAGGCAAACATGTGCACACATGTACACACAAATATGCACACATGTGCACACAGGCATGCACACATGTGCACATGCAAACACTCGGGCCCATAGGCACACAGTCATGTGCACAATGCACATATGCACATATGCACACACAAGCACACAAAACACATGCACACAAATACACACATGCACACATGTGCACACAGGCATGTAAAACACACATGCACATAAAACACACATTCACACACGTGCACAGGCAAACTCATGTCCCCATAAGCACAGTCATGTGCACACAGGCACCCATACAGGCACACATGTGTGCAGGCATATGTACACATGCCCTTATGCATGTGTGTGCATGCATGCAAACATACATACATATGCACACCAAATGCCCATGCAAACACACATGTACCCATGCACACGCACACAGGCACACACATGAGCAGACACATGCACACAAATCCCATGCAAACACACATGTAACCATGCACACACACAGGCACACAAGTGTGCAGGCACATGCACACAAACACCCTTGCAAACACACATGTACCCATGCATGCACAGAGGCACACACGGGTGCAGGCACATGCAAATACCCTTGCAAACACACATGTACCCATGCATGCACACAGGCACACACATGAGCAGACACATGCACACGTGTGTATATGCAAATGCACACGCACACGCCCATACACAGGCACATGTACAGCTCCTGATCCACATTGAGTTTTGCCTCTTTTACTGTATTTAACCTCAGGGACTTCTCTAAATGTCCTCACCAGTGATTTTGATTTGGAGTCTAAAATACCACGCTATGAATTCCTAAGCACACAGAGTATGCCAGGTTGTCAGGCTAAGAAGGATCCCCCCCGCATCACCTGCCATGAAACGTGGGCTACCCATGGAAGGTGGGCACCTTTCACTTCATCCTGTGCTGTTTCTGTCTGAGAAGAGGTAGTTTAAAACCTGGGTTTTGCACTTATCATTTGTTTTTATAAAATTTTTCTTTCCTCTATTTTGAAGAGTAAGTAAAAGGAGGTGATTTTTGGCGAGTGAAGAGTTGATTCATTTAATTTCAGGTAGTCTGCACTGTGAGCTTTGAAGCGTGGTGATGAACAACGAGGGAAGTTGCCAATTCCTGGACTTGCTCCAGCCCTTGGATCCTGTTATGATTCACAGGCCCAGTGTCAGGCAAACCCATTATCTTTCCGAGGGCTGTTTGTCTCCAGCCCTCTGTGTGCCAGGCACACGGCTTTATCTGGGCCTCCCAGAGATTGACCTGGCTGACTCCTGCTGGAACAAATGGCAGCTCCTTTCCAAACTCAGCATAAACGCGCACATGTAAGGCAAGGAAGGAGCGTGTGATAGCGCCAGGATTTCATGACAGACGGTGCAAGGCGAGCATGCGTGTTACACAGCACCAGCGTGACCGGCAAGCCCGTTGCAGGACGACACCCATAAACGCTGCCGCTGACTGCTGGCGATGTGCCATCCTGGCCTTGCTTTTAAGACAAGGCTGTTCATGGCCAGCACTTGGGGAACAAGATTTAGCTGCAATTAACAGAATTCGACCACAGCAGGAGGGGCCAGGAAGGAAGGTGGGGCCTCTAACTGAATTCCACAATATCCATTTTCCATCCAGTTCACAGCCATTAAGACGGGCTCAAACCACGGCCATCTGGTTGATTAAGTGAAAAGCCACCCATTCCTGTGGGGAAAGCACTGGATATTTACTTAAACCAGTTAAGCCTGATTCCAGCTCAGTCCTTTGTTGACTGTTGATCTTTAGAGGTGTCATTTAATCTCTCCGAACTTCAACTCTTTAACCAACAGGGTTGCTGAGGGCACCAGACGGAACCACGCACGTGACCGACGGGGTCTTTCACAAACATGTTCATTTTGGAAAACTGATCAAGACTTAGCCCTGCACACTATTGAGAGCAACAGCAGTGGCGCTCATTGTGGCTTTAACACGAACACCTCAGAAAGGTTCGCATTTCTCCTTATTCCATTGAGCTCAGTGGTGATTAAAGCGGGCATTTTTTTTTATCATCGGCATTCAATAATCATCAATTTTATTATGTGCACAGTGGTTGTTTTCACTACTGATAAGTTAATCTATGGAAATGGGATTTTAAAAAACCTGGACCACCTGGGAAGTCCTAATAAAGCACGGTAGCAGCTTCCCTTTCTTTTTGCACAAGAAGCATTAATACAAGAATTATGTGACGGCAAAGGAAGGCAGTAATTTAAAAGTTCCCCAGCACGCCGCCAAATAAATCCTAGGAAAATACTTCCCACTAAGGAGTAGTTTTTCTCAAAGGCGGAGAAGACAGGAAAACCGGACAATGCTCTGCCCTCTTCCTCAGCCAGGCAGGCGAGATGCCAGAGGAACAGGGATCTGGGTCCTCTCTGGGAAGGGCAAAGAATGTCCGGACACCAGCAAGAGTGGACACTGCCCCAGGCTTGTCCTGGCACACAGCTGCCCTTATATAACTTGAGACACCATTTCTGAAACATTTTGGCCTGAATCCTACTAACCAAGTCGCACTGATGCCTGAGGCTCTCCACCGTGACCCCCCATGGAGCGGAGGCGGGGCCATGGTACCTCCTGTCACTGCCTACCTGCCCCCGAGTCCCTGCTACAAGGCGTGTCTGGGACAGGCCGGTCAAGCACCCTGCAGACCTCATCTCATTGCAGGTCTTCTTTTCCCCACAGTAAAACAGCCGTATTGCTCTTTTTCTAATAGGTAATTTTTAAAGTATGTTTTGGTATAAAAATTCCAACCATCCAGCCGGGCAGGTGGCTCGTGCCTGTGATCCTTGCACTTTGGGAGGCTGAGGCGGGTGGATCACAAAGGAGTTCAAGACCAGCGTGGCCAAGATAGCGAAACCCCATCTCTATGAAAAATACAAAAATTAGCCGGACATGGTGGCAAGTGCCTGTAATCCCAGCTACTCAGGAGGCTGAGGCAGAGAATTGCTTGAACTTGGGAGGTGGAGGTTGCAGTGAGCAGAGATCGCGCCACTGCTCTCCAGCCTGGCGACAAAGCAAGACTCCGTCAAAAAAAAAAAAAAAATTCCAACCATCCTTTAAAGAAAGAAAAATTACTAAAAACCCAAAACACTGCAGTGCCCACAGTTAAAATGCTGGTGACTGTCATTTTATACATCTGCACACACCAATTTTTACATAAATGGGATGGGATCACATGTGAAGTTTTTCTCAGGGCCAGTCTTCTCTAAAAAGCCTTTTTGAGTGGGCAAAGGACATGAACAGATTCTTCTTTAAAAAAATACACATGTGGCCAACAAACATATGAAGAAAAGCTCAACATCGTTGATCATTAGAGAAATGCAAATGAAAACCACAATGAGATACTATCTCATGCCAGTCAGAATGGCTATTACTAAAAGTCAAAAAATAACAGATACTGGCAAGGTTGGGGAGAAAAAGGAACACTTTTACACTGTTGGTGGGAGTGTAAATTAGTTCAGCCACTGTGGAAGACAGTGTGGTGATTCCTCAAAGACCTAAAGACAGAAATACCATTTGACCCAGCAACCTCATTACTGGGTATATACCCAAAGGAATAGAAATCATTCTATTATAGAGACACATGCGTGTGTATGTTCACTGCAACACTGTTTACAGTAGCAAAGACACAGAATCAACCTAAATGCCCTTCAATGATAGACGGGATAAAGGAAACATGCTACACATCCACCATGGAATACTATGCTGCCATGAAAAGGAATGAGATCATGTCCTTTCCAGGGACATGGATGGAGTTGGAGGCCATTATCCTCAGCAAACGAACACAGGAACAGAAAACCAAACACCACATGCTCTCACTCATAAGGGGGAGCTGAATGATGAGAACAGAGGGTCACATGGCAGGGAACTACACACACGGGGGACTGTGGGGGGTGGGGGAGGGGGAAGGAGAGCATCAGGAAGAATCACTAATAGATGCCGGGCTTAATACCTAGGTGATGAGATGATCTGTGCAGCCACCCCTCATGGCACATGTTTACCTGTGTAACAAGCCTGCACATCCTGCACATGTACCCCCAAACCTAAAATTTTTAAAAAAGAAAGTGCCTGTTAATCCACAAAAAAAAAGAAAAATAAAAAATAATACAATGTAAAAGGTTTTTTCGGCTAGCTGCTTCCTGCCCCTCCCTTCCCCTCCTCTCCCCTGCCCCAGATACAAACCACAAGGCACCTGTCCTTCCGTGCATCTCCCGCTGCTGTGAGTCCTGTGCTCATACATAAGGCATTCGTGTCTCTGTTTCAGATCTCACCACCACGTAATTTTTACTGCCTCTTTTCCTTTCCTCACTTAAGAAAATGGTTCCAAGGAGCTGATACACAGGCATGGTGCCTGAAACAGTCACAGAACCATCCATGGATGAGCCACAACCAGTCAGCCACCACTCGGCTTCCTCTCTGAGGGGAAGGCAGTAGGAAGATGCTGCAGTGAACACCTGTCTGTCTGCCAGGCCACGTGTATCTTTCCTCATGCACCCATGTTCTCCCTTGCAGAACACAGTGCAGACTCCTGGAGAAAAGCTGCTGAAGTGAAGGGTGTGTTTTCAATTTCAGTCGATTCTACCAGATTCCTTCCCCAAAAGGCTGCATCAACTCACACAACCACACGGCGACACACTCAAGTGACTTCAGAACACAGAAATTACCCAGTGGAACCTGCACAGCATAAGGTCACCGAGGGCTGCCCCTGACCCTGCCCTGCTGCTTCCCAGTTGCAGGCAAGTCACCTCTCCTAGGGTTCAGTTTTCCTCATTGTTAAGTGAGACAAACACGAGTAATGAAGGTTTTCATTGTACCGCCCTGTTTCCAAGCTGTGTGCAGGAACCCATCTGTGCCTTCCCTGCCATCGTCAGCTTCACCATGGAGTGGTGTGCGTGTCATGCATGTGTTGGCTTCTCTGCCTGGAGGCTCCTCTGCAGGACGGCGGGAGCTGTGTGTCCTCACCACGGCCTTCCCAATACCTAGGAGAGCTCCCAGAACCTGGACGGGGATGAAAAGTGAGTCTCGGAGCAAGGAAGAAAGTGTGTCCACCATGAGAGAAACAGCGGCCAACGGCGTCAGAACACGGCTCCCTTCCCTCCCCTCTCCTTCTGCTTTTTAGGTTTCAAAGGAATTGGTTCCATGGGGTGTGGGAGAAAATGAACCTTTCTTTTCCCATGAAATTTGCCTAAAGTACTCTGCCTGATTTTTAAACCTACGCATTCTGTGAACAACTAGAACAAGGCCAGGAGGTGGGGCAGAGCCTCATATGCCCCAAATTGAAAAGAAGAAGTGACCAGCACAGGCCTCCATGCCCTGGGCTTCCCAGGAAGCTGAGTGACCAGTGCAGACCCCAGGCCCTGGGCTTCCCAGGCACATGAGTGACCAGCGCAGATCCGACCCCCTGGACTTCCCAGGAAGCTGAGTGACCAGCGCAGATCCGACGTCCTGGGCTTCCCAGGAAGCTGAGTGACCAGCGCAGACGCCACGCCCTGGGCTTCCCGGGCACATGAGTGACCAGCACAGACCCGACGCCAGGGGCTTCCCAGTCAGGCTGCCAGAACCCACCATCTGCCATCAGCTGCACACACAAACCTTTTCCACTGGCAATATTTCAAGGCCTTCTTTTTTCTTTCCTCAGCACAGACACCATCAGGAAAACGTTCTGAGTCACGGGGCGATGACCTCAAAGTGTGTTTGTCTCGGTTTGCAGCCTGTTCGGGTAAGCACCAAGACAAACTGCAAATTGGCTGAAGCTGCTAATAAGCCTGCACTCTGCCGTCATCACTGTGAGGATGAGGAGTGTTCAGAATCCTCGGCCCCCCTGCCCCACACTCCTTCAGCAAGTCAGTGACTGAACTAGCCACAGGTCCTGCGGCTTCTGGTGAGCGGCACCGCCCTGGGTGCTGATTTAAGGCACGCTCAGCATGTGCCAGGCAACCTTTTGAAGCCTGCCCACTGACAACTCTGGCAGTCAGGTAAGGTCTCATGGTCCCATTTTGCAGATGAAGACACTGAGGCCCAGAAAGCACCACTTGTCCTCAGATCAGACACTTGGCAGTGGGCAGAGCCCATGTGAGACACAACCTCACCACCAGCCTGGCCCACCACAGCCAGGTCCCAGAGAAGGCTGCCCACCCAGCACTGAAGACTTCCCCTCACCGAGCGCATGCTGGCGCTGGCCCTGCCCCTCCTGCAGCTCCAGGCCACTCTGACCACACAGTGAGTTACAGACCTAATTCGAGTCGGGTCCAAAGCACCCGTCTGTAGTGTAGAAATCCGAAGTCCTTGCTTTAATCCCCAGGAAGAGGTGCACTGAGGAGGAGGTGGAGTAACCTTCATGATTTTATTTCCCGCTATTGCCGAGCGTGGCCTGGAGGCAGTTGCCGCAGGTGACCAGGAGAGCCACCTGCCTGGTGACCCTGCAGGAGGAGGTGGGCGCAGGCCTGTATTTTAAGCAATGGTGTAGTGGGGCTCCTTGTTACAGCAGGCTCCCTTTGCCCTGACGAATAAACAGAACTGGAATTCAAAATGGGGAACTTGTTCATTAAATTGCTGTTAAGAAATCCAGTATAATGAACTCACAATTATCCCGAACCCAAAAGGCCCCAGGGCCTGAGTCATCAGATTTCTCTCCTGTGTGGAATCAAGGCTTGCTTTGATGGATGGCCAAGTGCTCATGAGAACCATTTGTGTCTTATTCCTGGGGCTGGAACATGGCAGTGTCCGGTTACCAATGACCACGTTTGAGACAGCGTTTTCTATTTGCACTAATTTCCTGTTGCTGTATAACACATTTCCACGAGCACAGGAGCTTAGAGTAGCACCAACCCTCAGCTCAGTTTCCGCAGGTCCGCAGCCTGGGCATGATGCGACTTTACTTTCAGGTCTTAGCAGGCTGAATTCATGGTACTGGCCAGGGCCATGAGGATTCTATGGGCTGAAGGCCAGTTTTCAGCTCCCAATTGCTGGGGGAATTTTCTTCTGGCAGTTGCAGGACAGAGGTCTCTGTGCTCCTTCCTACTCTCAGCTCCTGGAGGCTGCCTGCCTGCAGTTGGAGAAAATCATTTTTAGAGGGTCCATGTGATTAGGCCAGGCCCCCCAATTATCTCCCTACCATAAGGTCAACTGCTTTGGGACTGTAACCCCATAACAAGCCCTCCCAGCTGCCCTGGATTCCTGGTGAACAGCCAGAAGGAAGTGTGTGCACACCAGGGTGGCGTCATGGGCCATCTCAGAATTCCTCCAGCTGCTCCACTTAAGGAACACTTCCATTCACAAGCTAACACTCCGCAGTGCCCCCTAGTAATGTTCTGAAGGAATTATCAACCTCCCCAAGAAAACAGACTCAAAAGAGATGTGGTGTACGAAGGCCGGCCCCGCTAAGAGAGGGCTTCAGGGCTGACAGGGTCTCCCCCTGCCCCTCAGTCCATGGCCACACTGATGTGGCTTAGGCCATTTGCTCTTCATTGATTCAAATATTCATCCATTCAATGATTATTTATCAAGCCCACAACATGCCAGGTGCCACTCCAGGGACTATGGGAACTGCGATTTAAAGGACATCAGTCCTCACTGTCATGGGGACCTCCACGTGGGACACAGATGCCTGGATGAATGGGAGGCAGTCACAGTGAAGCTGACGGAGCCCAGGGGAAGGGAAGGAAGGACCAAGCCCGAGGGAGCAGAAAGGGGGCAAGAGGTGCAGCGTCGCTAACTGGACAGAGGCCACTGATGCTTCAATGTCTGCCCCCGCCCGATGATCACAGCATGTCCAGAACACAGTGGCGCAGCCATAGTTCACAGCTTGCCCCCCATGTGCCAGGCTCCAGACTAAGGGCTTATTATGTTACTTCTGTTCATCCTTTGAGATACCCCCTACCTTTATACTACGTTACAGACTGGAAGAACAACTCAGAGCCTGAGCGACTTGGGAAACCCACGTGGGGAGAGCCGCCAGGACCACACGGGTTCAGCTTCAGACCTGACGTCTCCTCCTGGCTCCTACGAGAGCCTGGAGCCATCAAAGGTTCAAAGGTGCTGAGTAAAACCATGCCCTTGTTTTGGAACGTGTCCACCCAGAGCTTCTACATAGAATGCTTGTGGAGCCAGGATATGTATGTGACTAAAACCTTCTATTCTGTGTTTCTGAAATGTCTTAAGTGGATGAAGGAAGGCCCCTAACAAAGTGGCCCCACAGCTGGGAACTATGGGGCCTGTGCGGCGCTGGCCGTGGGGACCTCTGTGGCCGAGCATTGCAAGGGGGCAGTGGCACAAAGGCCCTGGGGTGGGACTGCGTTTGCAGTGTCCCAGACGCAGAAAAAAAAAGGTCCGTGTAGCTGTAGAAGGGGATGGGCAGCAAGGGTCACACCCTGAGGGCTTTACAGGCCTCTTATGGGGTTGAATTTTATGCTATTTATTTGTTTATGGAATCCATGCCACCCCTCTTGCCTGGGAGATGAGGAACCCTGTGAAACAGGCAAGCCAGGCCTGCTGTTTGGACGGCTGGCAGCAAGTGGCCTCAGGGCGACCAGAGAAGGCCCAGAGGACCGGTCTGGGTGCCTTGGGACCTGGGTGTTTACCTCATTGTGTTGAAGAAACACTTAATACAGCCCCTGGAATATGTGAGCCTCAGACAAGATGTTCCTTCCCCTGTGGGTCGGAGGCCGCACACCCTCACTTCCTCATCACCTCCATCCTCACCCTCATTATCATCATCACCCCCATTATTATCATCACTCCCATTATTACCACCACCCCCATCATCACCCACCATCACCTTCATCATCACTGTCACCCGATCATCATTCCCCCAACATCACTGTTGCCCCATCATCATCATTGCCCCAACATCACTGTCACCCCATCATCATCCCCCAACATCACTGTCACCCCATCATTACCCCAACATCACTGTCACCCCATCATCACTCCAACATCACTGTCACCCCATCATCATCACCCCATCACTGTCACCCCATCATCATCATCACCCCAACATCACTGTCACCCCATCATCATCCCCCAACATCACTGTCACCCCATCATCATCCCCCAACATCACTGTCACCCCATCATCACCCCAACATCACTGTCACCCCATCATCACTCCAACATCACTGTCACCCCATCATCGTCACCCCAACATCACTGTCACCCCATCATCACTCCAACATCACTGTCACCCCATCATCCTCACCCCAACATCACTGTCACCCCATCATCATCCCAACATCACTGTCACCCCATCATCACCCCATCACTGTCACCTCCATCATTGAATCACTGTCACCCCATCATCATCATCACCCCAACATCAGTCACCCATCATTATCCTCACCCCAACATCACTGTCACCCCATCATCCTCACCCCAACATCACTGTCACCCTATCATCATTCTCACTCCAACATCACTGTCATCCCATCATCACCCCAACATCACTGTCACCCCATCATCACCCCAACATCAGTCACCCCATCATCATCCCAACATCACTGTCATCCCATCATCACATCACTGTCACCTCCATCACATCACTGTCACCCCATCATTGTCACCCCAACATCACTGTCACCTCCATCATCGCATCACTGTCACCCCATGCCTGTCACCCCATCATCATCGTCACCCCAACACCAGTCACCCATCATTATCCTCACCCCAACATCACTGTCACCCCATCATCATCCTCACCCCAACATCACTGTCACCCCATCATCATCCTCACCCCAACATCACTGTCACCCCATCATCATCACCCGAACATCACTGTCACCCCATCATCATCATCCCCCTTAGTCCCCTTGCTTTGGCAGCCACGTTGCAGCAGGTCTTGTGTATCCTCAAAGGGGTGATCGGGGAGCTCTGAGGCGCCTGTGAGCAGGGAGCCGGGACAGAGGCAGGTACACAGCGGGGCAGCGTCTGGGCCATCAGGGTCCCTGGGGAGGACACTCCGACCCCAGGCGGTGCCCAGGAGGCGTGCCCAGGGCCTGGTCCTTTGACCGATCTGTAGGATTTCACCACTGGAGGCCAGGGAAGCGGGGAGGGGCTCCAACCGCAAATCTTCAGGGGGCTTAGAGGTTGTTTGCGTCAAGATTGTCTTGCGACCCTGCCTGGCCACCCTGGGAGCCTGAAGGAAGGGCAGGACCCGAGAGTCTGTGTTTTCGCCAAGTCCCCGGAGGGGGAAGGGGGTCCATCCGCAAACTGAGCACCAAGTCCCCAGTGTCCACCTGCAAGTCGAGCGA
The DNA here is from genome assembly GCF_037993035.2 of Macaca fascicularis. Classification (NCBI taxonomy): domain Eukaryota; kingdom Metazoa; phylum Chordata; class Mammalia; order Primates; family Cercopithecidae; genus Macaca; species Macaca fascicularis. The sequence goes on from NC_088378.1 coordinate 1,138,822, forward strand.
GGCTTTAGGAGGGTGTCAGGATGGGAGAGTCAAAAAACGTGATCTTCCCTGAGGTCAGAAAAGTGTTCTCATGACACTTTTATTCTCACGACACTTTTGTTCTCATGACCGGAAATAAAACAAAAACCCCCTCTCAATTTGAAGTGAAATCCCTCTCTCAGCCTGCAGCCCGGGCCGTGGCTCACCGTTGGCGGAGGCCGGGCCTGAGCATTTCCAGGAGAGCGGACGCCCTCATCCCCCGCTCATGCCTTTCAGATAACCCCAGCTTCCACGGAGCCTGTTTTCTTAGTGATAACTAGGAAAGAAAGCAGGTCAATGAGGCACTTCCCCCCATTGTTAGCCCTTCTTTCGCCGCCCGAAAAACCGGCGCTGCGCTCCCCACAGGGCCTCAGCAGAGCGAAGTGCAGCAGGAAACTTCGGCTTCCAGAAGGTGCCTCCAGCAGGTGAGCCCCGGGCTGGCGGCCAGGCCTGACAGGTAGCCGGACTCCCGGGCCTGCCCAGGAGCGCCTTCCTAAAAGGGTCAGACGGATGCACAGACAGCATGACTACCTTCCTCACAGGAAGGAGAGGCTGGAGAGGCTCCTCAGGGCGGAAGCGGAAGCGTGGGGCGTGGCAGAGGGCGGGGCGCTGCGCGGTGTCACCTGCAGGCGCCCCACGCTGGCCTGAGCTCGCTGGCCTGAAAATGAAAATGGCGGCCTCCTCCACACGCCGTCTGGCAGGACAGCTGCTTCTTCCTGAAGAAGCTCATTCCTTGTCTGGAGTTTGCCACCAGCTGGAACGTTCCTGTGGTTTGTACCTGCAGATCTTGGCTCACTGACTGGGATCGTACAGAAACTAGAGTTCCTCTCCCACATGACAGACCCTGAAACACAGCGAAACCCCAGGATGGGGGCGATTGTCACGGATAAGCATTCACTGGGTATCGGCTCTGTGGGGGACATTAGAAGGTTCGAGAATGAGTAAGAAACCCTCTCAGGGAAGGAGAGTATGTGGCTTCACACAGATAGACTACGGATGGGTAGACAGAGAGATGGCAATAATGATGACAGACACATGATAGTGAAACAGACAAATGATAGATGCATGGAAAGATGACAGACAAGTCATGGAGATATGATAGATAATGATGGTGGATGACACTGGTGAAGGACAACTATAAAGTTGAAAGGGCTGACACAGGGCATATGTTATGGTACTAATGCTGGGAAGAGCACTCCAGTCAGTACAGGAAGGCGCTCAAGGAAAACCTAATGGAGAAGATGAGACCTGAGCTAAGCACCTTGGCCTGGTCTCAAAACAAAAAAACAATAACAACAAAACACCCTTGTTCTTTCATGAAACACAGAATTCTCAACAATCTGGCCCTCTTCCCATTGATTTATTCATTTCTGAGCTTAAAACCCAGAACTCCTTACCAAACACCTGCTGAGGGCCACGAGCCTGGTGTCTGTGCAGGGCCAGGGGCGAGACAGACCCCAATGGTGCCCACAGGCCTGCCCGTCTGTGGAGGGCACAGGCAGCCCAAGGCCACAGTGGGGTGTGATGACTCAGTGGTGAGAGGCAACATGGGGCCCAGGCATTCACAGGGAGCAATACACACCCCAAACTGGGACCAAGCCGGGATCCCTGGAGAAAGTGGTTTCTTAGCACAAGCTAAATGATGAGAAATCAGTGAGAAAGGTCATCCAGACCAAGATGAGGGGCCAGAAAAGGGCATGTGGAGTTGAGCAGATAAAGAGGCTCAGCATGGCCAGAGTGCAGAGGCCAGGCAGCCCACCCAGGGTGAGTTGGACAGGCAGGAGGGAGACCATGGGAGTCGGTCAAGGGTCAGCTGGATGGACAGGAAGGAGAACTATGGGGGACCAGTAAGCATGGCCAGAGAGACCATAGGGACCAGTCAGAGGTGAGCTGGACGGGTGGGAGGGAGACCTTGGGAGCCGGTCAAGGGTCAGCTGGACATACGGAAGGAGAACCATGGGGGACCAGTAAGCATAGGCAGGGAGACCATGGGGACCAGTCAAAGGTGAGCTGGACGGCTGAGAGGGAAGCCATTGCTGCAAATGGACTGAATTTATCTTAACAATGGTGGTCTGTGGAAGGGATCAAGTAAGGGAGTGACATGATCAGACTTTTGTTCGGGGGTCTCACTGTTGCTAGAGCAGAAAGTACATGTATTAAGACAAGCCTGAAGCGAGAGGAGACAGCTCCCACAATTATCCAGGCCAGAGACGAGAGGGCCTGCAGGACGTGGAGAGGATCTGTGTCGTGGAATTTGCAGGGTTCTGCTTGGATACATTGAGTCACTGTGTCCTGTAGACCCTTGAAAGTGGCTTGGAGTCCTGTATTGAGAACTGACCAAGGAAACACATCAAAAGTCGTGGACATGAGATCACCATGAGGTGGAGGGAAGCCCTGAAGGGAAACCCACAGGGAGAGGCGAGGAGGCCCTGAGCTGATGCTCAAGGCTGCCCAGGCAGGTGGAAAGGCTCGAGGAAGCCTGCAGACTCCCCTTGCAGGTGGAATGTCCCAGCAAGGGCCCTGCTGCAACGCCTCCTGGGAGAACAAGAGGACAGGGTGACATGGGGAAGAAGCTGCCCACCAAGACCATGGGGCTCTCCTGATGGAGGCATCCAGCCCCCACCCTCTTTGACGGTGGCATTTGAAGTCAGTGCTGCCAACAGAGACACCACGCAGGTGCAGGTGGGAAAGTGGAACCCATCCAGGCCTGTTTGTGTGGCAGCGTCATGGGTGTGGCCCCAAGGATGGCTCTGGGAGACCCACGGGGCGACGTGATCCCTGCAGCCTCCCCTCTCCCCAGGCCAAAGGGCCTCCACATCTGGACACCTGTGTGGCTGGTTCCCCTCTCAGGGAAGTCTCTTTGAAATATCTGAGGTGGCCTCTGCCTTCTTGACGGTTACAGGGAAGGAGGAGGCTATTTAGAAGATGGTGACCACAATCTCAAGAGCTACGGAGGCCAAATGCCTGGAAAGCAGCATTGGGCTAGGCGACCAGGCAGTGTGGGTAACGTCAGCCAGGGTGGGCCGGGGTGGGTGTGGGAGCCAGGCTGCTGCGTCCAGGACACAGCGGAACTGCCGCGGCTCTTTCGAGAGGTTTGTTTTGTTTCTGTGGAGGGAGAGAAATGGGGCTTCTCTCAGGAGCACTCCCACCAGCCCTGGCCTCTCTGAGCACTGCCTCTCTCAGGCTGGTCCCCTGTTTCAGTGCCAGGGGCAGGGCTGAGTCCAGCCCCAGGCGCAAGTCACTGGCCCAGTCAGGGCAGGGCATGAGCTGTGTTGGTGCCAGCCATCGAGCCAGGATCTATTCCCTCTGAGAAGCAGAAACTGAACTCCATGACCTAGGCTCCTGGTGGCTGAAGTGCAGTGAGCCCAGATGCTGACGTTTCAGAGGGCGAGATCTGTGCCCTGGGTCACCCAAGCTTCTGCACGTGGCCAGGACCTCCTGAGCCTCCTCTGTGCCCATCAGTTCTCACCCTTATGAGGGCTCTTAGTGAATTTTCAGGCAAAATCAACCCTTCAGTTCTGAGCTCCGCTGGCCACTTGCCAAGGGGCCCAGGGGACAGCACCCTTCTTCACCCACTCTCCTCCATGTGCGTTTCTGTAAGAGGCCCTGGGCTGGGGCTGGTGTTGCAGGAGTGTGAGTGTCTCTGACAGGACTGAGTCACCTCAGGTCTCCACATGACAGAGGAGCCAAGCTGGTCTCGGAGGTGAACAATCATTGGATGAGTGCAGCCCCATTTCAAAAGTGTTCATTTAGCTGATTTCCGTAACCCGAAAAGACTTTTCAGCTCATGACAACCTCGGAACGTGGCCTTCGTTTGCCCCCTGGCCCTGCCAGCGAGAGGGGAAAGTGTGCGGTGAGCAAAGTTGACATGACCAGGGGAGATGAACTGTGCGGTCCTGCTGATCATCCTCACCCTGGGTTTCTCCGCAGCTGGTTTTTTTGTTTCTTTTTATTTAGTCACCTGCCTCTGGGCTGTGGAAAGACCTGTCCACCCTGGATGGCTAATGTTATGCATCCACTTGGCTGGGCCACAGTGCCAGTTTGGCCAAACAGGTCTAGAGGTTGCTGTGAAGGTGTTTTTAGATTAGATCAGCATTTAAATCAGTTGACTTTGAGTAAAGGAGGTGATCCTCTGAAGTGTGGGTGGGCCTTGTCCAATCAGGTGAAGGACTACAAGAAAAGACTGAGGTTCCTGGAGGAAGAAGGACTTTGGCCTTCAGAGGCCTTTAGACTCCAGCTGTGTGTCGCCTCTTCCTGGGTCTCCAGCCTGCTGGGCTACCCTGCAGAATTCAAACTTGCCAGGCCCGACAATCACGGGAGCCACTTCCTTAAAATAAGTTTCTTTCACTGTCTGGCTCCCTCTTTCTCTCTCTCTCACACACAAACACACACACACCCCCTGTTCGTTCTGTTTTTCTGGAGAGCCCTAATTTGATTCTCTTCCAACCTTTTTTTCTCTCTAAGCCACCTGTTCTCAACCCTTCGAGCCTTCGTCATGAGAAAGGGTTGTGTTTTCTCCTCATTCTGTCTTCTGAGCACACTCCTGTGGTCCAGGCGTCATCACCCTGTATCTTTTATTTATGATTGTGTCTTGGGACCTCCGACATTGCCCAGCACATAGCAGATGATCAGAAACCATGGTTTGAATGCCCTGAATTAATACAGAAGTGAGTTACCAGGCATCTCTTTGCCGGCATTATTTAGGTGTGGGAGACCCTTTGATGAACAAGGACAACACAGTCCCATCCCCAAGAAACTGACAATGTCCTCAAACACGGCAGGCCCCAACCTTTTTGGCTCCAGGAACTGGTTTCATGGAAGATGATTTTTCACACACGGTGGGTAGGGGAAATGGTTTCTTCGGGATGAAACTGCTACCTCAGATCATTAGCCTTTGCTTTTCATAAGGGGCCTGTGGCCTAAATCCGTTGTGTGTGCACAGTAGGGTTCACACTCCTCTGAGAATCTAAATCCGCCTCTGATCTAACAGGAGTGTGGGCTCAGGTGGGAACGCTTGCTTGCCCACCGCTCACCTCCTGCTGTGCAGCCTGGATCCTAACAGGCCATGGATGGTACCGGCCTGTCCCCGGGAGCTGGGGGTCCCTGTTCTAACACACATCAGCCAAAGTTGAGCACAGCACTCCAGGTTTTGCCTGAGTGAATGGTAGAGGGGCCAGTCACCTCCTTTCTTCAGGATTCTGTACATTTACTGATGTGACCCAAGCTTTAAGACGGACGCAGGGTCCTGGAACAGCATGCAGGACGGGAAGGTGTGCCCGGCTGCCTTTCCGAAGGCATCTCCCCGGGGCGTTCTCGTCCACTCCACACAGTTTCATTACGGTGCATAAAGTGGCACCACGGCATGAATCCCTAAAGCAGTGGAGATGAAAGGAGTGCATTGAAACAATGTCTGTATCTTTTCCTACCAAAATACAGGCTTATGACACAACAAAAAAAATCAAATTGGAAGCTTCGGATCCCATGAAACGTCATTCAGTCCCATTTCCCACAAAGCCATAGATGCTGCTGGTGGCCACTAGGCACAGAGCAGGACCAGCGCTGGCCAAGGGATGCAGGGACATGGCTGGGGTCCCCACATTGCCCTGCAGGGTCAGGAGACCTGAACGTCTTCCGCCTGGGATCCACGTACAGAAGAGAGCATTTGCAAATGCATGTGGTGTGGAGAGAGGTCCCCAAGCTGCTCAGAACCGTCCTAATTCTCTTTCTCCATGGAGACTAAGTCCAGGGCATGGAAGTTCCCACACCACAGAAGGTGGCCCTGTCAGAACCCGCAGTCTCACTTGGCCATCAGCTGGCTCTTTCCTGTAAACTCAGTGTCCTTCAGACCAAGGCCCTCTTCTGTGAGTCTGAAGCATACACGGGTACAGCACTCAGCTTCCTAGACACAGTGAAGAGCCCAGCTTTGGGCCACAGGTAGACAGCACCCGCAGCAAGAGGGGTCCAGCAGGTCACGGAGGAGGCATTTCCAGCCAAGGATACAATCCGTGCATGGCTCCAGCCTCCACGAAGCCATCTTCAGGCTTCCGAGGTGCTGTTTAAAAGGACAGGGAATGATGTTCAGAATTAGAGGGTGGAAAGAGCCCAGCAGACACGGAGGGGTGATCCCTTCCCTGAAGAAAGAGGAACTGAGCCGTAGGGAGCTGAGAGTGTGCATCCCAGGTCACACAAGTGACGTAAACAAAGAAGCCAGGTCCTTCAGAAGGACACTGAGCCATTGATTCCCCAAAAAACCAAGGCACTAAAACAGAGTGGAAGCTGCAAGCAACCCAGGCCGCAGGAAGGAGCTCAGGAAAGTTCCTAATTAAAGAAACTGGTAATTAGGAGTAAAATACACAAGATTATGCCAAAAGAATTGCATACCCTCACAAAGGAGCTCATGGTGAAAGAGACCCTCTCTGGGGCTCACAGTGGTGGAGACCCTGTCCACGAGGCTCACAGTGGTGGAGACCCTGTCCACGAGGCTCACAGTGATGGAGACCCTGTCTACGAGGTTCACAGTGATGGAGACCCTCTCCACGAGGCTCACAGTGATGGAGACCCTCTCCACGAGGCTCACAGTGATGGAGACCTTCTCCACGAGGCTCACGGTGATGGAGACCCTGTCCACGAGGCTCACAGTGATGGAGACCCTCTCCACGAGGTTCACAGTGATGGAGACACTGTCCACGAGGCTCACGGTGATGGAGACCCTATCTACGAGGTTCACAGTGATGGAGACCTTCTCCACGAGGTTCACAGTGATGGAGACCCTCTCCACGAGGCTCACGGTGATGGAGACCCTCTCCACGAGGTTCACGGTGATGGAGACCTTCTCCACGAGGTTCACGGTGATGGAGACCCTGTCTACGAGGTTCACAGTGATGGAGACCTTCTCCACGAGGCTCACAGTGATGGAGACCCTCTCCACGAGGCTCACGGTGATGGAGACCCTCTCCACGAGGCTCACGGTGATGGAGACCCTCTCCACGAGGCTCACGGTGATGGAGACCCTCTCCACGAGGCTCACGGTGATGGAGACCCTGTCCACGAGGCTCACGGTGATGGAGACCCTCTCCACGAGGCTCACGGTGATGGAGACCTTCTCCATGAGGTTCACGGTGATGGAGACCCTCTCCACGAGGCTCACAGTGATGAAGACCCACACTCTGATGATCACAGTAAGAGAGACCCTCTCCACAAGGCTCACAGTAAGAGAAACCTTTACCGTGTCCCTCCTTCACAACCCTGCTCCATTTTTGTCCTCCATGCCCATCCTTCTTGTCCTTCCTCCATCTCCCTAATCCACATCCTCATCCAGTCCCTCCTCTAGATCCCTCCTTCACATCCTCCCTTCCACGTCCTCCCCTGCCCATCTCCTTCCTCCACGTCCTCCCCTGCACATCTCCCCCTTGCATGGTCATCACTGGAGGTCACTCTTGTCTAGATTTGCTCCTCCATGCTCCATGCTCACTAAAGCTCTGCACAGGAAGAATTTCTCTTATCATGGACCTGTTTGGGGAAAGGACAAGAGAAAGCAAAAAGAAGGGTCTCTTCAACCCTAGGCATCCCCTGCAAATCTCTCTTCTGATTCCCTTTCTTCCAACAACATTTTGGAATCCCGACTGAGCTGCCAGGCAGGGATGATGCTCTCTCCTTCTTAGTTCTAAGAGATGAGCATGTTTATTTTCCATGAATCCCAGGAATGTCATGTGTGGTGTGCACCCCGGTCTTTCAGAAGGTGAATTCTGGACAGAGGGCCTGGAAAAGGAAGGGACCCTGGAGGGTCTGACACAGGGCAGGGACGCCGAGATCCAGCCAGGTGTGAGCCCTCTGTCCAGGGCCTCAGTGACAACTGGCCTCAGTGATAAAAAGGACAACATTCAGGGAAGGCCCCAGGAATGTGAACAGGACCCCCGATGGGCCAGTGGCACAGCAGACAGGCCAGCAGGACATCGATGGGCCATGGGCCACTGTAACTCTGACTCTGGAAACAAGTAACCAAGAGGCCAGGGCATCAGCACTTGCTTCCTCCTTCCCCTCCGCCCACCCCCCACACCCTCCTCCACCACATACCCTGGAAGCTGTGACCGGCAGGCCCAGCTGAGGTGGCCACCGAGGGTCGCCGGCCCAGCATACCCGACAGATGCTTTAATCTTCTGTTTGAAGAATGGCTTATGCTCAGCTCCGCTCTTCAAACATCTGTTTCTCTTTAGAAAGATGGAGGCATTTCCAGTGGCGCTGCCTGTGCCATGCTGAGGACTGTTTAAACGGCACCCACGTTGTTTACATTGTCCTTTACAGCCAGAGAGGATTTACAGCAGGCGGCTGGACATGCGTCTAAGCTCTGTAAAACAGATCATTCACTTTGAAAAGTGAACAGCTTAGCTTCCTAAATACATCCTTTTTGAAAGGAGGAATTTACTTTATTAACCCATAAAAAACATCTAGGGAGGATGAAGCTCCTGGAGCTGTTCAGGTTTCAGCGCCTTACAGTCACCGAAAGGGAGAGATTTCTGGCTTTATTCCTTGGCCTTGACACCTCCCTGGATGCGCCACTGCTTGGCTGGCTGGTGGCAGTAACCCAGGATTCCTGTGCTCCAGACAACACACAAACACTCCACAGCAGAAGGCGTCCACATCCAGGGTCCTGGAAGATGGAGTAGCGGCAAAGACCTTTGAGAATCTTAACGCAAGATGAGAATCCGAGCTGCATCCGAGAAATCAAAACTCATCTGGGAAGGACCAAGGGCAAGCGGCGGTGTGTGGCCGGGCTGTGATGTTTCTACCTTCAGGACGTAGTGACTCCTCCCTGCACCCCACACAGCATCTGAAAGTCTCTTTGTTTATTGGGTTCATACATTTACTAAAATAAATGTCTCATTTGTCTTCATCTCCCCAAAGTGTGACACCTTCTGGACATGTGATAAGCGTTTGTTGAAATAATTCCTCATGACTTACCACACTCAGGTGAAATGGAAAAAGCAGGAGGTGCTTACAGGTTATAAATAATCAGAGGTTATCAGGAAATGGGCTCCTTTGTTCTATATCCATAAAACTAGACGTTTAACCATGGTGAAAAGAAAGAAAAAGAAGTTTTCCTTTGCTGAGAACATACTGTGTGCTAGGTCCTGTCCTATCCCCATAAAGACTTGAATGGCGCTGACAATGCCTTGGGCCAGCGTTGAACACACACGCTCTTACAGAATCCACCGGATCCTCTGTGTGGTAAGGTCATCTCCATCTTATAAAGGCTCGGAGCAGTGAAGATGACGGCCTAAGTTCCCATGGCCAATCACAGTGAGGGTAGAGATTTGAGTTCCCAGTCCGTGGCTGGTACCCACTGCACCCAGGTGCCTCTCACAAAGACCTCACCTCATCTACCCTTCATCACCCTAGGAGGAGGACAAAAGCTGAGCCTCAGAGACATGAAATACGTTATTTCCCAACACCACACAATTGGCAATTGGAGGATGCAGGACTCTACATGTTGTCTTCATAAAAAAGTTTCACTTCACTTCTAAAAAACTCACCAGGCTTAAAATATGTAAATATGTAATATAAATTTCTGGGGTTTTTTGTTTTTTTGTTTTTGTTTGTTTGTTTGTTTTTGAGACAGAGTTTCACTCTTTCGCCCAGGCTGGAGGGCAGTACAGTGATCTCGGCTCACTGCAAACTCCACCCCCCAGGTTCAAATGATTCTTCTGCCTCAGCCTCCCAAGTAGCTGGGGTTATAGGCGTGCATCACCATGCCCGGCTAATTTTTGTATTTTTAGTAGAGACAGAGTTTCACCATGTTGACCAGGCTGGTCTTGAACTCCTGACTTCAAGTGATCCTCCCACCTCAGCCTCCCAACGTGCTAGGATTACAGGTGTGAGCCACCACGCCTGGCTTAGAAATTTCTATATCTGGAAATGTAGTTCGGTTAATTTTTTTTGGTCCTGAGAAGTAACCCTTCTTTTCTTTTAAATTAGCCTTTCCTTTAAATTAGTAGATAATGGATCTTAACCATTCTACCAAATAAGCTCTACTTTTCCACTCATCAATACAGAAGAGCACAGAGGCAGGGGCATGGAGGTCTCTGATCTTTAAGGCCTTTGGCTGGTGACAAAGTCAGAACGCACGACTCTGGGATTCCTAGGTCATGCTCCTGGGCAGCTGCCATTGTAGACGAGGGGCCCAGAATCCGAGTGTGCATCAGAGCACCATGTGCGGAAAGAAACAACATTGAGAACCACCTGGCTGCAAGCACAGGTGGCCTCGCCCTTGGGAATCAGGTGGAGACACTCACATGCTAGAATATTACTATCCTTTCTTCACTCTCTCTTCTGCCCTCCTCTTCAGCCGGAGGAAGGAGAACCTAAATGCAAAGATCTACCTTGGCAAAGATCTGCTCAGGGTGAGTCACAGCCCTACGTGCCCAGCTTATGCAGAACATGTTTTCTTTAATTACATGCATGGTGAACACCACCAACTCTGGTATGTTCAAACACGTCTTGTGCTCTCTGACCAGTGCCAACTGACTCCAAACGGAAAAACCCGGTGTTTTCCTCATAGAGCTCTGAATTCAGGGCCACTATGCCCCCCTTTCATGGAGCTAGAATTGGACACTCTTGTGTAAACACATTCTATCCAATTGTCCTGAAAACGAGAGTACCTCTTCCCCAAAAGACAGAAGTAAAAGTGCATTCCTTCTTTTCAATGAAACAAAAGTCTATTCACAAAAAAAGGGCTGCAAATAAAGGCTTTCTCACTTTGACATATGGCCGGATGATGGGAAGAAGCTTTCCAGTGAGATTCATCGGGGAAGGGAGGCAAGATGCCTTGGTTCACATCTTGGTTTACATCTTTCTGGTACCTAGGTGTGTGCATCTGAGCCTCCACTTGCGCGCCTGCTCTGGGCCACACTGAGCAGTCTTGACATTAGAATTAATGTACTCAAAGCTTCATTTTGTCTCCTGGGATCATTCATCTAAGAGTCCAAAGAGAGATGACCTTTTAGATGTCCCCACGTGGGTCCTTCCTGACCTCAGCCAGGGAACGCAGGCAACTTGGTCAACAGTACCACCAAGAGGTAACGAGGGCCATGTCACTCTTTCTAAAGGAGGGGGCAGAGACGACTGGCAACAAATGCTCTCAGCAGTTGGGAGAGAGAAGGCACTGCCCAGAAGTGGACAGGACTCAGGCAATACCTCCCACTGCATTTCAATCTTGTAGGAAATTGCGAGTCTTGGAAGACCCGCGACTCAGTGTAGGATGAGCCTAGCAAAACTCTCTGGGACTGCCAGGAAGAAGCACCTAGTCCCTGGAACAGAGGGCAGAGACCCCAGCAGTGCCGTAGGGGCTCCTGTTCACCTCCACCCTGGTAGAGCGCCGCCCTCCGGTGGACACGTGCATGTACATCGTGTGCACCCCCAAAGCAGGACGCTTTTGCCTGCAGAATCATTTGTTCCAATTGGGCTTATTATTGTCATCGCCTTATGTATCTAGATAAGCCTCATTGTGAGAAAATATGCATGTGAAAACAGAGGCATTATGTCCATGTAATCTAAGCTGAATGCTTTGAAAAGATGCCACAAAGAAAATTCACTAAACATGTACACCCATTTAAGTGTGGATGAGACATCTGTAAATAAATGGAAAATTCAAAAATCATTAAAATCAAGTGAGATTCTGCTTGAGTCATTTACACGTGTCGGCAAGGTTTTGCTACATCTAATTCCTTGGTTGACCTGGTCATTTCCAAATGGATTCATCTTGCCTTAATGGTTGAGGTAAATAGATGGTCAGATGGTGAAATGGTTGAACAGTAGGAAAGATAGACAAATGGATTCAGTAATGAGCTAGTAAATTTTCAACAACATGCTCTTTGAAAAGAATAGAGCCCTGATTTGTAGCATTTGCCAATTTCCATGGTGAAAATGATCCCATCACGGCCAATTTCAAGCCACCAACCTGAAGCCTCTGAACTTCTCTAGAGGGACTGGAGCTGGGAAGAGGTGTGTACCACCTGCCTGGAGAGCAGGGGCAGTGGCTGTGGCACCCACAGCCAGATGAAGGGCGGGGTGTGGACATGAGTTCTGGAGGAACGTCACTTCAGGGTTGCACTGAAAGACCTCAGGTGATGACTGAAGGGCTCCAGCCCCTGGAGGTAGGACCACGTCAGGTCTCTTCTGCATGCTGCCTCTCCTGGCTGGCCACGCAGTCTTTTTCTTCCCAGTGGGAATGTCAGTATGGCTCCTTTGCCAAAGTTCTCATGCTCAAGGAGCATGATCAGAGAGGGGCCAGCTGTCACATGGACAATGCTGAACTAGACTCATCCACATGTACATATGTCCTCCTGCCTCTCAGTTATTGATGAAGACAATCTATCATAGTCAATCCACTTTCCTCTAGAACCTATTGTAATAACAGATGTGTTTGAGCCTTACTTTGAAAATTAACAAAGACAACATAAGGACCCTGTTGTCCAGAATCTAAGAGCCTATAAATGACATGTAGCATATGTAAGATCACTTAGTAAGTTGGACTTGAGACTAGGAAGGTGCTGTGGTTTCAATGTGTCCCTCAAAGTTCATGTGCTGGAAATTTAATTCCCAGTGCAACAGTGTTGGAAGATAGGGCTCAATGGGAGGTGTTTAGGCCATGAGGACTCTGTCTTCATGAAGGGATTAGTGTCATTATTGTGGGAGTAAGTTTGTTATAAAAGGAACTTCAACCCTCCTTGCCCTCTCTCGCTGTTGCCCTCTTTTGCCCTTCTGCTTTCCACCATGGGATGACGCAGCACAAAGGCCCTCACCAGATGCTGGCACCATGCTCTTGGACTTCCCAGCCTCCAGAACTATTAATCAAATACATTTCTATACATTATAAATTACTCAGCCCAGGTATTCTGCTACAGCAGCATAAATGGACCAAGACAGAACATTTTTGGTTTTTATCCACTCGGCTGGTTGGGGGTTATCCTTTATTCCCAGAGATAAATGGCATTAAAATAAACATGTACCTTGGAAATGGACAAACATTTTGTGGGAAGAAGCACCATTTACTTTCTTTTTATTTTGAAAGATACTGGAATCTGAAATAGAAATGGTACTGAGGGACACAATGTTGGCTCGAGGTGGGAGCAGAGCAGAGAGAGGAAGGGCAAGGAACACCACATTCCTGTGAGGAACCCTGAGATAGTTAACACCGTGTCAACTTGATTGGATTGAAGGATACAAAGTATGGATCCTGAGTGTGTCTGTGAGGGTGTTCAAAAAAGGAGATTAACATTTGAGTGAGTGGACTGGGAAAGACAGACCCACCCTTAATCTGGGTGGGCACAATCTAATCAGCTGTCAGTGAGGTTAGACTATAAGTCAGACAGGCAGAAAAATGTGAAAAGAGAGATTGGTCCAGCCTCCCAGCCCACATCCTTCTCCTGTGCTGGACGCTTCCTGCCCTCGAACATCAAAGTCCAAGTTCTTCAGTTTTGGAACTTGGACTGGCTCTCCTTTCTCTTCAGCCTGCAGATGGCCTATTGTGGGACCTTATGATTGTGTGAGTTAATACTTAGTAAACTCCCCTTTACGTGTGTGTGTGTATATACACACATGTTTATATATATATATATATGTGTATATATATATATATATATATATATATATATTCCATTAGTACTGTCCCTCTAGAGAACCCTGATTAATACAAACCCTGAACATCACTCACTGGCACATGGGAAGTGGCCAAGGCTGGGGACACAGCAGCTTACCCAGGTGCTTCAGGGTCTCCCGGCAACATGGCCCACCAGGTGAGTGCCTTGCTATGTGGACAGTGGGATACACCCATCACACCCACCAGGCTGAGATAACTCCTTCTCCAGCCACACAGAGAGGCCTCAGGTTCCCAAAGTCCATGCGTCTTCAGCCTCTGAGATTAACAGTGCCATGTGTTGATCTCCTAGTTTATCGCAGTAGCCATTTGCAACAGCATAGTGTATATAGAAGTGTTGGTCTTGTGATTTTTGCCTTCAGATTTTACTGTACTGTAATCAATAACTTGTTGTGTATAATTAAGACAAATACATAATGGCCTTGTGTTTATGAAGTCAATATATAGCTTGTAGGAAATTCCTTGGTATTGTTTGTATGCTGTATAAATATTTTAAGATTCTGCCAGTAACAGGAGTTTCTGTGTATATTATACAGAGTTCTCTTTTATCCGGTTTGAAGGAGTAGTATGAAGGAGCGGATGTAAATTTTCCAAACAAACATTTGTTTCTTCTTCCAGCTGGGTAGATTGTTATGACTGCCTTCTGGGGGACCCTGGTGGTTCCAGCATTTATTCACAGGTAAAGTACTACTGGGTTGAAATTGAGTTGGAGTGGGTGGGTGAGTGTGAAGTGGTGCTGTGTGGTATTGTGTGTTGTTGTGGCGCTGTGTGGTATGGTGTGGTCTTGTGAGATGAGGTGTGGTATTTTAAGATGAAAGATGTGGTATTGTGAGGTGAGGTGTGGTGTTGTGTGATGAGATGTGGTGTTATAAGTTGAGGTATTGTGCAGTATGATGTGACGTGTGATGTGGTGTGGTATTGTGAGATGCAGGGTGTGGTGCTGTGAGGTGGGCGATAAGGTATAGTGTGGTGAGTTGTGGTGTGTGGTGAGGGGTGTCATGTTGTGAGGCAATATGGGATGTGGTATTTTCTGGTGACAAGCATGGTGTGCAGTGAGGTGTGGTGTTAAGTGGTGAGGGGTATGGCGTTGTGAGGTAAGGTGTGGTGTTGTAGGGGGAAGGATGTGGTGTGTGGTGAGGTGTGGTATTGTGTGGTAAGGGGGTGGTGTTATGAAGTGAGATGTGTGGTGGGAAGTGTGGTATTGTGTGGTGAGTTGTGGTATTCTGAGGTAAGCTGAGGTGTGGTAGGAGTGTGGTATTGTAAGGTGAGATGTGATATTGTGAGATGAGATATGGTGCTGTGTGGTGAGTGTGTGGTACTATGAAGTGAAATGTGGTATTGTGATGTGAGGCATGGTGTTGTGAGGTAAGGTGTATTGTTGTAAAATGAGGTGTGGTGTTGTAAGGTGAGGTGTTGTGCAGTGAGATATGGTATGTGGTGGGGGCTGTGGTAGTGTGGGTGAGGTGTGGTGTTCTGAGGTGAAGTGTGGTATTGCGAGATAAGGTGTTGTGTGGTGAAGTGTGGCATTGTGAGATGAGGTGTGTGTTATGTGGTAAGGTTTGGTGTTGTGCAGAGTGATGTGATATTATCTGGTGGAGGATACAGTTTTGTGTGGGGAGGTGTTGTGTTGTAAAGTGTGGTGCTATGAGGTGAGGTGTGGTGTTATGTGGTGAGGTATTGTATTGTTTGCTGAGGGTTGTGCTATTGTGAGGTGAGGTGCGGTATTCTCAGGTGATGTGTGGTATTGTAAGGTGATGTGCTGTGAGGTGAGGTGTGGTGTTATGAAGCATTATGCAGCGTGTGTGTCATGGGTGTTGTGGGGTGAGGTGTGGTATTCTGTGGTGTGTTTTTTTGAGGTGTGGTGTCGTGTGGTGGGTGTGAGGTGGGAGTTGTTGTGTAGCAAAGTGTGGTGCTGTGAGGAGAGGTGTTGTGCAGTGGGGTTGTGGTATTGTGTGGTGATGTGTGGTGCTGTGAGGTGTGGGGTTGTGTGGTGATGTGTGGTGTTGTGCAGTGTGATATGGTCTTGTGTGGTGGGTGTTGTGTTGTCGAGGTGAGGTATACTGTTGTGATGAATGATGTGGTGTTGTGAGGTGAGGTGTGGTGCGCAGTGGGGGGTATGGTGTTTTGAGGTGTGATGTGGTGTGTGGTATCATGCAGTGTGACATGGTCTTGTGTGGTAAGTGCTGTGGTGTTGTGAGGTGAGGTGTGCTGTTGAGAGATGTGATGTGTTTTGAGGTGAGGTGTGGTGTTGTGAGGTGAAGTGTGGTGGTATAAGGTGTGATGTGGTGGTGATGTGTGGTGATGTTCAGTGTTGTAAGGTGAGATGAGATGTGCAGTGGAGGTGTGGTGCTGTGAGGTGACATGTGGTGTCATGCAGTGAGATGTGGTGTTTTGAGATATGCTGTGCTGTGGTGTTGTGTTTTGTTGCCCCTGCTGTGGAACAGCTGCATGAAAGTAAAAGATCAGGCTGGCACCACGGAAAGATCCAAAGTACAGGTGGACACACAGCACACTGAACAGGGATACCAGGGGTCACTGGGGCCAAAGGGCTGCTGCTACTGGTGACGAAATTCCCTCAACCTGCCTGAGAGCCAGGCTTCATCTGCAGGGAGGCCAATCGAAACTTCAGTTCTCTGAGAGAGCTCGTCCTTATTCCCTGATAACCCAGAGGACACTGAAGTCTCACCTCACCAACTACAGTCTTCGACTTATCTGATAAAAGAAGGTGGGCAGAGGTGATGACTGGCCTGGGCGCGAGCCTCTCATGCCAGGGGAACTTCAGCATGACCCAAGACAGGAAAATCCTCCTCTCTCCTGGATGTGGCCGGATGCACAGCGGAAGCCAAGCCTCCTCCTGCCTTCCTCCATCGGCAAAGATTTACAGAGCACCTGCTGGGTGCCAGGCACTGGGCTCAGGCTGGACACAGGCAACCTTGATACAGCTGAAAGCCTTAAATGCTTTCCTAGGACTGGCCGCACACATCAGAGAGAACAGGGGTGGGGAAGGCACCTTTATGGAAAGGTGGGATTTGACTGCACAGATGAAATGGTCAGAGACCTCACTGCTTCTGCCCAGAATGGAGAGTGTATGAACGTCCACGGAAAATCAACTGTGATCCAAATGGAGTCACAGCAGTGGAAACATTCACTAAGGAGGTGGGAGACGACTTGCCACCCTCTGCTTTCCTGCCAGCAGCTACCGTAAAACAAAAGGCTTCATTAGAAGACACGGTGCGGGCAACACTGTACACAGCCCCTCCTGGCTCAGGAGCCCGGGAAGCACAGTGGATCCGACAAATGCTTCCAATGCCGTCCACCCGCAAGGTGTCCACAGGCACGGAGGACAGAAGGGCAGCTCCTGGTGAACCTGATTATGTGGATAGTTAATTGACCTTTATGCTACTGTGGTAATTAGCCTCTTGTTCTCTAAACAAATGTGAAAAGAAATGAACACATTATTTGTTTCTAGGTGTTTGGGGGTCCATAACTCAAACGTGCACCACTCCCAGGTGGGACCAGCAGCCGGATGAATGAAGGACCCCTGAGGCCTTGGTGGGGTGAGTGACCTCCAAAGCCCGATAGCCCCACTCAGACCTTGTAGCACAAGCCTTTGAGGGACCTTAGAGGAGGTGTGGCCACGGCTGGGCAGAAATCCCACCCATTTTAAAAGTCTTCCCTAAACCGTAATATTTATCCAAAGTCTGAGGTCCAGACCAGAACAGACTGTTCTCCCTCTAGTCCTAGCCTCTGTGAGTGTAGGAACTCCAGCACTCTCATGGGCCACTGCCCTTCCATTGCCCAGCATGGTGCCCAGCCATCGCAGGGGATCAGGAAGATGTGTCAGGCACTGTTCTGTGCCCATACAGCAGGAACAGGCAGAACTCCTGCCCCCAGGAGCTGAAATTCTAGAAGAACACAGTGACAGGCGGACTGCCCTCGTCTGAGCTTGGTCTCTGCATCAGACTTCAGCGCCTCCCCAAGCCCTGTGTTTTAAAAGGCCATTTCATTAAGTCTGCTTCTTTTCGTTGTCATTTTTCAAGCTCTGAAAGTCAAGACCATTTCAAAAGTTTCTCTCTGACCACTAAATAATTCTTTCTGTTCTACCAGAAAAGCCCATATGTGTTATCTTCTGGAATGGATTCCTTCATTAAGGGCTTCTAAATACCTGGTGTGAAAGCCCTGCATTCGTGAAACAATGACCATTTCCAACTGCAGAAAGAAGACAGAAATGGGGTTGGGACCCTGGAGTAGCTGAGAGAAAGCTGTGGAGGAGAAATCGAAGTGTGTGAGGCAGCAGCGGGGGATGCAGGGCTCACCAGAGCTCCGTGGCACGGGGGTCAGGGCACAGACTCTGGCCCCAGACAGCCTGGAAATGTGACAGCTGGTCTGTGCCTCAGTTTTTCCATCTGTAAAACAGGAATGCTAAAGCTGCTTACCTCGTGGGACTCTCCTGAGGATTAAATGAGTACGTTTGAGGAAAGCACAAGGCAGGTGTCTGGATGCAGGACTCATGCACGGAACGCTCCGCAAGGGTCAAATGCTGCTTTGAGATACTCCAGGCAAGGCGGCTTCTGAATAGTAGCCATGGCCTGGTTGTGTATGTCTGTGTGACAAAGAGGAGCAAAAAGACAACGAAGAGCATCTAGGAATGAAATTTCAATTAATGATAAAAATCATTTACAAATTTCCTTTAAAATCCAGCTCTCCCCTACTCAGACGCTGAAGAATTCATATGAACTTCTGTTTCTTGCAAGGTGTACCACATCATTAGCTAAAAGGGGAACATGAGATTAAAGTTAAGCCTTCCAAATACAAAGAAAGGGATTTTTCTATCCAGTGGGAAAAAATTAAAAGGAAAATTGAGCCTGGCCTCGGTAATAATATATTGCACCATTCTGTGTCCTGCCCCGGGGCACACCTCAGGGGGTGCCACCACCAGGCCGTTTGCTCCTCCAGCACTGCAGGCCATGTGAGGTCTTGCTGGTGGTCTGGTTGTTCAGGGAAGGTTTCCACAGCTGGGGCTCCTTCCAAAAGTGCCTGGAGAAATTCCTTTCACCCTTTTCCATGAATCAGAATCAGCTAAAGAAAAGCCAGGGGCCCTGGCATATGGAACCAGCCCAGGAAGAAAATCAGCCATGAGATTGCTTTGGTCTTTTCCATGGGCAGAGACGTTAGTAGTCTGAACAAATAGGTATTCAGGATTTGCAGCCCAGGCCACTGGAAGCAGCTGCAGGGGCTCCTCTGGTGGGGCTGGGCCTAAGGGGAAGCAGGTCTCTAACCTGGGACTGCTGCATGAGCACAGATGACTCTCAGGGCTGGAGCTGAGGAACAAGGGATGGGATCCTCCAGAGAAAAGCTGCAGCCCCAGTTCCAGGAGTGGAGTCTGGCCTCAGGTAGAATGAGGAGCAGCCGGTAACTGACAAAGACCCCAGGCTCACAGGCACAGAGTCGGGCAGCAGGGGAGGCTGCGCCAGTGCATCCACCTGGCTCCCGTGGAGGACTAAGGAGACAAAATCAATGTACGTGAAAACGACTTTAGCAAGATCGAGTGGTCAGCAAGAGGACCACCAGGTGTGGGTGATGTGTGGCTCTTTAGAGGCGGCCCAGGCACAGATTGAGAGTAACAGAACTGGCTTCAAACCAACACCCATGGTGCAGCAGCAGATGAGTCTCCTCCTTACCAGGACTACTTGGGAAGGCACTCACCCTTCTAGTGATGCTCCCTGTGTTTAGATGTTGGGAATTTCCTTTTCCGTGTGGCCTTCAGGGCCTGCAAGTTCTTCTTGGCACTTTCAGAGGAGATACATCGTCGTTTTGTTAGGACAGATCTGATTCAGGATACAAACAAGAGTTAAATGGGATCAAGCCCAGAGAACAGCAATGATAAGGCAGGGTAATGGCATATGAAGCAAAAAGTGAGATGAGACCATAAATGATTGAAAACCATGTTTTTTGTGGTCCATTGTTAATCAGCAATTCTAAAAGAGCACTCCAAAAATGTCCAAGCAAAGCTAGCCTCACTGGCACAAGACTAAAGCCTTCCAAAGCCGCCTGTGTAAAGGAACTGTACTCATTTAATTCCCCCCAAAGTTCAGGCATGTTTTTCGAAATTCAATCTCATTATATCAGTCTTGTCTCATAAGGCCCATTCTTCTTGGTCTTGAAAGTTATTTAGTTAGGTTGACAGGATCAGACTCAGAGATCTGAAGCAGTTGAGCCCAGATGGCAAATCCTCAGCACACATACCACTGCCTGCACCACTCACACTCTTGGCAGACATTGCTAATCGGTTATGACATCTCGTCTCATCACAGGATCCCAGGGGGCACTGCCAATTTATGGAAACTTGAACAATAGTTAGAGGGCATTTGCTATCCCTGGAGGAAAAGTTGTGGATTCCACAACTTTTTAAAGAACCTGTATAAAAGGACTTGAGTTCCAAGATGGTAGCATAGAAACAAGCTGGATTCACTCCTCTCCAAACCCACAAAGCCTAAAACAAATATATAGTGCTGAGATTCTCACCAGAAATATCCCAGAAATCAAATACAACAATAAAACCATTCCTGGGGCCACAGAGAAGTGAAAAAGCTGTGAGCAGATGGTAGGAGAATTGGACTTCCTCATCCGTGACACCCCTCTTCCTATTCTGCCCAGTACCAAGCACATGAACATTTCCCCCATCTCACTGTTTCTACATTGGAAAAGGTGAAATTGATGTAGGCAAATAGCTTCCCCACCATCTTGGGTTCGCTAGCAGGAGATCTGTCCCTCTCTTAACCCACAGGAAGCATCATGAGTGCCCGAAGGGAGAAATATCCCTGAGGACAGCCAGAGACAAAGGAGACAAGCAGGATTCCCACACCCAGCCCTGGAAACTCTGCTCTGTAACTCAGTCCCGGAAACTTTGTTCTGTAATTCAGTCACAGGAGTTGCCAAACCAGAGTGGCTGTTCAGCAGCACCAGGCTGTAGGAAGTTTGTCCCACAAGCCTCCTGGGCACAAACCCCTAAGCCAGCTTCCCACACTGCTGGGATATCCCTTTCGGGACCTCTCCCATCCAGAAACAGCAGTGTTCTAATCCTTTGCTAGAGCTGAGGCAAAACTGGGTTTAGGGCACCTCTTGAAGCCATAAGGGATGCAGTAGTTTAGTGGTAAGGAACCTCTAAGCAAATATATTCAATAATAACAAAATAAAGCTGGGTAGAGAAGACTGGAATAAATAACCAGTCCTTTCAATGCAAAGACATAGATGTTCACCCACAAGAAACAACAGTAAAGAAGGAGCCATGATCTCCTCAAATGGACAAAGCAAAGACAAAATGAAATAAAAGAAACAAAAACTGACCCTAATGAGAGATCCATATGCCAGCTTTCCGACCAAAAAGTCAAAAGAGTAGTTTTAAGGAAATTCAGTCATCTCCAAGATAATACAGAAAAGAAGTTCAAAATTTTATCAGAGTAATTTAACAAAGAGTTTAAAATTTAAAAATAAAACAGAAATCTTGGAACCGAGAAACACATTTGCTGAACTAAAAAAAATTAGTCTCTCAATAGCAGAATGGACTAAGCAGAAGAAAGAATCAGTAAGCTGGAAGACAGACTATTTGAAAATACACAGAGGAGAACACAAGAAAAAAATAAACACAGATCTCCTACAAGATATAGCAAATGACCTCAAGAGACCAAATCTAATAATTACTGGTGTTAGACAGGGGGTTGAGCAAGAGCAAGGGGTAGAAACTTAGTTGAATAAATAATAACGGAAAATTTTCCACAACTCGAGAAAGATATAAGTATTCAGGTACAGAAAGGTCAGAGAACACCAAACTGATTTAACCCAAATAAGATTTCCCCAAGGCATACGGTAATCAAACTCTCAAAGTTCAAGGACAAAGAGAATTCTAATACCAGCAAGAGAAAAGAAGCAAATAATATATAAAGGAGTTCCAATTCATTTGTCAATAACATTCCCAACAGAAACCACACAGACCTAGATGGAGTGCAATGACATTTTCAAAGTGCTGAAAGAGAAAACACTTCCATCCAAGAATACTCTATGTAGCAAAGTTATCCTTCAAGTATGAAGGAGAGATAAAGACTTTCCCCCAAAAAAGTTGAAATAATTCACTAGCACCAGGCCAGTCTTACAAGAAATGCTAAAGAGAGTTTTTCAATTTGAAAGAAAAAAAAAAAACTACTGGGAAAATAACTGAAGATAGAAAACCCACTGGTAAGATTAAGTACATGGACAAACCCAGAACTCTAATACAGCAACTGTTGTGTGAAATCCACTCATAACTCTAGTATGAAGCTCAAAAGAAAAATCTATCGAAAACAACAATAGCTACAGCAACCTATGAAGACATAAGCAGTATAAAAATAAATAAGTTGAGACAACTAAAAGCCAGCTGGGGAGGGGGTAGACCTAAAATGTAGACTTCATTTTTTGTTTGTTTCTATTATTTTCCTTGTGATTTAAGAAAAGTTGTCATCTCTTTAAAATAACTTGTCATCTCTAAAATAACTGTAAGATGTTTTGTGTAAGCCTCATGAAAACCATAATGCAAAAACCTATAATAGACTCACTAAAAATAAATAACAAATTAAAACATCCTACCAGTGAAAACCATTTAACTAAAAAGGAAGACAGGAAGAAAGGAAGGGAGGAGCTACAAAATAACCAGAAAACAAGCAACAAAATGGCAGTAGTAAGTCCTTACTTATCAATAATGACACTGAATGTAAATGGACTGAATACTCCAGTTACAAGGCATAGAGTGGCTGAATGGACAAATAAATAAGACCCAACTATATGTTTGGGCTTTTTGTTTGGTTGGTTGGTTTTGAGACACGGTCTCACTCTATCACCCAGTCTGGAGTGCAATGGTGTGATCACAGCTCACTGCAGCCTCAACCTCCCAGACTCAGGTGATTGACCCACCTCAGTCTCCCATGTAGCTGGGACTATGGGTACACATCACCATGCCCAGATAATTTTTGTATGTTTTATAGATTTATAGATTTATTTATAGATTTCACCATGTTGCCCAGGCTGGTCTCAAACCAGCTATATGTTGCTACAAGAAACCCACTTCATCTATAAAGGCACACACAGACTGAAAGTGAAGGTATGGAAAAACATATTCCATGCAACTAGAAACCAAAAACAAGAAAGGCAAGATAGCTATAATTATATCAGATAAAATAGACTACAAATCAAAACCTATAAAAAGAGACAGAGAAGGTAAATATTTAATCATAAAGAAGTCAATTCCTCAAGAGGATATAATGATTATAAATACCTATGCATCCAACACCAGAACTCCCAAGTATGTAAAGCAAACAATAATAGATCTAAAGGGAGAGACAGATGACATTACAATAGTAGTAGGGTACTTCAATGCCCCACTTTCAGTAATGCACAGATCATCCAGACAGAAAATCAAAAAGGAACCATCAGAGTTAAACTACACTCTAGACCTAATAAGTTTAACTGACATTTACAGAACATTTCACCCAACTGTTACAGAATACACATTCTTTTCATCAGAACATAAAACATTCTCCAGGATAGACCATATCTTAGACCACAAAAGAAGTCTGAACAGAGTAGAAATCATATCAAGTATTTTTTTCTGATCACAATGGAATAAAACTAGAAATCAGTAACATGAAGAACCTCAGCAATGTCACAAACTCATGGAAACCAAGCAACAAGCTTCTGAATAACAAATAGATCAATGAAGAAATTAAGAAGAAAACTTAAAAATTCCTTGAAACAAGTGCCAATGGAAATATAACATACCTAAATCTATGGGATGCAGCACAAGCAGTGCTAAGGGGAACATTTATAGCAATAAACACATACATCGCAAAAGTAGAAAGACTTTCAATAAACAGCCTGACAATGCACCTTAAGGAATGAGGAAAGCAAGAACAAAGCCAACCCAAAGTTAGTATAAGGAAAAAAAGCAAAGAAAGATTACAGCAGAAGTAAATGAAACTTAAAAAAAAAATAGAGAAGATCAATGAAATAAAAAGGTAGTTATTTGAAAAGATAAACAAAATCAACAAAATTTTGTCTAGGCTAAGAAAAAGAGAGAAAATCCAAATAAATAACGTCAGAAATGAAAAAGGAGACATAACAACTGAGACCACAGAAATAAAAGCTATCATTAGATACTACTGTGAACAATTATATGTCAAGTAATTAGAAAACTTAGAAGTGGATAACTTTATGGACACATACAACTTACCAAGATTGAACTATATAGAATGTATAAAATCTCAATAAACCCATAATGAGTAACAAGATTGAAGCCAAAATAAAAAGTCTCCTATCAAAGAAAAGCCCAGGACGTGATGACTTCACTGCTGAGTTTTATCAAACACTTAAAGAAGAAAGAAATTGAAGAGGACATCAAAAAATAAAAAGACATTCAATGTTCATGGATTGGAAGAATTGATATTATTAAAATGTCCATACTAACCCAAAGCAATCTACAAATTCAATGCAATGTATATCAAAATACCAATGACATTCCTCAGAAATAGAAAAAAACAATCCTAAAATTTATATAGAATGACAAAAGACCCAGAAGAGCCAAACCTATCCTAAGCAAAAGAACACAACTGCAGGAATCATAATACCTGACTTCAAATTATACTACAGAGCTATGGTTATCAAAGCAGTGTGGTACTGGCATAAAAACAGACACATAGACCAATGGAGCAGAATAGAGAATCCAAAAACAAATCCAACACCTAGAGTGAACTAATTTTCAACAAGGGTGGCAAGAACATACATTGGGGAAAAAACAGTCTCTTCAATAAATAGTGCTGGGAAAACAGGATATCCATGTTAAAAAGTGAAACTAGACCCCTATCTCTTGCCATATACAAAAATCAAATCAAAATGGATTAAAGGTTTAAATCTAAGACCTGAAACTAGGAAACTACTAGAAGAAAACATTGGGAAAATGGTATAGGACATTGGTCTGGGCAAAGATTTTTTGGGTAAGATCTCAAAAGCACAGACAGCCAAAGCAAAAATAGACAAATGGCATCACATCAAGCTAAAAAGCTTCTGCACAGCAAAGGAAACAATCAACAAAATGAAGAGACACCTACAGAATGGGAGGAAATGTTTGAAAATTATCCATCTGACAAGTGATTAATAACCAGCATATATAAGGAGTTCAAACAACTCTACAGGGAAAAAAATCGAACAATCCAATCCAAAAATGAGCAAAGATTTGAATAGATGTTTCTCAAAAGAAAACATACAAATGACAGGGTGGGTGTGGTGGCTCACACCTGTAATCCCAGCACTTTGGGAGGCTGAGGTGGGAGGATCACGAGGTCAGGAGATCAAGACCATCCTGGCTAACATGGTGAAACCCCATCTCTACTAAAAATACAGAAAATTAGCCAGGCATGGTGGCGGGCACCTGTAGTCCCAGCTACTCGGGAGGCTGAGGTAGGAGAACGGTGTGAACCCAGGAGGTGGAGCTTGCACTGAGCCGAGATCTTGCCACTGCACTCCAGCCTGGGCAACAGAGCAAGACTCCATCTCAGAAAAAAAAAAAAAAAAAGAAGACCTACAAATACCAAACAGGCACACAAAAAGATGTTCAACATCATCGATTATCAGAGAAATGCAAATCAAAATTGCAATGAGATACTGTCTCACTCCAGTTAAAATAGCTATGTCCAAAAGACACACAATAACAAATGCTGGCAAGGATGTGGAGAAAAGGGAACCCTCGTATACTGTTGGTGGGAATGTAAATTAGTATAACCACTATGGAGAACAGTTTGTAGCTTCCTCAAAAACACCGAAAATAGAGCTGTAACATGACCCAGCAATCCCACTGTTGTGTGTGTACCTAAAAGAAAGGAAATCAGTACATTGAAGAGATATCTGCACTCTCATATTTGCTGAAGCACTGTTCACAATAGCCAAGATCTGGAAGTCACCTAAGTGTCCATCAACAGATGAATGGATAAAGAAAATATAGTACATATACACAAAGGAATACTCTTCAGCCATAAAAAAAAGAATGAGAGCCTGTCATTTGCAACATGATCAAAACTGGAAATCATTATCTTATGTGAAATAAAC
Source organism: Macaca fascicularis (assembly GCF_037993035.2). NCBI lineage: Eukaryota > Metazoa > Chordata > Mammalia > Primates > Cercopithecidae > Macaca > Macaca fascicularis. The sequence goes on from NC_088378.1 coordinate 1,164,617, forward strand.
CAGGCACAGAAAGACAAATGTCTCATGTTCTCATTTATTTCCCGGACCTAAAAGTCATAACAATTGAACTCATGGAGATAGAGAGTAGAAAGATGGTTACCAGTGGCTGAGAAGGGTAGTGGGGAGGTGTGTGGGGGTGGGAGCTAGATGGGGATGGTTAATGGGTACAAAAAAATAGCTAGAAAGAATGAGTAAGACCTACTGTTTGATACCACAACAGGATGACTATAGTGAATAATAATTTAATTGTACATTTAAAAATAACTAAAGAATTTAATTGGATTGTTTGTAATGTAAAGGATAAATGCTTCAGTGGTGGATACCCCATTCTCCCTGATGTGATTATTATGCAATGCATGCCTATATCAAAACATCTCATGTACCCCATAAATATATACATCTACTATGTGCCCACAAATTTTTTTTGAAAAGGACTAATGTCAATTTCACCCAAACTCTTCAATAAGACTGAAGAGAAGGGAATACTTCCAAATGCATTCTGCAAGGATGGCATTACCCTGATGCTAAAACCAGACAAGGAAACAATAAAACCAAATTATAGGCAAATATCACTGATGAATATAAATGCAAAAGTTCCCAACAAAACACTAGCTAACTGAATTTAACAACACATTAAAAAGATCATTCACCATAAACAATTGTGATTCATCCTAGGGATGCAATAATTGTTCAACATATGCAAGTCAATAAACATGATACATCACATTAGCAGAACCAAGACCAAAACCATATAATCATTTCAATAAATATCAAAAAAGATCTGATAAAATTCAACATCCCTCTATGATGAAAACCCTAATCAAACTGGATATAGAAGGAACATACCTCAAAATCATAAAGTCCATAAATGAAAACCCACAGCTCACATCATGATGAACAGGGAAGAGTTGAAAGCCTTTTTCCTAAGATCTGGAACAATGCAAGGATTCCCATTTTTACTACTCTTATTCAACATAGTACTAGAAATTCTGGCCAGAGCATATCAGACAGGAAAAAGAAAGGGAATCCAATTTGGAAAGGAAAACAGTAAAATTAGCCTTGTTTGCAGATGACACGATTTTATACCTAGAGAAACCTAGGCTCCACCAAAAAAAAAAAAACAAAAAAAAAACTCTTACAACTGATAAGTGAATTCAGTAAAGTTGTGGGTTATAAAATCAACATACAAAAGTCAGTAGTATTTATTTACGTCTATAGTGAAAAATCAGAAAAAGAAACCAAGAAAGTAATGCTGTTTACAATAGCTACAAAGAATATAAAATAGCTAGGAATCACTTCTTTAAGCAAAGAAGTAAAAGACCTAGAAAAAGAAAGCTATAAAACACTGATGAGAGAAATTAAAGAGGACACCATAAAGCGGAAAAATATTCCATGCTCATGGATTATCTGAAGTTATCCAGGACTATGGAAGAATTAATATTGTTAAGATGACAACACTGCCCAAGGCAATTTACAGGGTCGATGCAATTCCTATCAGAATGCCAATGACATTCTTCACAGAAGTGAAAAACCCTAAAATGTATATGGAACCACAAAAGCTTCTGAATCGCCAAAGCAATCCTGAGCACAAAGAACAATGCTGGAGGCATCTGCCTGACTTCAAAATTTACTACAAAGCTATTGTAAATGAGTCAGCATGGTACCAGCATAAAAACAGACATATTGACCAATAGAACAGAATAGAGAACCCAGATATAAATTTGTGCCTTTACAGCCAACTGATTTTCAACAAGGGCACCAAGAACACACAATGGGGGAAGGATTGTCTCTTCAGTAAGTGATGCTGGAAAAACTGAATAATTATATGCAGAAGAAACTAGGCCCCTGTCTCTCAGCACACACGCAAGTCAAATCAAAATTGAAGACTTAAATGTAAGACCTGAAACTATGAAATGACTACAAGAAAACATGGGGGACATGATATAAAACATTGGTCTGGGCAAAGATTTTTGGGGTAAGATTTCAAAAGCGCAAAGAACCAAAGCAAAAATTGACAAATGTTGGGAGGCCAAGGTGGGTGGATCACCTGAGGTTAGGAGTTCGAGACCGGCCTGGCCAACATGGCGAAACCCTGTCTCTACTAGAAATACAAAAATTAGCCGGGCATGGTGCCAGGCGCCTGTAATTCCAGCTACTTGGGAGGCTGAGGCAGGAGAATCGCTTGAGCCCCGGAGGCGGAGGTTGGAGTGAGCCGAGATCATACCATTGCACTCCAGCTCAGGCAACAGAACGAAACTCCATCTCAAAAATAAAAATAAAAAATAAATTTAAAAAAACACGACAAATGGGATCACATCAAACTTCTGCACAGCAAAGGAAACAATCAACAAAGTGAAGACAAAGGTTGACCACAGAGTGGGAGAAAATATTTGGAAACTGATCACTTGGCAAGGGATTAACAACCCCAGTACGTAAGGAACTCAAACAACTCTATAGGAAAAAAATCCAATAATTTGATTTCTCAAGAAATGTCTATTTCTTGACATTTGACAAGACAGACAAATGGCCAGCAGGTATATGAAATAATGCTTAACATCACTAATCATCATGGGAATGCAAATCGAAACTGGAATGAGGTACCATCTCACCCCAGTTAAAACTGATTTTATTAAAAACAGACAGTAACAAATACTGGAGAGAAAAAAGGGAACCTCAGACACTGTTGGTGGGCATGTAAGTTAGTACAGGCCCCCATGGAGAACAGCAAGGAGGTTCCCCAAAAAACTAGAAATAGAACTACCATACAATCCATCTACTCCACTACTGAGTGTACACCCAAAAGAAAGGACATCAGGATATTGAGGAGATCTCTGCACTCCCATGTTTATTGCAGCACTATCCACAGTAGCCAAAACAGAGAATCAACCTAAGTGCCCACTGACAGAAGAATGGAAGAAGAAAAGGTGGCACATATACACAATGGAATACGGTCAGAAGAATGGAAGAAGAAAAGGTGGCACATATACACAATGGAATGTGGTTCAGCCAGAGAAAGGAATGAGATTCTGTTGTTTCCAGCAACATGGATGGAACTGGAGGCCATTATGTTAAGTGAAACAAGCCAGGCACAGAAAGACAGTAGCTAAAATAGTAGATCTCATGAAGATAGAAAGTAGTGGTTACTGGAGACCAGGAAGGGCAAGGGGTGTAGGAATGAAGAGAAGTCGATTAGTGGATACAAATGTACAGTTTGAAAGAAGAAATAACACCTAGTTTTTGGTAGGTTTACTATAGATTACAATAATCTATTGTATATTTCAAAATAGCTTGAAGAGAAGAATTTTAATGGTTCTAGCAATAAAGAAAAGACAAATGTTTAAGGTGGTGGATATCCCAAGTGCACTGATTTGATCTTTACAAAATATGTGAATGCATTAAATTATCCCATTTAGCCTGAAACCAAGTACATTTATAGCACATCAAATACATAAATAAAGTGATGAAAAACCTGAATAAATGATGAAACACTGGGATCTTATGTAGAACAAAATAACATTGTTAGTATGGCAATTTTACATGCAATAAGTTTTAAATTTAATTTAATTTTAAGGCCAGGCACAGTGGCTCATGCCTATAATCCCAGCATTTGGGGAGGCTGAGGCAGGAGAATCACTTAAGGCCAGGAGTTTGAGACCAGCCTGGGTAATGTAGGGAGACCCTGTCTCTACAAAAAATAAAAATAAAAAAATTAGCTGGGTGTGGTGGCGTGTGCCTATAGTCTCAGCTACTTGGGAGGCTGAGGCAGAAGCATTACTTGAGCTCAGGAGGTTGAGGCTGCCTTGAGCTCTGATCACACCTCTGCACTCCAGCCTTGGTGACAGAGTGAGAACCTGTCTCTTAAAAAATAAAAAAAAGAATTCTTTTTAAATGTTTGTAAAAGTATAGATAAAATAATTTGGAAAAATATGAAGATTTGCATTATCAAATATGAAATACATATTACAGAGCCATAAAAATAAAAAGAGTGGTGTTGTTACAGAAATCAACCATCAAACAAACAAAAACCAATGTAATAAGGTAGAACCTCCAGAAGCAGATCTGTGGCCATTACAGAGACAGTCCCACGAACACTGCAGAAAGGATGGATGTGGCAAACGTAGCTGGGAAAGCACTGTTTTGGATCATAGAGACTTGAAATCTTTTTTTTTTTTTTTTTTTTTTGAGATGGAGTCTCACTCTGTCACCCAGTCTGGAGTGCAATGGTGCATTCTCTGCTCACTGCAAACTCTGCCTTCTGGGTTCACGCCATTCTCCTGCCTCAGCCTCCTGAGTAGCTGGGACTAATTTTTGTATTTTTAGTAGAGGCAGGGTTTCACCATATTGGCCAGGCTGGTCTCAAACTCCTGACCTTGTGATCCACCCATCTTGGTCTCCCAAAGTGCTGGGATTACAGGCATAAGTCACTGAGCCCAGCCGAGACTTGAAATCTTTTAAAGCTCCAGGTCTGCTGCGTCTCTGTTGAAAACTCCTTTTCCACTGCCTGGGTAGACAGTTGAGCCTCACACGGTGCCTATGCTAATATCTTGGTTCACACCACAGCCTGGAAATGACTGCCTCCCACCAGCCGTACCTCTCTAGGGCCCCAGGGAGGTGCCCATGGAGCCTCCCTGGCAGCCTCCCCTCCATTTCCCGTGGGTGAGAGCAAGGAGACACAGGCTTCACCTTCCCTCTGGTCTGAATAAATTTAACAATAAATTTATCCCACGGCCATAACATTTTCCACCATCCAGAACCAATGTTTATATCACTGAATATGGCAACCTTGGTGTTGGAAATAAATGCTTATAATAAATGCTTATAGGCCGGGCACATGACTCACGCCTGTAATCCCAACACTTTGGGAGGCCGAGAGGGGGGATCACAAGGTCAAGAGATCGAGACCATCCTGGCCAACATGGTGAAACCCCATCTCTACTAAAAATACAAAAATTAGCTGGGCACGGTGGCAGGCGCCTGTAGTCCCAGCTGCTCGGGAGGCCGAGGCAGGAGAGTCGCTTGAACCCAGGAGGCAGAGGCTGCAGTGAGCCGAGATCCCATCACTGCACTCCAGTCTGGCGACAGAGCTAGGCTCCGTCTCAAAAATAAATAAATAAATATATATATAAATATATAAATAAATAAATACAATAAAGTTATTCTTTCCTTGTTTAAAAAAGAAAAAAAGCCTGCATGCAAGAGAGGCAGGTAAGACCAGGCCACGAGAAGCCCTCGTGATTCACCCTCATGGTGGAAATCCCTGGCAGGCAGCACAGTGGGACAGAACCCACTGCTCCTTCTGTGGGACGCCCCAGCCGCGGGGCAGCTCGCAAGTGGTTTCCTGCCCAGAGCCGCCCCTTGTGCACGGCAGCTGCAGCTGCTTTCAGGCTACAGCCACAGAGCTGCGTGGCGGGGGTGGAGGCCGTGGGGCCCTGAAGCCGAAAATCTGCAGTCCCTGGTCCTTCACGGGAAACTGTTTTCTAGACCAGGGAGGAAAGAGCCAGACTCCTTCATCAGGATTCTTTTTAACCTCAAGCACTAAAGTTTCATCTTCACATAGGCGTGAGAAGGTGCAAACACACACGTGATTTATTCCTACAATGCACGATTCCAGAGAAAACCTGCCCCCTGCTCACTCCCTCTCATGCTGGCACACCGCACTCTGGCGCTGCCTGTAGCTTGTCACATCAAACCGCTGAGCAAGTTTGTTTGCTAATGGGAATAAAAGCAGATTGTTTCCAAAAGAGTCTGAAATGGTCATAACCAGGTGTCCAAGTGGTCAACTGACCCTGCAACACGCTGACCATGATGCCCTGTGGCCGGGAAGACGCCTGACATTTCACAGAGCTCTGCGCTGTTCCCACACACACCAGCTCACCTGATTGTCAGAACTCGCCAAGGTCATGTAGAAGGGGCTGTCCCGACTTTAAACATCAGACCGAGATTAAAGGACTTCAGGATGAAGCATGGGGGAGGGTCAAATGGGACCAAAGCCCAGCCCTCCGCTGCTGCAGCTCCATGTCCTAAAGGCCCCTCAGCATGACCCAGTAGCCACTATTTTCCAGTGAAGGTACCACCCTGGGCATCTCCCAGAAAATGCCTCTCACACCATGTGGCAGGTGCATTCCAGGTTGCAGCGCGGATGTGGGGTCTGAGGCACAGCCCTGTGAGAGGGGAGCACCAGGCCTAAACCCGCGAGGGCAGCAGATCTGCAATGAGGGGCCGTGCTGTGTGGGCTGTGCAGGCTTGGTGGGCTCCGTGTGCTGTGTGGGCTGTGCAGGCTTGGTGGGCTCTGTGTTCTTGGGAAGATGCTGCTGGAGTGCCTCATTCCAGCTCAGAATTCCCAGAACCTGACAGACAACCGCGGGACAGGAAAACCTGTGTATAAAGCATGAGGGTCCCACACAAAACCTCGCAGGCCTGATAGAAGAGGAATCTGTACCAGCCTCACCACCTGAGTCTCATCGTCCTTGCATATAAAATGGAAATACTTGTATTCTTCCATGGTTGCTAAAAAGATGAAGACAGAAGATTTGAATACAATTGGCACAGGGCTGGAAACAGGAAAGGCACCATTCATTTCCCCGGCACAGGACCTAGCACGTGGAAGGTGATGTCATTTCCCCAGCACGTGGAAGGGGCCTTTGTTTACTGAGCAAAGCACCTCGCACCTGGGAGACACTTTCAACTGCCCAGCACAGGACCGAGCATGTGGAAGGCACCTGCACTTACCCAGTGCAGCACCTACCACTGGAAGCTACCTTCATTTACCCAGCACAAGACCTGAACAGGGAAGCTCTTTACCTAGCACAGGACCTAGCTGTTGGAGGCTGCCTTCATTTACCTAGCCCAGGACCTGGCACACGCAAGCTACCACCGTTTACCCAGCACAGGTCTGAGCTACTGGAAACTGCCTCCATTTACCCAGCACAGGACCTAACATATGTTAGACACTTTCATTTACTAAGCAGAACACCTGTCACACAAAAGGTACCTACATTTTCTCAGCAAACCACCTAGCACAGGAAGGTAGCTTCATGTACCCAGCACCGCACCTAGCACAGGAAGGTGCCTTTAGTTACCCAGCAGAGCACCTACCACATGGAAGGGACCTTCATGTACAGCACAGCACCTAGCTAAAAGAAGCATCATCCATTTACCTATCACAATGCAGAAGACAAAAAAGGTGCCTTCGTTTGTGCGTCCAGTACTTAGAACAAAGAATACACCATGCGTTCACTGGGCAGGGTGCCTGGCACATCAAATATACCATTTACTGGTAACTAACTAGCATATGACCAGCAAATCCCTCCATCCATCTTAGAAGATCACAAAACTTCTATCAGAAGCATTAATCTAAGGAAATTAATGTCAGGATTCAGTGTGGCCAGGCTCCAGGGTCTGCCTGGGTGAGGATGATAGCCAGAGTGGCGAGCACCCAGCCCTGTGTGGCCATGAGGCCTGGACAAGGAGGGAGACATCCCTGCTGCCCCTCAGCAAGCATCCACTGCCTCCCTCCCACCCATCACAAGGCTGCCTGCAGCTGCACAGGGGCCCCTCCTGCCTTGGTGGCACAGCCGGGCCTCAGCTGGCACCTGCTGCCCCTCATCCGACCCGGCCTCCACATTTTACATATCAGGACGTTAATTTTGCCATGTCAATTTTCTGATTTCAGAAATGTTAAAATGTTTTGAAAAATTCAGTTTTGAATTGAAACAACCTGTGGCTTGTTTTTAGTTTAACCAAGTCTTCCCAGGCACTTCCCTGTGCTCCTGGAGTCAAATCTTGCCCGGTCCTGGGGTAGTTCAGACAGACCCTGACCATGGGGCCTCAGAGGCAAACCGTGCTGGCATTGTGTGCTCTGGCATGGCCCGTGAGGGCTTCTGTTTTGTCCCCTCCGTCCAACACCAGGTGCATGCGGAAACTGACCCTGTGGACATGCAAGGTAGGGTGGCTGAGAGCCAGGGCTATGGGACGAATCCTAGCCTCCGTGGCATTCAGGGAAGCTGCCAGACCCTCCCAGGATTCTGCCAATGGCTGCCTCTTCCCATGGATGACACCGGGTTTCTCTCCTTGACAACAGAAAAGAAAGGCCCCATGTGGGTTTTCCTGAAACTCAGCTGTCTGGGGAAAGCACACAGCCTAAGCTCCCACAGGACAACCTTGATGGCAGCAGCTGCCAGCAGCCGGGGGCAGAGGAGAGAGCTGAGGGAGTCGGAGTCAACTCTGCCCCCATGGTGTGGCTCTGAGGCAGAGCAGGTGAGGGTGAATTTTGTGTGTCAACCTGACTGGGCCACACTGTGTTGAGGTGTTGAGAGATTCAGTCTGCAAGGGTGCATTCGGATGAGATGGACGTTTGAATCGGTAGACTCAGTAAAACAGACCACCCTCCCCAATGTGAGTGGGCCTCAGCCGCTCAGCTGAAGGCCTGAAGAGACCAAAGAGGCCAACCGTGCCCCAGGGAAGAGGGCACTTCTGCCTGACAACTGGAGCTGGGACCTTGGTCTTTTTGGCCTTCGGATTTGAACTGAATTGGCTTTCCTGGGATCTTAAGCTAACTACGGGTCTTGGGACTTTTCAGCCTCCACAATCTCAGGAGCCAATTCTTTATAATAATCTCTTTCTCTCTGTCTATTTCTCTCTCATTATCTGCCTGTCTATCCATCCATCTATCCATCCATCCATCCATCCATCCATTTATTTACCCACTGACCCTGTCTATTTACCTATTATCTATCTATCTGTCGATTTACCTATTATCCATCTATCTATCTGTCTGTCTATCCCATTGGACTGTTTCTCTGGAGAACCTGGACGAATACAAGTGTGCAGTTGAGAAGCATATTTGTTTGGATGAGTAACTCTCTCATTAGCAAATGCTTTTTTGTCCACCTGCACACAGCAGGCACTTAATAAATGCCTGCTGCTCAAAAGAACTGCTGCTTCTAGCTCTGCTGCCAGCAGGTGCACCTTTTGGCAGACAGCCAATCCGAACTGTACGTCCAGGGGCTCTGCCCTGCTGACACAGCTCCAGCAAACCCTGCTTGAAGGCACAGGTGCAGGAGTGTGAGGTGGGGCTCCCAAGGCACCCGCCCAGCTGTGACTCCACCCCGCAAGATCAAGACCTTGAGAAGCACTGGCCCGTGCACGTGCTATCACCCGGTGGCAAACCAGGTGAGCACAGACGCATCTGTGCTCAGACCCGGCAGGCATCTGAGTCCTGCCACAGAACTCATCAGAGGCTTGTCATTGACCACTGTCCCCGCAGTGTGCCCAACACTGACATCCCTCCTCAACTGGTACTTCCCATGCCCTGTGTTTGATTCATCACCCATCTGCAGGTGAGGCCAATGTGACCTGCAAAGGGATGACCTGCCCATGGCCATGGGCCTGGGTTGCTGGGGTCCAATTCCTGTTTGGCTCCTCTGTACCAGCCCCCAATCCCAGCCACTGACAGAAGCTCAGTCTGGCTGTGGTGAGCGGCCTCAGGCACGTCCCCTACAGGTTCTCTCCGTGGACCTGTCTCTCCCAGCTTCAGAGGACAGAAGCACCAGGGAGGGGGCGGGGGGATGGGGGATGCTGGTGAGGCATGGACTCTGTGGGTTCCTCGAGAAGCTGAGAAGCTGTGATCACCAGGATGCAATGTGCACTGGACACAGCCCAGCCTCGGCTGCCTGTGCATGTGTTTGTGCAGGTGTGCAGGAGTGCAAGTGTGAGCGAGTGTGCATGAAAATGTGTGTGTGCATGTGCCTTGTGTGTGTCAATGCTTGAGTGTGTGCACATACATGTGTGTGTGCATGTATATGACTGTGTGTGTGCCTGTGCGTAGGTGTGAGTGTATGTGTGCATGTGGGTCCATATGTGTTTGTGTGTGATGGGTGTGCTTGTGAGTCCGTGTGCATGTGTGTTTATATGTGTGATGTATGTGTGCAAGTGTGTGCATACGTGTTTGTGTGTGGTGTGTGTGTAAGAGAGTGTATGTGCATCTGTGTTTATATGTGTGGTGTGTGTGTGTGCTGAGTGTGTGCATGTGTGAGTGCATGTGTGTTTTTATGTGGTGAGTGTGAGCGTGTGTGCATATGTGTTTGTGTGTGGTGAGTGTGAGCGTGTGTGCATATGTGTTTGTGTGTGGTGAGTGTGAGCGTGTGTGGGTGTGAGTGTGTGTGCATGTGTGTTACTGGTGCCAAGGGAGCCTATCCCAATGTAAACACAGTGTTGTCCTGAAGCCAATTCGGAAGATAGGAAGGAAGGCCAGGTAAGCGGGGCCATGGCCTGCTGGGCCACTAACTGAAGACCCAAGTACCACAGCGACCTTGGGCTCTCAGCCCCAAGAATGTGTCCTTGGGCCTTGAGGTGAGTGACGGCTGCCCCGGCCAGCAACCTGTGCTGCTGCCTGACCCGCAGAGAGGCATTGTCCCTGCCTGAGTGGGAGGCTGTGGGGTGGGGGTGAGAGGGAGGAGAACTCAGCTAGAAGCCAGAGCAGTGCCAGAGCAGCTCTAGGCAAAGGCATGTTTGCACCTGACCATGAAGGAGGTTCCAGAAAGGGTGGGAGGGATGGAGAGAAGGGACCCTCAGCCCCAGCCCCCAGCTCAGCTTGTTTGCAGTGTGTCGCTACAAAGGACCCTCACTGGCCCACTGCTCACCTCAAGGCAGCCCAGGCACACACAGGGAGGTGCTCATCCAAGACCGCGTGCACGGCTGTGAGGGTATGAACGTGCCAAGGGAACATTCTCTGTGTGCCAACGGTTCACTCAGGGCCAACCTGAGAAAGAGTTTGTCTGGCACTCCGACCTTCCCCCCAAACACATACCCACCCCACACACTCACATGCAGACATCACAGAGACTGAGGGCACACCAAGTGTGCAGGTGCAGGGTAAAGACGCCCGTTAATTCCGTTTGCAGCTATGTTGTTTGGAACAAGGGCATGGGGCCATCTCTCAAGTCTGTGCACTACCGGAATGAAGCTAGTGGTGCTAAGAGGGTGCAGCCAAGAGCTAGGACCTGGGGCTGCTCCCAGCCCTCTGGAGCGTCCACAGCATTCGTCCTTAGAGACTGGCCAAGGCCAGCATGGCCCCTGGTTTGATGACAGCATAGAAAAAATGCAAATGAATGACTGGATTTCCCCCCATTGCTGGGAAAGCAGATTGCAGAGACACAAAACCCCTGGTACACCCAGGATGGGGGTCACACAGACAGAGCAGAGCAGAACGGGTTTTCAGAGCTGAGTATCTTTGTGTGTGTTTATTGTTGCTAAAAATAAAAGCAGGAAGCTAAACATAAGGAGGCAAAACGATTTCCTCAGGCCAAAGTGTCGAGATCTGGAGCTGCTTTCCCATAACATTGCGTTCTTCTTGTTAAATATTTAAAACGTAGACATGAGACAGATGGAGTGAGGTGTCCACACCCATGAGAACATGTGTGTGATGGTACCATCATGTATTAATGTATGTGACTACACTCGGTTAATGTTTATCCAAGGATAAACAAACAGCCTACAGAACATTAACAATCCATTACTGATTATACAACGCAGCGCGTCAAAACCCAGCGTCCTCTCAGCTAAAAGAAGTGGGTGACTCCAGTGAAGGCAGACACTAATCTTTCCTGGCACTTCCAACCAATGCTGCCTGTAGAATGGGGCACCATGACTGCGAGAAGAATTAACTCCTTCAGGATCTCTCCCACTCTCCCTCCCTGGCTCACTCTGCTCCTTGCTGACCATCCCTACCTCAGGGCCAGCACCAGCTCTGTGTCCCACACAGGGAGTCTTTTGTCCCCGGTCGTGGGCACAGCACAGTCACCGGAAGTGGACGCATGCTCCCTGCTTGGGGACTTGCTGCCCACAGATGGCGGGCAAGAAGCACAGGGGTTCCTCATGTGTTTTGTTTCGCAACTGGTCCGTCATGACTCGGGGCTCCAGGCTGGGTTGTCTAAATGCTCACATCTTCCTGGAATTCACGTGCTCTTTGAACAGGATGCCATTGATTCTCAACGCTCAGAAACTGCTGTCATCTTCTGCAGACATCACAGAGACACAGAGCCACGCGGGGAGGTGTGATGAGCACAGTTCCTGCTATTCCCGCAGGCACATCCCAGGAAAAGGGTCAACTGTATGCCAAGCCAAAGACATCGGCATTATTGTCACCTGCTTAAAATCAGAAGCCCTGCTTAATTCCAGATCTGTGGCCTGGCAGAGCCCAGGAATCTGCATTTGACAAACGTGTGTGATCTGAATACACAGTGAAGTGTAGTAACCACCGGCCTAGGGAAGACTCAAATGTAAGAGATAGGCGCCAAAAGCAAGACTCTTAAACATTTAACGTCACACATCCTCCTGAAACACTGGTGAAAGCTACAAACCATCCTCAGAATTATTCCTTTACAAAGGTGCTTAAACTCTAATTTGTATTGTAAACTATACCAAGTATCATTAACTATGTAATTGTATCTTAATATACAGTACTATGTCTCACTGTGCTATTTTGGGTGTCCCATAGAGATGACATTTGGAGCCCTGGTCTAAGGAAAACCAAGTTCACAGTTTGGGTGTTTACTGTCATAGGGTAGGTCTTCAAATCTAAACTCTAGAGTTATTCCCCAAGTCATCCAGAAAAGTATTAGTCCATTCTCACACTGCTATAAAGGTACTACCTGAGACTGGGTAATTGAGAAAGAGGTTTAACTGACTTAGTTGTTCATGACTGGGGAAGCCTCAGGAAACTCATGTGGAAGGCTAAAGGGAAACAAGCACCTTCTTCACAAAGCAGCAGCAGAGAGAGAACAGGGGAAACTGCCCTCTTTAAACCATCAGATCTCATGAGAACTCCCACACCATCACGAGAACAGCCTGGGGGAAACCGCCACCTTTAAACCATCAGATCTCGTGAGAACTCCCACACTATCAGGAGAACAGCCTGGAGGAAACCGCCACCTTTAAACCATCAGATCTCGTGAGAACTCCCACACCATCACGAGAACAGCCTGGGGGAAACCGCCACCTTTAAACCATCAGATCTCGTGAGAACTCCCACACCATCACGAGAACAGCCTGGGGGAAACCGCCACCTTTAAACCATCAGATCTCGTGAGAACTCCCACACCATCACGAGAACAGCCTGGGGGAAACCGCCACCTTTAAACCATCAGATCTCGTGAGAACTCCCACACTATCAGGAGAACAGCCTGGAGGAAACCGCCACCTTTAAACCATCAGATCTCGTGAGAACTCCCACACCATCACGAGAACAGCCTGGGGGAAACCGCCCCCATGATCCAATCACCTCCCAGCAGGTCCCTCCCTCCACACATGGGGAATCACAATTCTAATGAGATTTGGGTGTGGACACACAGCCAAACCATATCAGGGGCTCCTGAGGGATCCCATTTCATGCTGCCTTTATTCAGAGGAGAGGAGCAAAGTGAGAGACGATGTGGGAAGCCCCGTCTCCAGCTACCTGAACCGGGCATGGCCGAGGCTCACAGGAGCCGCACAGGCCTCGCCTGCCTCATTCCTGCAAGTATCTCGTGACAGGCAGGGCTCTGCACACTGAGGAGCACCTGGAGGGTACTCACAGACAGAGAACTCAGGCCTCGCACTGAGTTTCAGCTGCCGCACAGTGAGGTGAGGCGGGCGCTGTAACCGCAGTGCTTCTTACCCACCTGACATGGAAGGAGTGTTTCCTGTTTCCAGAAGGTCCCTCTAGGCTCTGGCTCAGGGATGCGGCTCAGACACAGAGGCCCATGGCAGTGGCCCTGCTCTAATGGCAGAGATACTCAGGGGTCACAGGGAATGTGACCTCCTTGCTGCACGTTCAGCCTTGGGAACGTGGGAACAGATTTACTCCAGCCCCTTTCCTTCCCACCTGCAAGAGCTTGTGGAGGTCCTAAAGCTCTGTGACTTTTGAGGAAAAACAGGAGGAAAAGTGGGAGCTGAGGCCAGCAGAGAAGGAGCCAGCGCAACCGGGAGGAGCCAGAGGCTCTGCTGAGCAGTGCAGGGGAGATGGACAAGGCTGTCCCGGCCTCACTACTGCAAGGTGAGGTGGGTGCCCGAAGGGGAGGGCTGGGCCACAGGAGAGCAGGCGGGAGGCAGCCGGGGAGCAGGGCCTACAGACTTCGGGTAGTGGCAAGGGCCCCAGAAGCTACCTCCTCAGATACAGGGCACTGAGCCCCCAAAAGGAGCTCCCAAAGCTCTTTCTGGATCAGAACTCGGAGCAGGGCAGGCCTGCAAACAAGGAAACCTGATGCCAGATGCAGGACAGCTACAAGGGGGAAAAGCTGCTGCACAGGAAACACAAAAATGTTTCTAACAAGAGGCGAGAGTGAGTGGAAATCAGCCTCAGGAAGGACCCGTTGTTATTTAAGATCTATGAAGTCATAGATGCCAATTTGATATGATGTTTGTGGTAGGCGAGTCATAACCTCCCCTGGAATATGGCCACGTCCTAATCCCCAGAACCTAGGATTCTGTGACCTGTGAGGCAAGAGGGACTTTGCAAATGAGATTAAGTTAAGAACCTTGAGACAGGAAATTATCCCGGATTACCCTGGGCCCAGTTTACTCTGGGTAATCACCAGGGTCCCTGTAAGAGGGAGGGGTCAGAGAGAAGGCCCCATGGTAGCAGAAGCAGAAGAGGCTGGAGTCATGGGCTTTGAAGACAAACGGGCCAGGCCGGAGCATCCCGGCGGCCCCCGGAAGCTGGAAAACAAGGAAAGGCACAATGCCGTCAGGCCTCCAGCAGGAATCAGCCCGCCAGCACCTTGACTTGGCCAGTGAACCAAGGCTCGCCTTGTGCTCTCCAGAACCGTAAGACAATATGTTTGTGTTGTTTTAAGCCACTACATGTGTGGTAACTTATTACAGTATCAACAGGTAACTGATACAGAGTCCTCACTGCTTTATTTTACTGAATAGTTAAAAAGCCCCTAATGAATTTGTCAGTCCACATTTCACCTTAGTCACCTAATGTTACTTTTTCTATGTTATTCTTTATAACTACACATTTTTCTATTGCAAAGGTTTTTAGAAACCTAAGTCATAAAATTCAGAAAGACTGAGTTCCTTCCTCACCCTCCCCAGAGATAAGTCTCCATGCGCACAGGGTCCCCGTCCTTCACCGTAAAAACGGAGAACTACTGGCAAAACAAACCTCTGGTGGTATCGTTATTCCAGGCTTCTGGGGAGAAGGCAAAACAGCCTGGGCTGGAGTTACTCACATCTGCACACAGCAAACTCAGTCCCGAAGCCGCTGGAGAGGTGTGTGCGCACCCCCTGTCTTGGTGCACAGTATTTTCTCTCTTGCACTTTGGAGAGGACTTGGGTCCACTGTGGGCTTATTCCCTCCAACATCTGTGTTCTGCCCTGTGCTCTGGGCATGGGCGGAGCTGGAGCTCCCACACACAGCCCGGCGGCTCTCAGGCCTCCTCCCCAGTTGCCAGGGTCTCACAGGCACTAGTGACCCTCCTTGCATTCCCACAGGCACACACCCTAGAGAAAGGAGCTCCTGGCTGGGCTCCCACTATTGGTCAGTTCCATAATGGACACATTCTCCAGTGGTTGCAAGGCTCGCTGTGTCTGAAATACCAGTAGATCCTCCTTCACGGGGTGTAGGGCAGGGGAAGGAGCAGGCTTGAAGGAGAGGAAGATGAGCTCAGAATTGGACATTTTAAGTTTGAGTTATCGTGTGTTGTCTAAGCAGAGAAATCCAGCACTCTTAGATATCTCTGGATCTCAAGACAGAGAGCTGGGGAAATTATATAGACTTGGGAGCCATTAGCATTGAGTTCTCAGTTAGAGTCCTGGGAATAAATGTGATAACCAGGACGAACGTGTAGGTAGATGACAAGGTGGTCAAGGATGGGATTTGGGGAAATGCCAACATTAAGGCCCAAGAAAAGCGTCAGGTAAACAGAGTGTGTCATGGAGACTTTAGAAAGCGAGAAGGAGGATGAAAGACAGTGATGACTGAGAAGCTCTGCCTGGGAGCTGACAGGGGTACCTCCTGGTGGCCTGGGGGAGAGGACGAAAAGCAAGGGGGTGATGGAGGAGGGAAGGGAGGGGAGGAGCTGAATGAGCAAGGCCAACTTCGTGGAGGGGACAGAGGAGACTTCAGCCCACCTCCACCACGAGGGGAAGCCAGCAGGCCAGGAGGGTAGACGCGAAGCCTCGTCTCGGATGGGGAGAAGGAGGGGCTCTGACAACGTTTGTCGGCCACGGGAGGACTGTGTGCAACGGGCTTCTGTGTCAGAAAGTGTCTTCGCTGTGGCGGCTCCATCAACACTGTCCCTTCCTCAGAACCCGCCTCTCGTGGGTTTTCCTGAGCTTGCTGCCCTGAGAAGCTGGAAGTTGTGGGTGCTCAGCCTGGCCTCATTTGCCTTCTGATCTGATGCAGAGAGCAGAGAGCACCCCTCTGGGAGGATTCTTGCCAAAAAGAGGGCACCTAGATCTAACCACCAATTTCTAGGAAACACAGCTAAGAGAGGAGGATGCAACGAGGACCCACTCAGCGGTGTCCAGAATGTAGAAAATTCTATAGGAAAAATTACCCAGTGTCTTCAGTTAAAATGCACTTCACAGAGGAAGAAAACGGCTACAGACTGAAGGACTTTCAGAGACGTGCCATCCAGAGGCCAGCTGGGCGTGTTCAGAGTCCGACACAAACACGTCCCACGTCCATGGTCAAAAAACCTTCAGAGGCCCCCAGGGAAAGTGAACATGGACTGGGTATTGCATGACATTAGGGAATTATTGCTAATTATTAGGTGAAATAACTCTATTGTGGTGATGTAAAGAAGAGAACCTATTTGTTAGAGACGTGAAATAGATGGAAGAGATTACACGTTGTCTGGGATTTGCTTTAAAGTATGTGGGGACACAGCTGGAGGCAGGGTAGCAGGATTTTGCTGATTTTTGAACCTGGGTGATGGGGTCACTCTACTTTTCTCTTTACATTTAGATGTGCGTGAAAATTTTTAGGATAAAGGATTTTAAAAGAGGAGATTTACTGTCACCACTGCAACTGAGGCTGTGTGGCCTCTAACACCCAGAGTCCGTGGTTTCTAACAGGATTTATGGTCTCCGGTTCTTCTTCTCCAGGAAGATGGCCCATCCTATTTCCCCAGCACTCCCTTCTCTCATTTAAAGGCCCCAGACAGCAGCCCTGCGCTCAGCGTCCCATGGTCCCTGCACAGACATCGGCACCTCCACACAGGCCTCCTCCCCAGCCTTGAGATGCACAAAGCGAATTTGAGGCTGCAGCTCGGGGATCACATTGGCCCAGGTGGACAGGCGGAGAGCCAGCCTCCTGACACTCCTGAAGGGGCCTCCATGCCCTTGACTTGCCCAGGTGGACAGGCAGGGAGCCAGCCTCCCCACACTCCTGAAGGGACTTCCATGTCCTTGACCCCGTGTTCTGAGAGCCGGAGCACAAAGGCCACCATGACTGTGACGACTTAAAAGAATGATGCTGTATTTTGCCAGAGGTTTGCAAACAAAAGTGAGAGTCGGAGGAATGTCAGAGTAGGGAGAAGAGAAGGAGGAATGAAAACCAGGGCAAGAAGGTCAACATGGAAACCTGTGGCTCCATGACAAACGTCTTTTAATGAGCTCAGCTGTGCCTTTCTAGGCCCACAATCAATAGGCAGCCGTTTGAATGGCCATTGATGAGCAGAGGTAACAGCTGCTGAATGTGGTGGCCAAGCAGGCCTGTGGGTTTGGGGTGCGGCCGGCTGCTGTTTCAGAGATTTGTTACACGTGACAAGAGACACGCAGGGCCCTGTGCAGCCAACAGAACAGGCTGCCCTCGGGTGTGGCTGCAGAGCTTTGTGTGGAGCCCTGGCGTGCCTGTCCTGAAACCAGGTGAAGGTTTTTAAACGCCAACCACCAATGCTGAGAAGTCAGAGCTTCATTCTCACTACACCCAGGATAGTGGTGGAAGGAGAGGCCAAAATTGTCAGTTCTGTGAAGACGGGAACTCAGGCCAGCCTCATTCTGCCCAGGAAGGGATTCTCTATAAAAGATGAGGCAAGAAGACTTTGATACCTTAATAACCACTGGCTAAACATGAATCAAAAGTGTTTATGTAATTGAGTTTGGAGGTGAAAGAGGGGCAATGGTATTCATGCAGCCAGAAACCTTATCTGGAAGAGAATAATGAAGAAGATAAAATGGCCAGGCACAGTGGCTCACGCCTGTAATCCCAGTACTTTGGGAGGCCGAGGCAGGCAGATCGCCTGAGGTTAGGGGTTCGAGACCAGTCTTACCAACATGGAGAAACCCTGTCTCTACTAAAATTACAAAATTAGCCGGGTGTGGTGGCACATGCCTGTATTCCCAGCTCCTAGAGAGGCTGAGGCAGGAGAATCGCTTGAACCCGGGAGGCGGAGGTTGCCGTGAGCTGAGATCGTCCCATTGCACTCCAGCTTGGGCAACAAGAGTGAAACTCCGTCTCAAAAAAAAAGACAAAATGAAGTTGTAAGCTTTTGTATTGCATCCAGTTGGTATTTCCACTTTTGTTAAATTGGGGGAAACACTAACATTTTCAACATTTGTGGGTTGCCTTCAGAATTCTGAAAGTTGAGAGTCCCCGAGCAGTGCCCATGAGTGCTGTCCCTGCAGAGGAAGTCCTGTCCCTCCTACAAGCAGCTGTCTCTAACGAACCCTGCCCAGCTGTTTCCCTGCGTTGCAGACACTACAGGTGATCAACAGAGGGTCAGGCTCCAGAGGGGAGACCACACCAACAGGGTGAGTGCACCAGGACCCCAGGACCAGCAGTCGAGGGATCTAGCATGTTCATTAGTGCAGCCTCCTGCTTCAACGGATGAAGGCTACGTGTCAGCCATCTATTGCTCCTTAGCAGCCTAATCAACAAATATTGATGATCTGACACCATTTCTGAAAGTCCAGGGTCTGGGAATATCTTTGCTGGGTGGCGCTGACTCAGCAGTGAGTTGGCAGCTCGATGAGGCAGATGGAAAGGATGAGGAAAGAGATATCCTAAAGTGATGGCAGCTCCTCACTGTAATTATGTTCCATCAAGTCACCGCCAACATCAAGTCAGTGAGTCCTGAACCATCGCTCCTCTGGCAAAGTTCTTGAAAGCCTCTGGTCCCACTTTCATCAACCAATCAATCCGTAAGCTTGTTTTATGTGCGTTTCTGTTTAAAGACAGCTGATTTAATATGGGTCGTTAACACTTGTACTAGTCCATTCTCTCACTGCTATAAAGACATAGCTGAGACTGGGTAATTTATAAAGAAAAGAGGTTTAACTGACTCACCGTTCCACATGACTGGGAGGCCTCAGGAAACTTACAATCATAGCAGAAGGCAAAGGGAAAGCAGACATGTCTCACATGGTGGGAGGAGGAAGAGAGAGAGAGAGAAAGGGGAGGTGCCACACACTTTCAAACAGCCAGATCTCATGAGAACTCACTCACAATCACGAGAACAGCAAGGGGGAAATCGCCCCCGTGACCCAGTCACCTCCCACCGGGCCCCTCCTCCAACACTGGGAATTACAGTTCCTCCTGAGATGTGGGCAGGATGCAGAGCCGAACCATATCAACACCCAAGTCACCGCCTAGGGCAGCTTCTCAACGTGAGGCACAGCACCGCCTCCTCTCAGCCAGGAAGACTAGCAACTGCACTTCCTCATGGAGCCTGGGTTGTGTGTAACAGCACAATGTCTAACAAAAAGCATGGAAATGTGAGACTAACTAGGGTGTGAAGAGCACTTGTTTACGGCATGAGCTGAAACCAGAGGGCAGTGACCACTCCGCTGGGAACCTGGGCCTTGGAGACACAGACTTTTCATCGTTCTTCCAATGTCATCGAAAGACCACAGAAGTGCCAGGTACTGATTTGGGGAAAATAGATTCAGCAAGTGGTGGTTTCACAAGTGGTGAATCTGCAGTGACTGAGGGTCGACCACGGTGCTGCTGAAGGGAGGCGTGTTGTGAAGGCCGGGCGGGAGCTCAGGTGGGGCCAGGCTGCCGTGGCCTCCTGATGAAGCAACGTGCTCCTAGCTTCGGCCTGGAAACTCCGTGAAGGCTATGAGTGCTTGGCTGAGCTTGACCTCTTCAGGAGGCTTCTCGAGGGCCTAGAGAGCCAGCCCGAGTGACTGACAGCCTCACAAGCATCCACCAGGCAGGACACATGACCTCCCAAACACATTGGTGACCCTCAGCTTTGACTGACAGGTGCTGAGCCTCTCAGAGCACATTGTGGCCTCTCCGGGGCATCAGGGAGCTCCCACAGGCTCCTCTGCAGCCCACAAATCCCGTTTCCTGGGGGAGAATGGAGTTGTGCCTTCCTCTTTCCTCTGACGCCTGTGGCCCATGTGCTCCTGCACCTGGAAGAGCCTCATCCCATCCAGCTGCCGACGCTATGCTGATTCCCTCAAAACAGTGCCTGGTGTCCCACCCTCCTTTAGTAATGAATGACGAACAGGGTTGCATCTCAAGACCCCCAGAAGTGACAGCTGAGTGTGGGGACCACAGATAAAAGGGGCTGGGGACGCCACACCCCTGGGGACTTGCCGGGAGGTGATGGAGCAGGGAGGGCTGCGTGTCGATCCCCCAAAATCATAAGCTCTGGAGGCGACCACTCAAGAATGTGTGGTTTCCCCAGGCACAGGGAGCAGGAGAGGGTGCAAGGTGCTGTTCCCTGGGGTGACCTCTGCGGGGCCCCACACCCTCCTCAGCCAACAAGAGCTCACCCGGAAAGGATCAGGGTCCTGCCAGCCCTGAAAGAGGTAGAACCTAGCCCTTCCCCTCCTAACAACTTGGTGGTCTCTCCCCAATACTCCCCTTATAATAAATTCCATGACCGGCGCCAGAACGCGGCACTGCGGCAGCCCCCACACTGCTTCTGACAGCGAAGGCTCCTCAGGAGAAACCCAGCCCTGGGGAAGAGATCACGCGCACATATTAATAAACCGACTATTTGTCATCAGTGGCTTCCATAGAACTTCTGGCGGGGGAATGACAGTGGATCACGTTTCCTGGGCTCTGGCAGGCACTAACCTTTGCATGTTACTGTCTTACATGATCTCTACTATAACCTCATGGGATCTGGAGATGGGGGCCCCCGGTTACAGGCGAGAAGCTGAGTTTGGTGGCTCCAGCTCACTCAGGCTCACAGTGGTGCGATGGGGATCCAGGCCCAGGTCGCCTGAATCCAGAGCCCACAGGCTGAATCTGCTCATAAGGGGCTGTCAGTCCAGCTTGCCGCAGTTCCTACAAGGATCTGTGAGCCTAAGTAGGTGGCTCCCCACCCGTAACACCTGCGTCCTGTCTGCACACCTGTCTCGGAGGCATCATCCCCAGTGTTGGTCCCTGATGAACAGGGCCACTCTCTGTTCATTTTCTCCCGAAAATATCCACCCTCATCGCTCTGGCCCCCAACTTGGTCAAGCAGCAGGTGTGCTTTTCTGTTCAAGGAAGGCTGGAGAAGAGTGAGAGAAGAGGAAAGACAGAAGTAAACAAAGTATTTCAAGCAGGCAGCTAAGAACCTCGGCCTTGCAGGAGGCTCAGAAGTGCACCTGTGTCCCTGAAGTAACCATGCCGGTACCAGCTGAAGAGCTCTGAGCTGCATTCCAGGGGGTGCAGTTCTAGTGCCCTACCTACCATGGAAGGAAAAGGATGGGCAGCATCTCGGGGCTGAGGTCCTTAAATACATGGCTGCTTTGGGGGCAGGAGAGGGAAGAGGCAGCGAGAGGGCACCAGAGCTTATCTCCAAGGAGCAGCACTGGGAGCCAAGCTCCAGAAGGGCAGGTGTCCAGGCCAATGAGGAGGTACAGCCTGGCCGTGCCACCAGCCAGGTGAGAGCATCTAATCAAGGCAAGAAGGGGGCTGTGCCAAACCTTCAGGACCTAATCCTGGAAGTCTACTGCCTCAGAGCAGCCCACAGCCTCTGTCAGCAGAGGCCTCCCTCGCAGGCTCATATCTGCCAAGATGCCTTCACTGACTTTGCAAAAAGGAGGAGTAATATGGCAAGTGGGACGTCCACAGGAAACACGTCCACCAGGACGAGCTGTGTAGTTCAGTTACTCAGCTGCAAGAAACCTGTCAGTCCCAGGGATTCTGTGGGGCACAAGCAAGTTTATCGGGTCTGTTTTTTTCCATTACCACACCCTAAATCTGTAGGCTTTTCGGCACACATGCAAATATTTTCTATAACACTAGTTTGTATTTGCATATTAAAATTCTGTTTTTGTGCTTTGTCTTCAATGAGTTCCAAAATACATTTGCATAATATAGCATTTGCCTATTTTATTCTAGTTACATACATGAGGTTGCCTCCACCTGGTTTCTATGGTAAAGTACACAGTCTTGCACACCTTTGTCTTTTCTCGCTTTTATTGTAGGTTTTGTTTTGGCTGGCCTCGGGTATTATTGTAGGTTTTGTTTTGGCTGGCCTCATGGTAGCAGGTACAGACATCACTCTAATCCTGCTGGACATCGTATTTTTTTTTTTTTTTTTTTACTTTAAGCTCTGGGATACATGTGCAGAATGTGCAGATTAGTAGCCATAAAAAAGAATGCGTTCATGTCCTTTGCAAGGACATGGATGAAGCCAGACGTCATCCTTAAAGAGTGACACTGCCGTTCCTTTTGGTGGGAAACCCCATCCCAGAGTGAGCCACGCCCCCAGGACGTTTCCTTTCTCACAGCCGCGGGTGTTTCTTGCTGTGGCGGCAGCTGAATGTGGCTCTGGATCAGTACAGTCCTGCACTGGGGATGGAGGAAAAGAGACCTGAAAACACGGAAGGAGGGACTGAGACCATGTTCCACGTCAAATTTCTCTCATCATCAAACCTGTCTTACAAGATGGAGCTGTCCTGTGCATGTGGAATGGCTCCATTACAGTGAGCTTGTTACATTCAACTTTTTGAGAACTATGTGCCCACTAAGGAAAACGAGGAGCATCTGAAATAGTCACTATTGATGAGAAAGGCTCATCACGTTCATATGTCCTTGTCATGCCAACCCTTTCATTAACATACTGAGTCAAGATGATGTCAGTGGCACAAAACCATGGCTACAGTCCCATGACGATTCAACTGGAATTAAACCTTTCACTAAACAATGTCGGCTCTCTTCCCAGAAACTGGGATCTGATACAGTGTGATTTGGGACATAGCTTCTACACCACATGAATGGAGGGTCCGCTCAGTGTGAAGGCAATTCACTGGCTACAAGCTAGCCTCCTTCACTTCCAGTCTTGCCCAGACTTGGAAATAATGGCCTCAAAAGTCAGAAGCTAGGTAGTCATCCCTGTGAAGTTATAGCCATTGAAATAATCACTTTATGGTTATAAATTATATAAAGAGCCTGACCACCTATCCCACTCGTCTTGAGAGAGGATAACCTAGGAATGTCGGCTCTGCATCCCCTAAACCGACAGCCCGATCTCATGCAACCCAGGCCAAAATGGCACCTTAGCTGGAGAATTCCCGTTCTCCAGGCAGCAGATGGGGAGACCCAGGATCCCTGTCATTTCCCATTTGCTGGAACAGTGACAGGGACGCAGCCCAGGCAACTGCCTGTAAGTAATCCTTGAGCCACATGACTGGAAGCTGCAGAGTGGCTAATGAGGAGAAGGATGGTTGCCCGGATGCTTCCTCAAGAGGTATGGTAGCTAGCTTCCGGATGGCTTCATTGGGCCTGCCCGGGCAGGGACCCCTTCCTTCCCAGAGGGGCTCCAAAGGTCGGGAGTGAGCACACCTTGGGCGCAGCTTGCACCTCTTTGCTTGGGAAAGGTGATGGTGCGACTGGTCCGCCACATGGCCAGTGCAAGGTTAGTCTGAGTTTGGGGGTCCAGTCATACTTAGTGGTGATTAGATAACTCTACAACCTAAGACAGCTACACTCCTCTCCTTGGACTAGCCCTCATAATTCCATCTTAGTGGCTCAAGATCCCCTTAGGAAGGATCACAGAGTCTCACAAATAGATAAATTTAAAGGGTAAAAATGAGCTAACTGAGAGTAGAGGCGAACATAGGAACAGCGAGGCCATGAAAATAACCTGAAGTTAATCCACGATTAACTTTCAAATGTGTCTTGAGATTCTGAGATGAGAAAAGCAATACATTATTCAACAAAATATATGACAGTCCCTGTTCTCAGAAAGTATTATTGGGGATATGTGAAAGGCAGATGCAGATATAAAATATATACTTTATGATTTAGTGTAGTATTTAAGTTCCAAAGGAGTGGTTTAAACAATAACTGGTATAACCATTCAAAAGAGAGGAAAATAATTACAGACTCACCTGGTCAGAAATAACTTCTCAAGGAGCTGAGACTTAGAAGGGAACTCAGTGCAGCACTGGGATTGGCAAAGAGTCCACTGAAAGAACAGAAGTGGTGAATTCAAGGGGCCGCTGGGAAGGTGTCCAGGTCTAATGGGGAAGGAACACAGGGACTCACCAGACCAGAGCAGACCATGAAAGTGGGAAGCAGCTGGAAGGAAGGAGAAGCAGAGCTCTCTTCCCCAGAAATGTGTATCTCATCTTCCAGAGTTCGGAAGAGTCAACCTCAGGTTTTATTCAGTACAATTAAATAAATGAACATCTATTGAGTATCAGCTGACAATTGCTTCCCATTGGTCAGATTAATCTCTAGTAAAACAAAATAAATAAGGTGGGAACTGTCTTGGTTTTCTGAGACTGACTGCTGTGACTCCAAAAAAGTACTGGCTTAGGAAGACAGCCAAGGGGTGTGGGATAAAAGTCTTGTCCTAAAAGACACCAGTTCTCCCCGGGGGCCAGAAGGGCTGCCATCAGTGACAAACTGCTACTCACTTTTGAAGACCTAGTAAATTCAACTGATGGATTGAGTCCACTCAAAATATACAATAGTGTATTTTAGACACTGCAGTAACACCTGCAGTCTCTTGTGAAAGGAAAATAAATCTCAGGATCCCAAAATCACTAAACCTAAGGGAAGTCAGGGTGGGAAGTGTGTTGGGCAAAACTGCCTCCCATTCTATTCCTAAACAAGATGGCTAAGAAGATTTTTAACAAGCTACGGACCACCCTCACAGTTTGCCCACAAGGAAATTCCTCGTGGATGAAGGACAGACAGAACTCAGTCATCCCTCTGCTCACATGAGACAAATGCAGCTCGGATCACTTCCTCTGCCCTGTTGTGTCACTCAGCCAGAATAAGGCACACGTAACTATTCCTGTAAATTGCGCATTTAGTGAAAGGCTAATCAGAAACTCAAAAGAATGAAGCCATTTGTTTCTTATCTACCTATAACCTGGAAGCCCCCTCCCTGCTTTGACTTGTACCATCTTTCCAGACAGAACCAATGTACATCATACATATAATGATTGATGTCTCATGTCTCCCTAAAATGTATAAAACCAAGCTGGGCCCCGGCCACCATCACCAGATGTCCTGAGGCTGTGTCATGGTGTGTCCTCAACCTTGGCAAAATAAACTTTCTAAATTAACTGAGACCTGCCTCAGGTATTTTGGGTTCACATTTTTCATCAGCACTCCCTGAGGAACATCTTTTTTCCAAATTTCCAGAAGATTACGGAATACATGAAATAAAGATGGCCCTGCCAGAGGAGGACTGCAGTAAATTCTGCTCTGGGGTCCGGGCAGGCCTGGGGCCCACATGACCCAGCCATCCTCTCTGAAACTCCCTGGGTCCCTGGAGAATGTGGCCTTTCTCCTTCCTCTCAAGCCACCTGGGTGTTTTCTTTGTCATAAGAGGAATCGGCTTCCCAGGGACCAGGTCTTCCCAGTGAGGAAGTTCATTGCTAAGTTCTGATTTTGCTTCTTCATGTTCTTCATTGGCCACAGAAAGAGAACTAGTTCCAATAGTGTACTCTCTGCATGAAGGTCACCAGTGCTCAGCAAAGAGGGGCGGGGGTGGGACACAGCATCCTCACCCTTGACAGCTGATGCATGTGGCATGTGCCCGGCAGCTCTCTGCTGTTCAGCATTTATTTTACTAATAAAATAATATTATCTGATAATAAAAAGATGATGTTGATTTGCAGATGTCATCATGATTGTTCTGGAAAACCCTAGAGAATCAACGGAGAAACTAACAATTGGAGAATACGGGAGAGGAGTGCCATATTCTTTAGTAAACAGGATCGGCAGGTGAAGATCAGCAGGAGAGCTGTGGTGCCAGGCCCTGAGGTGGGCATTGTCCTGGGACACCAGAGGACCTGCAAAAAGAGTGAAGTGGCTGTGGTATGGAGAGGGCATGGCATGGAGTGGGCGTGCGTGGGCGTGGTGTGGAGTGGGCATGGTGTGGGGCCAGGCATGGCATGGAGTGGGCGTGGTGTGGAGTGGGCATGCTCATGGTGTGTTGTGGGCATGAGTGTGGCATGGAGTGGGTGTGGCATGGAGTGGGCATGGCATGGATGGCATGGTGTGGAGTGGGCGTGGTGTATTGTGGGCATGGTGTGGTGTGGACGTGGGCATGGCATGGAGTGGGCATGGTGTGGAGTGGGCATGGTGTGGGCATGGTGTGGTGTGGGCATGGTGTGGTGTGGGCATGGTGTGGGTGTGGTGTGGTGTGGGCGTGGTGTGGTGTGGGCATGGTGTAGTGGGTGTGGTGTGGGCGGGGTGTGGTGTGGGCATAGTGTAGTGGGTGTGGGTGGGCGTGGAGTGGTCGTGCTGTGGTGTGGGCATGATGTGGGCATGGCATGGAGTGGGCATGGCGAGGC
This sequence comes from Macaca fascicularis, assembly GCF_037993035.2. NCBI lineage: Eukaryota > Metazoa > Chordata > Mammalia > Primates > Cercopithecidae > Macaca > Macaca fascicularis. The sequence continues at coordinate 1,191,311 of NC_088378.1, forward strand.
CCTGGGAGAGAAGGGCAGCAAGCAGCACCGAGACTCGGCAGCCAGGCGAAGAGGGCAGCTTTACTCAGGACCAACAGGAACTTGCTGATGGTTTGGGGCAGGAGAGTAGCGAGTTGATCCGCAGATTTCAAAGATCCTTGTGGCTAGCGCATCCGTGTCACTTGTGGCTAAGTCTGTGTCACTTGCCACAGCAGCCATTGGCAGCCAGCACAGGCATCTGGTGCTCCTAGGAGGGTTTTCAGTGTGGTCCTCTGCCCACCTGCTCTGGGGTCCCTTGTGTGCTGATGAAAAGCGCAGCTTCCTGGACCTCACTGTGCAAGGGCCAGTGGACCGCAGAGTCCATGCTGGCCACTTTCTGACCTGCCCGCGTGGCTGGGGCACTGCCCCGAATTAATTTCTAAGTCACTGAGATGAGGAGAGCAGGTGGTGTGGAGACCGGTGCTCCGTGACTGCTGTCTCCACTGGGAATTCCGTGGCTGGACGGAGGCGTGAGGAGCAGCACTTGGAACTGCCTTAGGCCTTAGGGTGCACCTAAGTGGGCTGGATTCGATGGGGGCAGCAGGGGTGTGAGGGAGGCAGGGGCGTCCACACGGGAGTCCTTTCCCAAGCGCCTTTATGAGTCAGGGAGACCCAAGGTGTAAGCGCATCACCCACAGGCGGGCTCTGGGACTCCGGGAGGCTTGGGCTCAGGGCAGCTGCACGGCCCGGGGCGGGGTTTGGGTTTCGGCTCATGTCATTGGGCCTAGCGTGTGTTCAGCATCAACTCACGCATTGTCCGGAGCGCTGGACGCATCGTTATTACACGCACCAAACAGCCAGTGCAACGGCCTCACTCTCAAAGCTACTTTGAAAACGAAGTCTGGGCACCTTAACATCTGGGAAGCTTCCCGCCCTCTCCTTGGCCTCCCTCACCCTCTCCCTCAGTCTGCGCTCGGGCATCCATCGTTTCATCCTCTTCATCCCTGCCTGCTCCGCCCCGAGCTCTGTGATCACGGGTGTCTCCATCTCCTTTTCATTTCAGTGACTTTAGACACTGAACACCCCCAAAGACTCTTCGCAAATCTCCCAGTGACCTTCCCTGGAAAAGGGGCTCATGTGGTGGGAGGTGCGGGCTGCGGCCCCGCACTCAGATTCCAGGACGTTTCTGCCCTTGCTTCGGGAGCAGCCGCATGGGGCCATCCCGCCAGCCGGGCATTTAATTAACTAATTACAACCTGCTGACACGAATCCTTGGAATATGGCCTTCAGAGTACAATCTTTTCCTTTCAATTCATTTCTCATGGGCCCCCACATGCAGCTGAGAGGCTCTTCCCTGAGGGGATGCGGTGGTAATTGGTCCTCCCACACGAGGTCCCGGCTGGGCTGTCAGCACCGCAGCCAAGCGTCACCATCTGTCAGCCGTGCTGTGCCCCCACCTCGTGTCCTGCAGTCAGGGGTGCAGAGGGTGACAGAGGGGGACGGAGATCGTTTTTAACGTGATGAGCATGACAGTCAACCGAGAGCGGTCACGACAGACCCTCCCAGGATGAAGCTGTCAGGAGGCAATGGAGAGTCCTCCCCCGCGTTCCAACCACGGCCCTCTAACTGGCTGATGCTGCACAAATCTCATTCAAGTACACAAGCTGATGAGAAGTCAAGATGACTGCGGCCGTAGCACCAGGCCCCAGAAGCAGGCTGGACTTCTAATTAGGACAGAAGAAATAGGGACTGCCCCTGCTCCTTGGTTTCTGCTCCCTGGGAGCCTGCTGCCTGGAAAGCCCTGCAGGGGACTGGAACCAAGGGTGTTTGGGGCAGTGCCCCAGCCACGTGGGCAGGCTGGGAGGTGGCCAGGGCAGGCTCTGGGGTCCCTCAGCCCCTACAGGTGAGGTCCGGGAAGCTGCACTTCTCATCAGCACCCAAGGGACCCCAGAGCCAGTGGGCAGAGCACAGGACACCTATGTCAGCCGCTGATGGCTGCTGTGGCAGGTGACAGACTCAGACCTGTCCTAGCCTTCTGTGGGCCAGAAGTCAGAAATGGTCTCACGGGCTGAAATCAAGGTGCCGGCAGGGCTGTCTCCTTCTGGAAGCTTTAGGGGTGACTCTTGTTTTCCAGCTTCTAGGAGCCATTGTGTTCTGTGCTTATGGCCTGTCCTCCCTCTTCAGATCAGCAGTGGTCAGTACAGCCCTTCTGATGTGGGTGTCTCCCAAGGTGAAGGGCCCTGGGATCACAGCGGCCACCCTGACAACCAGGATCAGCTCCCTACTTCAGGGCCGGCGCTTGGCTACATTAATTCCCGCTGCCTGAATCTCTCTTTGCCATGTGCGAGACACATTCCCAGGATCTAGGGATTAAAACAAACATTCTGGGGGCCGTTATTCTTCCCACTACACACCCTAAGAGGATTTTAAGGTGAAAGCGTCCAAAACTGCAGAGGAAAATAATGCCAGCGGCTGACGAGAATGACCAGATTTCTCTGTGGGATTGGCCCAAGAAGTCTGCTTTGCACACAGTAGGTGCATCATAAAGATTTATTGTGGGAAAAATTACGACAGTCTCTACAATGAGGACAAACATTTCTTAGGCTAATATATGACTAATAATAAATCGGGACATGTTTTCAGCTCAAATAACAGATGTTCTTCCCAATTTTTTCATTTTTTCATGTGATGTCCTTACAATTTCTATGGGGAAGTGTTTCTTCCAACGTTCTGCTCATTTTCTAAGTTGGGTTGTTTATTTTCTTGTTGTTGAGTTTTGAGAGCTCTTTGTGTACTGTCAGATATCATGATTGGAAACTGGCTTCTTCCAGCCTTCTCTTAAATATGTCTTTCATGAGCAATGGCTTTTAATTTTAATACAATTAGATGTATCAATTTTTCCTCTTCTGGATCATGAATTTGGTGCTCAATCTGGTAATCCTTTGCTTAACCCCAGACAACAAAGGTTTTCTCCTATAAAGTCTCCTAAAATTTTAGTTTTATGTTTTACATTTAGCTCTGTAGTTCAATTTCAGTTAACTTTTGTAGAAGGTTTGAGGTTTAGAGCAAGATGGTTGGTTTGCTTGTACTGGCACATGGATGCCCAGTTTTTCACACCATTTGTGGAAAAGTCTATCCTTTCCCCATCAAATTGCCTTTCCACCCTTTTCAAAGGCCACTTGACAATATTTGTGTATGTAGATTTCTGGGTTCTCTATTCTGTTCATCTGATACATGTTTCTGTCCCTCTGTCAATATCACTGTCTTGACTAATGTAGCCTTATGTTAAGTATTAATGGCAGGCAGTGTGAGTCCTCCAACTTTTTTTTCTTTTTCAAAATTATTTTAGCTATTTTAGTTTCTTTGCCTTTCATGTAAATAGCAGAATGAGCTTACCTATATCTATTTTTTAAATCCTGTTGGAATTTGTATTGAAATTGCGTTACATATAGAGATTGATGTGGATAATATTGACAAATAACTAAATTCTGTCTTCCAGTTTACAATGTGTCTCTCAATTTATTTAGATATTCTTTGATTTCTTCCATCAGTGTTTTGTAGTTTTTGACTTATAAAGCCTATGTTTTGTTGGGTTTATACCTAACCATTTTTTGTCCCTATCATAAATGGTGTGTGTGTGTGTGTGTTTGTGTGTGTCTGTGTGTGTGTGTACATATGTGTGTATGTGTGGTTATGTGTTTAAGTTTCCAGTTGTTCATTGCCAGTATACAGAAATATGATTAATTTTGAATGTTGACATTCTATCCAGAAACCTTGCTAAGCATACCTATTAGTTCCAACAGCCTTTTTTGTACATTGCTTGGAATTTTCTACATAAATAATCACATCATCTATGAACAGGGACAGTTTTTTTCCCTCTCAACTGCATGCCTTTTAATTTCCTTTTCTTGCTCCATTTGCTGGCTGGGGTTTGCAGTGTGATGCTGAATAAGAGTGGTGAGAACAGACAACCTTGACCTGTTCCAAATCTTAGGAGAAAACCCTTCTCTGTCACCATCATGGTATCAGCTGTAGTGATTTTTTTTTTTTTTTTTAATAAACGCCCCTTATCGGGTTAAGGAAATTCCCTTCTCCTCCTAGTTTGCTGAGAGTTTTTATCATGACTACATGCTGAATTTTGTCATATGCTTTTTCTTCATCAGTGGACAAAATCACATAGTTTTTGTTTAGTCTGTTAATATAGTGAATTGCATTGATTGACTGTCAAAAGTAGAACCAGCCTTGCATTCCTGGGATAACCCCATTTCATTGTGATGGATTATTTATTTAATATAGTGTTCGATTTGATTGACTGATATTTTGTTGAGAATGGATGATGATGAGGGCTGCTGGTCTGTAGTTTCTCTTTTTTCTCTGGTTTAGGGGATCAAGATTAGACTGGTTTCATAAAATAAGTTAGTGTTCCTTCCTCTTCTATTTTCTGAAAGACTGTATACAGTTTCTGATATTTCTTCTTTGAATGTTTAGTAGAATTTTCCAGTGAAATCATCTGGACCTGGAGTTTTATTTTTGGAAGATTTTTAACTGAAAAATCAATTTCTTGAAGAGATACAGGACTACTTAGTTTATCTATTTCTCGTTAGGTGTGTTTTAATAGTGTGTGGCTTTTAAGGAACTTGGCCATTTAATTTAACTTGTCAAATTTAGGTGCAAAGAGTTGTTCATAGTGGTCCTTTACTGTCGTTTTTATGTTGGTTGTGTCTATAATGCTATCATTTCTTTCAGTCTTGATGTTGACCATTTGTTTTCTCTTTTTTCTCTCTGTCATTTACCAGTTTTGTTGATATTTTTAAAAACTGTTTTGAATTCATTGATTTTCTTTCTTCATTGTTTTCCTGTTTCCAATTTTCATACAGTCCAAATTTTTTTTCTAATTTCCTTGAAATGTCCAGTTGACCTATGGATTATCTAAGTCTGTCATTTAGCCTTCAAGTAGCTGGAGGTTTCCCCAATACCTTTTTGTCATTAATTTCTAGTTTAGCTTTATTGTGGTCAAAAGCATGTTTTGCGTGATTTCACATCTTATAAAATTGTTAGAGCTTTCAATGACCCATGGTATGATTTACCCTGGTGAACATTTCACGTGCCCCTGAGAAGAACGTGTGTGCTGCTATTGCTCGGTAGTGTCTTCTGCACATGTCAAGTGAGTCCAGGTGGTTGGTGATGCAGTTCAGTTCTTTATCCTCCTTCTAGAAGATTTTCTGTTCTATTAGTTCTAACCACTACTGATAAAGGAGTGTTGAAGACTTCAACTACCAACTGCAGTTATTAATCTATCATTTCTTCTCTCGGCGCCACCAGTTTCTGCTTCATGTATTTTGAAGTTCTTCTGTCAGGTGCACACTCAGGATGGCAGCGTCTGCTTGTGGACCTGACCTCTCACCATCATGCAGTGTCCTTCTTCACCAACCACAGTCTTCCTGGCTCTAATGTCTATCTTGTCTCTGCACCCACCGAAGCTTTTTTATTATCATTAATGTTTATGTGGTGCATCTTTTCATTTCCCTACATCATTATATTTAAAGTAGGCTTCCTGGAGGCAGTGTAGTTTGGTCTTTTTAAAACATCCAGTCTGATCATCTGGTTTTTGATTGATACGCTTAAGCCATTTATATTTAATTACTGGAGTGTTTGGATTTAAGTCTGTCATTTCATGATTTGTTTTCTGTTTGTGCCTTACATTTTTTTCATTCATTTCCCCTTTTATATTTCCATTTGGATTCTTAGAATAGTTTTAACATTCCATGTTAAGGGACTATTGGGGTCTGGTTTATATCTCTTTGCACAGCTGTGTGGGTGTGTGGTTCACGTACGAATTAAAATTTACAGGTTTAATTTTTCACAGTCTACTGAGGATAATATTTTGCTGCTTCATGTGGAACACAGAAGCCACTTCCACAGCGGTCCCCGTGCCCTCCCCTCTGTGTGGAGTGTCTACGTTGGCTGAAAACACCACAGTGTTATGGATGCTGCCTTCGTTCATAATACGCATCGAGAAAAGGGCTGTTTTATTCACCCAGATATTTATCATTTCTGTCACTTTCCCTTCATTCCTGAAGTTCCAGATTATCCTGTTACTGTTTCTCTCTGCTTGAAGTTTCCTGAGGCTCTTCTTTTATCACAGGTAAATTGGAAATAAATTCTTAGTTTGTCTTCATCTGAGATTGTCTGTATTTCACATTCATTGCTGAAAGACTTTGGCTGGATAGAAAGTTCAAGGTGCATAGCTCTTTTCCTCCATGCTCTGGGCCTGCTCTGCTGCTTTGAGGCCTCCAGGGCTCCTCCTGAAGGTGAGTCCACACTCCTTTGGACTTTTGCTCCCTGCTGATTCCACTGGCTGATTTTAAGATTTCTTCATGTTTGGTTTTCAGCGGTTTTATTATGCTGTGTCTGGGTAAGGGACTTCTTTAAGTTTATCATCTTTGGGTGGCAGAATAAATTTCATAAGCAGCCTATTCATACTCTCTTAGATGGGTCATCGCGATGTCTAATTGGCTAAAGGAAACTCTAGAGTCTTGAAGGAATTACTATTTTTCCCTGAAATTAACTTAGAAGATTGAGAGTAATAAACCATTCTTACACATATATAGGTCCACTAGAAATAAAAAGAAAGAAGAAATGTTTCTCTTTATTATTTTCGAGTAGGAGAAAAAATGACAGCCTACATTTTAAGTTTGGGCCTTACATATTATTTCTGCGTAGGGTGAAAGTGGAGGAAAAGGCCTTCTGTGTGATAATTACGTACAAGGTGCTTCTGGGGGGCCTCACAGAACACAGCAATTCACAAGGGGGTGTCTTCACCCATCATCATCACAGCTGATGTAGGCTGGGCAGTTCTTAAACGGCAGGTGCTGCACCCACCTCTTTACATGCACCCTCTTGTGTTATCCTTGGAACAACCTTGTGAGCTTAAGCATTATTAACCCCAATTTGCAGGTGAAATTGAGGCATAAGTAACTTTCCCAAGAACATACAAGCAACAGACCCAAGAAGTCCATGTTCTTAAACCCCAACATGAAGTCCTGTCACATCCTGAGAAGGCACCATGCTGAGCAAGTTAAATGAATCATCTCACCCAACCCACACGTTAGCTGGGGGCACCATTTCCTGTCTCATTTCCTATCAGTGTGCGTCTCTTATCATTTGGAAAAGTAGAGGAGGCTTGGTTAAACCAATCTATCCTTGAAGCCATGTTGTAGAAAGGTAAATGTTGCTTCTCATGTCACATATTTGATCATGCTTCTAAACTAGCTGAGCAACCAGAGGTGCTGCTCGAGGACACAGCTCTCCCTGTGGCTCTGGGTACTGTCCCAACTCTCTCCCTCTGCTGCTCTTAAAACGCCCTTATCCATTAGAAACACAGCAGTTACATACAATTATATATTTTGGGATGGCCCGAAAATACTCTAATCCAAAGAGAAAGAGAGATAGAGAATGGGGAGAGGCAGAAACTAATGAAACAAGTTGAGTAACGAGTCAATAGTTATTAGTCATGAGCCACCTAATTATTCATCAGGTGGTACATGATACGTGGGAGTTCATTATACAGTCCTTTCTACATTTGTGTGTACTCTTTAAATATCGAAATAAAAAGTTAAAATTTAAAACATAAATAGAAAACTAGAGTGTGTATAGATGTGTTTATCCATGTATATACCTGTGTGTATAAATCTGGTTTCTGCACTGACTGTTCTACTGAAAGGAGTGGCTCCACGAGGGCCCCGAATTTCCGAATCCACAGGTCTGTTTTTAGACTTCTTCACAACCAGACGGCGGTGGACTCTGCTGATCTCTTTATTTATATGAACTGGCAACTCGCGATCTCTTTATTTGTATGAACTGGCAACTCGCTCCCCTCTCACCGTTTTTGTGAGCTCCTTAACTTCTGCCCTGTTCTTGGTTTATTTGGAGTCAGGTTTCCTCTCCCCCATTTCTCACACGTTTTCCCTGAAGATGCTCTTCCGCTCACACGGCTTCTACTGTTAACAAGTCTGAGGGAATTCCTGTTCTAAATCCCTTTTCAAAGGAGCAAATTGTGCTCCGAAGCAGCCCCTGTCCCGGGAGCAAAGGCTCTGGTCACCAGGAGCGTTCTCTCGCGCGGGAACAGCGCCCCCTGCCGTGGTGTGGAGATACTGCTGCATGGAGACCCTCCAGCGACCCCGCGCCCGCGCAGCTGCTGGCAGGACTGAACCTGTCCCCTGCCTGGGAGACCTCTTGGCAACCAGGCAGTTTCAGGGGGTTGGTTCCTTGGCCCTTTCCACTCATCAGTTTGAGGGGTTAGAGCAAACCAGCCTCCCTCAGTCACCAGCTCCCAGCAGATGAAGTCCGGGTGAGAGAAGAGGCTTCCTCATCCTCCTGTGACTCGAGGTATCTCCGCCCTTTGGGAAGCAAGAAGAACAGCGGACGTTTCTGCCAAAGTCTTCATCTACCTGTGGCTTCCGCAAGCCACGCGTGGTCATCTGTCAGGGTCTGGGAAGAGAAAGAAGCCACGGAAGCCACCGGAACGGAGAATTCCCATGAGGAATTGATGTAGGGAATCCGTAGGTAGAAGGTCCTTAACTGGGGACCAGAGACGAAGCTGCTGCCTCCCCAGGCTTGGAGGGAAAAAAGGAAGAGACGACTTGTTCTCGTTTTGATCTTGAAGAAGGGACCCATGGCCTGAAGAGGGGGCCCCAGCTGCTGTGAGGGTCTCAGAGGGAAAATTGCAAATGGGGTTTAGGAGCCACTGTGCAAAGTGACTGAGCAGCCGTGCAGCTGTGGAGCATTGCAGGGATGCAGAGCTCGGCTGTGGCACAGAGAAGGCCGCAGGTGACAGCGCCGGGCCCCTCCTCCTCCCGAGGGTGGGCAGGGCTGCGCTGCTGGAGGATGAACAGCTGAGGGCTGGGCTGCTGCCGGATGCACTGCTCAGGTCACTCTCTAGAGGGAGGGAGAATTTTAGGGCTGATTAAAGTCTCAGGACACATCCTTGGCAAACACAGGGAAGATACGTGGTTAATGCTCCAGGCAGAATGCTCAAGCATCCCAAATTCCTAGGCTGAAACCTTACCCACAAGGTGAGGGTGTTAGGAGGTGGGGTCCTTGGGAGGTGATGAGGTTGCAAGGGTGGGGCCTCATGGTGAGATTAGTGCCCCTACAAAAGAGGCCCTAGCGAGCTGCCTTGTCCCTTCCGCCCTATGAGGACACAGCAAGAAGGCTCCATCTGTGAACCAGGAAGTCTGCCCAGACACCCAGACACCCAGACACTGGAGCAGAGACGTGGAGAATGCAGGAGTAGCCAGGTGATGGTGAGTGGCCCTCTATGGCCTGACTCCAGGTGCCTAGGGGGTGGAGAAGGATCAGTCAAGGGAGCTGTGCCCTAGGTGGGTGGCCAAGGCCTGTGATGCCACCAAGACTTAATGCTCTGGGCTGAGGATGCCATCTAAGGCACTTGAGACAATTCTATTACAGAGAGAGGTGGTCGTGGCCAAGGGACTAATTTAGAAGCAGCCACTCTAATCTGACTAATGGCTGAGTACGTGTCCTAAGCACTTGAAAAGCAGGCAAAACAGCAGCAGCAGAGGAAGATGCAGAAAAGTTCAGTCTGGACAGACTTACCAAGAAGTTTGCAATCAGCAAATTCAGGGGGATTTTTTAAACCATAGTTTAAAATTTGTCTTGTTGCAAAATATAGATATAAATATTAGAGTTACATGTGGGAGAGTGTCGTAAGGTCCTGTGTGTGGTTAAGGCCCCTAAATGTTTCCCTCTGGCCCTGTGGGCAGTACCCCACAGTTAGGGAGTCCAGGCCAGCATGCCAGGACCCCCATGCTCACTTCTCTGCTGGCCTCAATGGTGATGGAGCGTTCACCTCTGGAACAGTGTCTCCTATTGGCTTCCAGGCACCCTCATCCCCCAACTGTCCCCCAGGTGACTCTGTCCAGTCCTGCAGCTGAGGCTCACTCACCAGCCCTTGCCTGGCCCTGGCCCCTCCCCTGTGCTTCCTGCACCTGCATGGGACATGAGAAGACACTCAGCTGAAAGCAGCCAATGCCCTCCTCTCCACACCCTACTGCGCCCTCTGGCAAGCAAATGGCCTCACAGTCTGTCTACCCAATTTTTCAGGCCAGGACACAGAGTCATCCTCAGTCCCTTGGTCCTCCTCATCCCCCACGCGGCTGCTTCCAAGTGCCCCCTGTGCCATCCTTTCCCCCACGCAGCTGTCCCAGCCCAAGCCACCTCGGCCTGGCCTTGACCACCAGCCTGCTCTGTCCCAGTGTTCTTTGGCTGTGAGCCTTTAAAACACAGTCAGGGGGTTGTTCCTCCACCCAAACCCTTTGCTGGCTTCAGCTTGCCCCAGAAATAAACCCCAGAAGTTTTCCCAGGCATGCGTGGTCCACAGGGGTAGCCCCCAGGTCTCTTTGCCACCCTGAAGGCTGAGACCCCACCTGGGCTCAGGGCTCCTTGGCCAGGGCCTGGCTGCTGTTCTCCAAGGGCCGCTAAGGTGGCCCCAGGGCCTTTGCACTTTTTATTCCCCCATTTCCTCCCTTCTCTAATTTCAATTTCAACCCAAAGACAGCTCAGAGGTGCCTTCCCTTAAGCCCCACCCTCACCCCCATCAGGTCCCCTCCCTGTGCACAACGTTGGCATCCGTTCCTGTTGCTTTTTGTTTGTTGTCTGTAGGGTCCAGGAGAGCAGAGCCTTTGCTGAGTCCCACCTTTACCCCAAGAGCCCACAACATGCCTGGTTTACAGTCGGTGCTGGACAAATGGGTTGAACTCACAAGACTGAGGAAGGGAAGGGCTAAGGCAAGTTGCATACTTGTGGCCAGCAACCCTTAACTGGCCTGCAGATGTGTTTGGGGCCTTTAAGAAAAGATTATGTTAAAAGTGAGTTGTTTTCATGTTGGAACCCAGATCTGCTGGTCCGCTGCCCGCTGTACCTGCCATCTACTCACATCCCCACCTGGCATCCCAGATATGGGATTGGCTTGTGTGGAACATGAGAGCAGAGAGGAACAGGGTAACGGCGGGAGCCTGGTGAGGCACAGCCCTTCCTTGAGGCTGAGGTGTCCAAGGAAATGTCCATCGGGGAGCAAGACCCAGGAGGTCACACAGCCCTGGAAGTCACACCGCCCAAAGACACAGACAGGGAGGAGGCAGAGCCACCCGCAGAGATTCCAAGGCAAATCAAGGCCGGCTACCAGAGGATCAGAGGAGTCCCCCACAGAGGCCCAGGCAGGAAAGGAGGTGCGTGGAGCTCCTACTTCTTAGCTGGGAACTGGGCCGAGTTCTAGCGCTCCAGGCGGTGAGACACTGTGAAGCCTTCTGCAGAACCCTCCTATACAGGAACAGCTAATGCACTTTTGAAGCAAACTCACCCATGATCCCAAGAACAGACCCCAATTGTCTCACTCCATCAGGGATTCGTAACACCGGCTTCAAATTAGGGTCACTGGTGAATCAAAACAAAAAGCACCTGCATCAGGCTCTTAGCTGGGATCAGATCAATTAAATCAGTTTCTGAAAGTGGGATCTGGATTTAGGAGGTCATAGAACTTTCTGGGGGATTCCAATGAGCAGCCAGGACTAAAAGTCCCTGGGCTTCAATATAAGGATCAGGGTGAGTTTTTAAAACATCCCCCAAAGCTAAAGAAGAGAGCAGGCAGCGGAGGAGAGAAGAGAGAGGAGGATGGAGGGAGAGACAGGAGGAGGAATCAGATTAAGCAGAGACTGAAGGCTGCTAAGGACCAGCAGGGACGCTGCAGATGGGGAGTAAGGCAGGCAGGGGGCTGAGCTGCGTCTGTATTTGGCCTGCAGTACCTAGCTGCCTGCTCCAAATCCTCCCCATCTGAATCTGAGAGGCCCCTCTCACCCGCTCTTGGCCTCAGGAAGGACACTGGAGGCTGCAGCTCAGTGATCAGGAAGAGCAGGCCAGTCTTGGCGTCCACCCCTCCCAGGAGTGTAGTCTGGGGCCCTGCCCATTGTCACCTCCCTTCCCCGCTCTTTGCTGGCGTGGAAAGTGCCCTGGCCTCAGAACTGTTTAGAGTGGCCCATTCTGTTTTCTTAACTCTGTCCTTCATTCCCATCTCACACTGGGACATCACTCTTCCCCTAGTGTCCAGCACGGTGGCTCTTTTCATTTAAGTGGCACACAGTAATTGTGATGTGCTGACACTTAGAGTGTATTGTGATGAAATCAGGGTAATTAGCATACCCACCACCTCAAGCATTGATGAGTGCCTCATGTTGAGAACATTGAAAATCCTTTCTTCTAGCTGCTTGAAAATATTGTTAACTGTAGACCCCTGCAGTGCTATGGACACTAAAAATAATTCCTCCTGTCTAGCTGTGATTTTGTGTCAGTTAACCACCCTCTCACTCTCCCCGACCTTCCCAGGCCTGGTAGCCACCATTCTACTCTGCTTCCATGAGATCAAATTTCTTTTAGCTTCCACATATGAATGAGAACATCCAATATTTTTCTTTCTGTTCTTGGCATATTTCATTTAACATAATGTCCCCCAGTTCCGTGTACGCTGCCATGAATGACAGGATTTGAACGTTTTTCATGGCTGAGTAGTATTCTAATTTGTATCTGTACCACATTTTCTTTATCCAATAGTCTGTGGATGGACATCTGGGTTGATTCCATATCTTGGCTATTGTGAATCATGCTGAAATAAACATGGGGATAAGGTATCTCCTTAATGTACTGATATCCTTTTTTTTTTTTTTTTGGATACATCCCAGCAGTGGGATTGCTGGATCATATTGTGACTCTATTTATAGTTTTTTGAAAAATTTCCACATTGTTCTTCATAGAGGCTGTGCTGATCTACATTCCCACCAACATTGTATAGGAGTTTCCTTTTCTCCACTTCCTCACCAGCATTTGTTACTTTTTGTCTTTGTGATAACAGCCATCCTACTGGTGGGGGTTGTGTTGGTATCTCATTGTGATTTTGATTTGCAATTCCCTGATGATTAGTGTCGAGCATTTTTTCATATACCTGTTGGCCATTTGTATGTCTTCTTTTGAGAAATGTTTATTCAGATCATTTGCCCATTTTTAAATCTGATTACTTGTTTTTTGCCATTGAGTTGTTTGAGTTTCTTGTAGATCTTGGATAATGGTCCTTGGTTGGATGCATGGTTTGTATTCATGAACTGGAGCCAAGGGAGTGAGACTGGATTTTGAAAGTTTCATGAATTCGGCAGTTTCCGCCTCAGCCCACTGTGTGGCTTGTCTGGACCATGGTAGGGCAGCAGACACAGTCCCTCGTACCCCCTCCGCCCCTCCCATCTGACACAGGTGGACACAGGCTGCCCACGAGCACTGAAAACAAGGATCCGCTCTGTCAGAGTGATTCCATCTGATTCCATCTGGTAATCACCAAACCTGAGGAAGATGACGGCAGCTCCTTGAGAGGGTCGGCCCCCGGCATCCCTACGAGAGCTCCGAGTCTGCTCCAGGGCTCCTTTCTGAACCCACAGGAGAGCCCCTGGGACACCCTGAGTGCAGGGAGAGAAGCAGGACTTTTGGTCTCTCCTCTCTTCCCTTTCACAGCTGTCTGCAGTGTTTGAAGTGGAGGACACCATGTCAATGGAGCACCCCATGGGACAAAAGAATCTGAACAGCAGCCCTTGAGCCCCAGGTCTTCCCTCTGACATAGTCCACCCCAACGGAAGGAACCAGAGAAATAATTCTGGTTCAAGGCAAGGAGGGGCAGGCGACCCTAGTCAGCTGGAGGGGTAGGAGGTGCAGGGAGGATGGGCTGTGCTGAGGCAGGTTTTACACACAGCACACAGATCCCTGGTGCAGAAAACTAAAGATCTCAGAGAAAGCAGTCCTCACATGGGAGGGAGGGCTCAGCTCAGAAGAACACGTCCCCTCTCGGCTGGGGATGCAGCCTTCCCTGTGGGTGTCAGGACCCGATGGTTTGCAGGTGGCATCCCAAGCACAGCCCTGGATAGACACAGGTGCTGATTGAACCACTCCTTCCAGTACAGAGTCTCACTGTTCCGTCAGAATGGATGCAGGCTTCTCTGTTTCTTCAATCATCTGATCTGAACCCTGCCAGCCCCCTGGGAGCCTCATCTGCTGTCTGTATCATTGCTGTGATTGACACGATCTTGAACATTTCCAGAACGCAGACCTCCCTGTGCTTTAGGAAGGCGCCAGAGCACAGAAGGCAGCCCCACCAGCGAGTGGGCTCACAGGGTGTTTGGATGGGGTTCCTCTGGACATCAGGGCCCAGGAACATGAAGCATTGGCCTGTGGAGATCAGAACTTGGAACAGGAGAATCAGCAAGACCAGCCAGGCCCAGAGAGACTGACACCGCACCACCTGTGCATGGGGGAGCTGGAACAACAGGACCCAGGGGAGGGCAGGAGGTGGTTAGGGTGGTGTGGGGACTATGCAGGGTGCAAAGTTTCAGGCAGGTGTGTGGGTTTCCTTGACATCTGCTGCCCAGTTCAGGATGCAGCTAATGAGAGGGTGTTGTGCATTTCAAAGTCAAGAGAATAAACTTCAAGTCATTTAAAAAAATACATGGGAGAGAGTGGGGACGTCCTGCTTTGGAGAGGGAATCTTCGTTGTGCCAGCGACTGAAAAGAGAATTAAATATGGGTGATGTTGAGAAAGGCAAGAAGATTTTTATTATGAAGTGTTCCTAGTGCCACACTGTTGAAAAGGGAGGCAAGCACAAGACTGGGCCAAATCTCCATGGTCTCTTCGGGCGGAAGACAGGTCAGGCCTCTGGATACTCTTACACAGCCACCAATAAGAACTAAGGCATCACCTGGGGAGAGGATACACTGATGGAGTATTTGGAGAATCCCAAGAAGTACATCCCTGGAACAAAAATGATCTTTGTCGGCATTAAGAAGAAGGAAGAAAGGGCAGACTTGATAGCTTATCTCAAAAAAGCTACTAATGAGTAATAATTGGCCACTGCCTTCTTTATTATAAAACAAATGTCTCATGACTTTTTTATGTGTACCATACTTTAATAGATCTCATACACCAGAATTCAGATCATGAATGACTGACAGAATATTTTGTTGGGCAGTCCTGATTTAAAACTAAGACTGGCTTGTGGTTAAACGAATATGTTCAGTTTTTGAATTTTAATAGTAATTCCAATTCAGTAAATGCTATCACTTTACCCCTTCTAAAGATATGATTAGACTTTGTTAGTAATGTTCAACTTTTCACAAAGATAGTGAGTGCCATCTTAAAACTTACTGGAGATTGGTTTTATATTTAGATTTCTATAGCTGGTCATGTGAATATATTTAAATACTGGGGAAATTCCTTCACTGTCTCAGAACCCAGCAAGATTCACCTGTATTTTGTGTTCATTTGCCTCTTAAAGGCAAGGGTTGAAGATAAATAAGGTAGCAATGTTTAGAGTTTTGGCCTTAACGATGCCAATTTAATTATAATTCCCTGTATTTAAAATGGTTCCTTTTACTTACTGAAAAGCATTTTAGTATGGTTTATGTGTAATATTAAAGATTATTCAACACTTCTCACATCTCACAAATCTATAAGGTCACATGCTTTTAAAATAGTAGCAAGTTAAACTTCACTCTCGAATTGTTTACAGTCTATGTCAAACTAAGTTATAACTTAGGATTGTCTTTAAACAGCCATTCAGAAACATAAAACTGTAGAACTGTGTATTTGTGATTGGGAATGGTGTTTTGCCAACTTAAAAGGATTAAAGTAGTGTAGATATACCCAAATTTTAAAATTATGGGTGATTGCAAGACTAAAGATAATTAAAAAGAAAACCAAAGAACATGAAAAAAAAATGGCAGATAGGAGGCAGGACTAACTTGCAGCTCCCATTTGGACAAACAGAGCAGCATGTGGAGACTCACATTGTGAACTTTTACTCCAAGAAATACTGCAGGAACATGGCGGGAAAGCCAAGAGAATCCACAGACCCTTTGAAAGAAGTAGAGTGCCTCTGCACGCTCCATAAGACAGTCAAAAAACCGTGAGCGCCCGAAGTGTGAGAGGGTAACGTCCACTCCTGAACAAATTCTTACTGGGGAACCTGAAGGACCAGATCGCAGGAGAAGGATTAGAACTTATCTGGAGCTGTAACAAATTTAGAGAGCTGAGCAAAATATCGGGGTAGAGGAAGCAACAGGAAGAGCCCTGGGGGCACTCTCAGTTTCCAGGGAAGTCATTTCTGACTTTGTCTCACAGGGATCCTTAGGAAGAGCTGCCAGTGGAACTGGGGAAAGACCACGGGGAGAAGGAAACTTCCAGCTGAATTTTGTAACAATTTCAACTAAATGTGAAGCTTCCCCGGCAGAATCCCGGGGCAGGGGGTGAACCAGAAGTGCAGACATAGCACAGAATCCGTGGCAGGCAGGGATGTGGCAGACGGGGATGTGGCAAGCGGGGATGTGGCAGGGGGGGATGCGTGAAACCTGAAAGCCCTGCTTGCTTTCCCAGTGGGGCAGGCTTGTAGCCCTGCTCACCAGCTGCCTAGAAATAAACTCAGTGCTGTTGTGGGGGCACAGCCGGAGGGAGACTTGCCTTGCTGGGTGTGTGGGAGCTGGGTGAGGCTGGTGGCTGCTGGCTTTCCCCCACTTTCTTGGTGACCTGCATGACACAGCAGAGGCAGCCATAATCCCCTGGGATTATAACTCTATTGGCCTGGAAACCACATTCCCATCCTCCACAGCAGCCACAGCAAGCCACATCCAAGGAGAGGCTGAGCTCAGATATGCCTATCCTTGCTCCCACCTGGTGGTCTTTCTCTACTCACCCAGGGAGCTGAAGACAAAGGATATAATCTCTTAGGAGTTCTGTGTCCCTGCCCATCATCTGAGAAACCTGAATACTTATCCAGGTGACCCTAAGGCAAGCTGGTATCCGCCTATACTACCACAGCTGATGCAGTCTTGAAAGTACCACCTCCTGGCTGGAGGCCAACCAACATAAAACCACTGCACTAAACAAAACTACAACCAAGGACCCTCACAGAGTTCACTTCACCCTCCTGTTACCTCCACCAGAGCAGTTGCTGGTATCCACAGCTGAGAAACCTGAAAACGGATCACATCACAGATCTTTTTGCAGACGTTTCCCAGTACCATTCCAGAGTCCAGTAGCTCCACCGGGTGGCCACACCCAGAAGAGAAATAACAATCACCCAGTTTGACTCTCACGAAATCCCATCCCTAGGGGAAGGGGGAGAGCACCATATCAAGGGAGCACCCCGTGGGACCAAAGAATCTGAAGAGCAGCCCTTGAGTCCCAGATCCTCTTTCTGACATAGTCTACCCCAATGAGAAGGAACCAGAAAAACAATTCTGGTAATATAACAAAACAAGGTTCTTAACACCCCCCGAAAGTTCACACGAGCTCATTAGCAATGGACCCAAAACAAGAAAAAACCTCCGAATTGCCAGAAAAAGAATTCAGAAGGTTATTAAGCTAATCAAAGTGGCACTAGAGAAAGGGGAAGACCAACTTAAAGTAATTTTTTAAAAAATATGGCTGTATTAGTCTATTTTTATGCTGCTGATAAAGACATACTCAAGACTGGGCAATTTACAAAAGAAAGAGGTTGAATTGGACATACAGTTCCATGTGACTGGGGGAGCCTCACAATCATAGCAGAAGGCAAGGAGGAGCAAGTCACGTCTTACATGGATGGCAGCAGGCAAAGAAAGAATGAGAGAGCCAAGTGAAATGGTTTCCCCTTATCAAACCATCAGATCTCCTGAGACTTACTCACTAGCACGAGAACAGCATGGAGAAAATTGCCCCCCACGATCCAACCATCTCCTGCCAGGTCCCTCCCACAACACATGGGAATTATAGGAGTACAATTCAAGATGAGATTTGGGTGGGGACGCAGCGCCAAACCCTATCAATGGTATAGAATATGAATGGAAAAATATCCAGTGAAATAGAGAGCATAAATAAAAAACAATCACAACTTCTGGAAATGAAGAACACACTTAGAGAAATGCAAAAGGCACTGGAAAAATCTCAGCAATAGAAATGATCAAGTAGAAGAAAGAACTTCAGAACTTGAAGACAAAGCTTTCGAGTTAGCATCACACAACAAAGACAAAGAAAAAAGAATTTGAAAAAATAAACAAAGCTTCCAAGAAATGTGGGATTATGTTAAACAACCAAACCTAAGAATAATTGGTGTTCCTGAGGAAGAAGAAAAATCTAAAGATTGAAAAATGTATCTGAGGGAATAATAGGAGAAAACTTCTCTGGCCTTGCTAGAGATCTAGACATCCAAATACAAGGAGCTCAAAGAACACCTGGGAAATTCATTGCAAAAAGATCATTGCCTAGTCACATAGTCATCAGTTATCTGAAGTCAAGACAAAGGAAAGAATCTTAAGAGCTGTGAAACAAAAACATCAGGTAACCTATACAAGAAAACCTATCAGATTATCAGGTTAACAGCAGATTTCTTAGCAGAAACTCTATAAGCTAGAAAGGATTGGGGTCCTATTTTTAGCCTCCTTAAACAAAACAATTACCAGCCAAGAATTTTGTATCCAGCTGTGAACCCTGAAAATTTGAGACAGGTCTCAATTAATTTAGAAAGTTTATTTTGCCAAGGTTGAGGATGATTGCCATGACACGGCCTCAGGAGGTCCTGATGACATATGCCTAAGGTGGTCAGAGCACAGTTTGGTTTTATATATTTTAGGGAGACACAAGACATCAATCAACATATGTAAGGTGAACAATGGTTCTGTTTGGAAAGGTGGGACAACTCAAAGTAGGTAGGGGGCTTCCAAATTGTAGGAAGATAAGAGACAAATGGTTGCATTCTTTTGAGTTTCTGATTAGCCTCCCCAAAGGAGGCAATCAGATATGTATATATCTCAGTGAACAAAGGGGTGACTGAATAGAATGGGAGGCAGGTTTGCCCTAAGGAGATCCCAGCTTGACATTTCCCTTTAGCTTAGAGATTTTGGGGTCCCAAGATATTTTTCTTTCACATTCCCCAGCCCCTTTTCTTTTTAGAAACCTTTTGGAGAAAGCATTTTAGAGAAAATGAGTCTCTGGTTCTAGGTTTCATCTGATCTCTCATGGCTAGGATGGTTTATTCCTAGACAGGTAGGTCTCAAGTTATTAGGAAAGTTCATTTTTAGAAGGTTGTGAAGTCTCATGTCCTATGAAGAGAAAAACAGGGGGAGGAAGAGAGAAAAACAATAACAAACGAAAGAACAATCCTTGAAAATTGATATAGGCCTCATTACCCTGGAGTTTATATATCAGTAGGCAGGTATGAAAGCATCTCGTGTATGTAAATAGGTTGCTGTTATTTTCTTCTGAAGTTTAAGTTGTCCAGCATCAGTTCAAAAGGCTTTAAAAAAGCACAACTTAGTTTTCAGTGACTCCAAATTAGGAAAAAATGAAAAAGAAGAAGGAAAAAATTGAAGACATTATTCTGAAGACTTGTAGCCAAGAAAAATTAGAATTCAGTCCAAATGGTAGAAAAGTACTAAAAATCGAAAAACATTAGGCAAGACTAGAATCTAACACGTGTTTGATTATAGTTAGTGTTACAGTTTTTGAAACACAATTTTTCTCTCTCCAGTTTCCCATTTTTACTAAAGACAGATCATGATAAGACTGATTGCTTTATTGTACTTGGCCTAATTATTTGTAGACAATGCAGCAAGAATAATTATTTTTTACATAGACTTTTAAATGGGCTTTGACGGAACATTGTTCCATAGAAGGAATCTCAAATAAGACTTTTTTTAAAGCCAAGCCCAGCCATACATTTATGCCATTAAATACCTATGAGTTGGGTGATCCTCTCCTCTTGGGGTTCCAAGATAAACTTGGGTCTCCTGGGCCTGTCAGAAAGTGACATTCTTTTCTTACCACAGGTCAGGAACCCTGTACAGTGAAGTATGAAGTCAGTTTCCCAAAGGGCTTTTATTGGCTCCATAAGTCAAGTTTGATTCCTTAAAGGAAAGCTCACCATTCCAGTCAAACCCTTAGTAAGATAACCAGTTTCTTCAATTGTGTCCTGTTGCATTCATGGCTGCTGTTTCAGAAGCACAGCCACGGTTCTTTATGTTTGGCCTGGCTAGCAAAAAGACGGCCTTTTACGTAGATAAAGCCCCTTAAGTAGTCAAAATCAAAAATCTTTCCTTTTCTTCCTTAAACTAGCCATTTTTCTACCCCCATTATACCACTTTTTTTTTTTTTTTTTTTTTTTTTGGTGGGAATTTAGCCACTTAGAAGCCTCATTATCCATAATTTGGAACTTACCTTTGGATTTGATCAAATTGGATAGAGTTGGTCAAACCCAAAGGGAAAAAGACTGAAAGAAAAATAGAAACAAACAACAACAACAACAACAACTAAAAAAAAAGTTAAGCAAAAACAAATGATTGTACAACTTATATGATTACTGAGTGCTCTAATGGTAAGGAGAAATTAAGACCAGCTGTTTGTTAATTTTAACTTTAGCCAAGACAAACCCCAATACAGTTACTTACCTAAGGATGGGTCTCGGGCTGAAGACAGCTCTTTACCGTCCTAGAAGCAGGAAAGAAAACCTCATCTTCCCTGTTGGAAGCAAGCTGAAACTCTCAAAAGGAGTTACCTGCCTTCCGTCATCATGGAAGCAGGAAAAACTTGCCTTCCTGTGTTGGAAGCAAGTAAAACCCCCAGAAAAAGCAGGTGTACAGCAAAATAAACATTAGATCTTGACCAAATTTTGAGAGATCAGGGATTCTCTGGAGGGGATGCTCCCAGACCTCAGCAAATTGTTCTATTGGTTTGAGCCATAAAGTTAGCTCATGCTGGTACCAAGCACCAATAGGAGATTTTCAAAGGTCATGGACTTCTCCATTCAGAATCCCTCCATGAGTACAAAAATGTGAACCTCAAAAATTTGAGACAGGTCTCCGTTAATTTGGAAAGTTTATTTTGCCAAGGTTGAGGATGCACACCCATGACACAGCCTCAGGGGGTCCTGATGAGATGTGCCCAAGGCGGTCAGAACACAGTTTGGTTTTATACATTTTAGGGAGACACAAGACATCAATTAACATATGTAAGGTGAACATTGGTTCTGTCTGGAAAGGTGGGACAATTCAAAGTGGGGAGGGGGCTTCCAAATTGTGGGTAGATAAGAGACAAATGTTTGTATTCTTTTGAGTTTCTGCTTAGCCTCCCCAAAAGAGGCAATCAGATATGCATTTATCTCAGTGAGCAGAGGGGTGACTTTGAATAAAAAGCAGGGCAGGTTTGCCCTAAGGGGTTCCCAACTTGACATTTCCTTTTAGCTCATTGATTTCAGGGACTCAATATATCTTCCTTTCACTCAGCAAAACTAAGCTTCATAAATGAAGCAAAGAGAAAGTCTTTTTCAAACAAACAAATGCTGAGACAATTCACCACTACCAAGCCAGCACTACAAACACTGCTAAAAGGATCTCTAAATCTTGAAACAAATCCTAAAAGTACACCAAACTAGAATCTCCTTAAAGCATAAATTTCAAAGGACATTTAAAACAATAACACAATGAAAAAGATAAGTAAGGTATTCAGGCAACAACTAGCACAACGAATAGACTAGTACCTCAAATCTCAATACTAACGTCAAATGTAAATGGCCTAAATGCTCCACTTAAAAGATATAGACTGGCAGAATGGATTAGAATTCACCAACCAAGTATCTGATGTCTTCGAGAGACTCACCTAACACATAAGCACTCACATAAAGTTAAGGTAAAGGGGTGGAAAAAGACATTCCATGCAAATGGACACCAAAAGCAAGCAGGAGCAACTATTCTTGACAAATGGACTTTAGAGAGACAAAATGGACTTTAAAGCAACAAAAGCTTAAAAAGACAGAGGAATCTTGTATACTGATAAAAGGACTAGTCCAACAGGAAAACATCACAATCCTAAATATATATGCACTTGCCACTAGAGTTCCCAAATTTACAAAACAATTACTACTAGGTCTAAGAAATGAGACAGATGGCAACTCAATAATAGTGGGGGACTTCAATACTCTACTGACAGCAATAGACAGGTCATCAAGACAGAAAGTCGACAAAGAAACAATGGACTTAAACTATACCCTACAACAAATGGACTTAACAGATATTTACAGAACATCTTGCCCAACAACTGCAGAATATACACTCTACTCATCAGCACATGGAACATTCTCCACGATAGACCATATGATGGACTACAAAATAAATCTCAATAAATTTAAGGAAATTGAAATTATATCAAGTAGTCTCTCAGACCACAGTGGAATAGAATTGGAAATCAACTCCAACATAAACCCTCAAAACAGTCCAAATACAAGGAAATTAAACAACCTGCCCCTGAATGATCATTGGGTCAACAATGAAATCAAGATGGAAATTTAAAAATTATTTGAACCAAGTGATAATCGTTATACAACCTGTCAAAACCTCTGAGATACAGCAAAGGTGGTGTGCTAAGAGGAAAGATCATAGAATTAAATGCCTACATCAAAAAATTGGTAAAAGGACAAATAGACAATCTAAGGTCACACCTCAAGAAACTAGAAATAAAAGAACAAATGAACCCAAACCCAGCAGATGAAAAGACATAACAAAAATCTGAGCAAAACTAAAGGAAATTGAAACCAAAAAAAAAATACAAAATACAAATGAAACAAAAAGCTGGTTCTTTGAAAAGATAAAAACTGATGGGTCACTAGTGAGATTAGCCAATGAAAAAGAGAAAAGATCCAAATGAACTCAATGAGAAATGAAACAGGAGATATTACAACTGATACCACAAAATACAAAAGATTATTCAAGGCTACTATGAACACCTTTATGCACACAAACTAGAAAACCTAGAGGAGATGGATAAATTCCTGGAAATATACAATCCTCCTAGATTAAACCAGGAAGAAATAGAAACTCTGAACTCTGAGCAAAAGCAAAAAGATTGAAATGATAATTTTAAAATTGCCAACCAAAAAACGTTTAGGACCAG